>NW_026622886.1:53791089-54136922 GCF_023065955.2 Ursus arctos
CCTGAGACCCCTTTGCAAAAAGCCGGCTTCCCACGGAAACAGTTTTCCTGAGGTGCAGACCCTATCCCAAGTGGTTGTGGCAAGGTAAAGCAAATGCCCTCCACTTCTCTGGAAGAAACCACAGTGCCCAGCCATGTTCTAAGCCCTTCCATCCTCCCTGGGCTTCTGGCAGCAGGAGTGAAAAGAGAGGAGCAGAGCACTGGGACCCGTTTGACAAAACCCGGCTTCCCACGGGAAAGTCTCCACGTGCAGACATGCTCCCAGGTGCCTGGGGCAAGGGGAAGGAAACGCCATACACTGACCTGGAAGAGACCACAGGGCCCAGGCACAGTCTGAACCCTTCCCTCAACCCGGCGGTTTTGCTAGCAGGAGTTCAACCCCAACGAACACAGCCCGGAGACCCCTGGGGCAAAAACGGCTTCCGACGATCAATAGGTGCTTGCTGTGGAACACCTATCCCAAGTGGGGGAAGCCAGCTCAACAAAATGCCACACACCCAGGTGTAAGAAACAACATTGCCCAGGCTTGGTCTAAGCCCCTCACCTCGTCCCTGTGCTTTGGGGAGCCGGAGGGACAGCCGAGGCCCACGGCCCTGAGACCCCTTTGCAAAAAGCCGGCTTCCCACCGAAAGAGTTTTCCTGAGGTGCAGACCCTATCCCAAGTGGTTGTGGCAAGGTAAAGCAAATGCCCTCCACTTCTCTGTAAGAAACCACAGTGCCCAGCCATGTTCTAAGCCCTCCCATCCTCCCTGGGCTTCTGGCAGCAGGAGTGAAAAGAGAGGAGCAGAGCACGGGGACCCGTTTGACAAAACCCGGCTTCCCACGGGAAAGTCTTTCTCCACGTGCAGACATGCTCCCAGGTGCCTGTGGCAAGGGGAAGGAAATGCCATACACTGACCTGGAAGAGACCACAGGGCCCAGGCACAGTCTGAACCCTTCCCTCAACCCGGCGGTTTTGCTAGCAGGAGTTCAACCCCAACAACATAGCCCGGAGACCCCTGGGGCAAAAACGGCTTCCGACGAACAATAGGTGCTTGCTGTGGAACACCTATCCCAAGTGGGGGTAGCCAGCTCAACAAAATGCCACAAACCCAGGTGTAAGAAACAACATTGCCCAGGCATGGTCTAAGCCCCTCACCTCGTCCCTGTGCTTTGGGGAGCCGGAGGGACAGCCGAGGCACACGGCCCTGAGACCCCTTTCCAAAAAGCCGGCTTCCCACGGAGACAGTTTTCCTGAGGTGCAGACCCTATCCCAAGTGGTTGTGGCAAGGTAAAGCAAATGCCCTCCACTTCTCTGGAAGAAACCACAGTGCCCAGCCATGTTCTAAGCCCTCCCATCCTCCCTGGGCTTCTGGCAGCAGGAGTGAAAAGAGAGGAGCAGAGCACTGGGACCCGTTTGACAAAACCCGGCTTTCCACGGGAAAGTCTTTCTCCACGTGCAGACATGCTCCCAGGTGCCTGGGGCAAGGGGAAGGAAATGCCATACACTGACCTGGAAGAGACCACAGGGCCCAGGCACAGTCTGAACCCTTCCCTCAACCCGGCGGTTTTGCTAGCAGGAGTTCAACCCCAACGAACACAGCCCGGAGACCCCTGGGGCAAAAACGGCTTCCGACGATCAATAGGTGCTTGCTGTGGAACACCTATCCCAAGTGGGGGAAGCCAGCTCAACAAAATGCCACACACCCAGGTGTAAGAAACAACATTGCCCAGGCTTGGTCTAAGCCCCTCACCTCGTCCCTGTGCTTTGGGGAGCCGGAGGGACAGCCGAGGTCCACGACCCTGAGACCCCTTTGCAAAAAGCCGGCTTCCCACCGAAACAGTTTTCCTGAGGTGCAGACCCTATCCCAAGTGGTTGTGGCAAGGTAAGCAAATGCCCTCCACTTCTCTGGAAGAAACCACAGTGCCCAACCATGTTCTAAGCCCTCCCATCCTCCCTGGGGTTCTGGCAGCAGGAGTGAAAAGAGAGGAGCAGAGCACTGGGACCCGTTTGACAAAACCCGGCTTCCCACGGGAAAGTCTTTCTCCGCGTGCAGACATGCTCCCAGGTGCCTGGGGCAAGGGGAAGGAAATGCCATACACTGACCTGGAAGAGACCACAGGGCCCAGGCACAGTCTGAACCCTTCCCTCAACCCGGCGGTTTTGCTAGCAGGAGTTCAACCCCAACGAACACAGCCCGGAGACCCCTGGATCCAAAAGGGCTTCCGACGAACAATAGGTGCTTGCTGTGGAACACCTATTCCAAGTGGGGGTAGCCAGCTCAACAAAATGCCACACACCCAGGTGTAAGAAACAACAATGCCCAGGCATGGTCTAAGCCCCTCACCTCGTCCCTGTGCTTTGGGGAGCTGGAGGGACAGCCTAGGCACACGGCCCTGAGACCCCTTTGCAAAAAGCCGGCTTCCCACGGAGACAGTTTTCCTGAGGTTCAGACCCTATCCCAAGTGGTTGTGGCAAGGTAAAGCAAATGCCCTCCACTTCTCTGGAAGAAACCACAGTGCCCAGCCATGTTCTAAGCCCTCCCATCCTCCCTGGGCTTCTGGCAGCAGGAGTGAAAAGAGAGGAGCAGAGCACGGGGACCCGTTTGACAAAACCCGGCTTCCCACGGGAAAGTCTTTGTCCACGTGCAGACATGCTCCCAGGTGCCTGGGGCAAGGGGAAGGAAAGGCCATACACTGACCTGGAAGAGACCACAGGGCCCAGGCACAGTCTGAACCCTTCCCTCAACCCGGCGGTTTTGCTAGCAGGAGTTCAACCCCAACGAACACAGCCCGGAGACCCCTGGGGCAAAAACGGCTTCCGACGATCAATAGGTGCTTGCTGTGGAACACCTATCCCAAGTGGGGGTAGCCAGCTCAACAAAATGCCACACACCTAGATGTAAGAAACAACATTGCCTTGGCTTGGTCTAAGCCCCTCACCTCGTCCCTGTGCTTTGGGGAGCCGGAGGGACAGCCGAGGCCCACGACCCTGAGACCCCTTTGCAAAAAGCCGGCTTCCCACCGAAAGAGATTTCCTGAGGTGCAGACCCTATCCCAAGTGGTTGTGGCAAGGTAAAGCAAATGCCCTCCACTTCTCTGTAAGAAACCACAGTGCCCAGCCATGTTCTAAGCCCTCCCATCCTCCCTGGGCTTCTGGCAGCAGGAGTGAAAAGAGAGGAGCAGAGCACGGGGACCCGTTTAACAAAAACCGGCTTCCAACGGGAAAGTCTTTCTCCACGTGCAGACATGCTCCCAGGTGCCTGTGGCAAGGGGAAGGGAATGCCATACACTGACCTGGAAGAGACCACAGGGCCCAGGCACAGTCTGAACCCTTCCCTCAACCCGGCGGTTTTGCTAGCAGGAGTTCAACCCCAACGAACATAGCCCGGAGACCCCTGGGGCAAAAACGGCTTCCGACGAACAATAGGTGCTTGCTGTGGAACACCTATCCCAAGTGGGGGAAGCCAGCTCAACAAAATGCCACACACCCAGGTGTAAGAAACAAGATTGCGCAGGCTTGGTCTAAGCCCCTCACCTCGTCCCTGTGCTTTGGGGAGCCGGAGGGACACCCGAGGCCCACGGCCCTGAGACCCCTTTGCAAAAAGCCGGCTTCCCACGGAAACAGTTTTCCTGAGGTGCAGACCCTATCCCAAGTGGTTTTGGCAAGGTAAAGCAAATGCCCTCCACTTCTCAGGAAGAAACCACAGTGCCCAGCCATGTTTTAAGCCCTCCCATCCTCCCTGGGCTTCTGGCAGCAGGAGTGAAAAGAGAGGAGCAGAGCACTGGGACCCGTTTGACAAAACCCGGCTTCCCACGGGAAAGTCTTTCTCCACGTGCAGACATGCCCCCAGGTGCCTGGGGCAAGGGGAAGGAAACGCCATACACTGACCTGGAAGAGACCACAGGGCCCAAGCACAGTCTGAACCCTTCCCTCAACCCGGCGGTTTTGCTAGCAGGAGTTCAACCCCAAGGTACACAGCCCGGAGACCCCTGATGCAAAAACGGCTTCCGACGATCAATAGGTGCTTACTGTGGAACACCTATCCCAAGTGGGGGAAGCCAGCTCAACAAAATGCCACACACCCAGGTGTGAGAAACAACATTGCCTTGGCTTGGTCTAAGCCCCTCACCTCGTCCCTGTGCTTTGGGGAGCCGGAGGGACAGCCGAGGCCCACGACCCTGCGACCCCTTTGCAAAAAGCCGGCTTCCCACGGAAACAGTTTTCCTGAGGTGCAGACCCTATCCCAAGTGGTTGTGGCAAGGTAAAGCAAATGCCCTCCACTTCTCTGGAAGAAACCACAGTGCCCAACCATGTTCTAAGCGCTCCCATCCGCCCTGGGCTTTTGGCAACAGGAGTGAAAAGAGAGGAGCAGAGCACTGGGACCCGTTTGACAAAACCCGGCTTCCCACGGGAAAGTCTTTCTCCACGTGCAGACATGCTCCCAGGTGCCTGGGGCAAGGGGAAGGAAACGCCATACACTGACCTGGAAGAGACCACAGGGCCCAGGCACAGTCTGAACCCTTCCCTCAACCCGGCGGTTTTGCTAGCAGGAGTTCAACCCCAACGAACACAGCCCGGAGACCCCTGGGGCAAAAACGGCTTCCGACGATCAATAGGTGCTTGCTGTGGAACACCTATCCCAAGTGGGGGAAGCCAGCTCAACAAAATGCCACACACCCAGGTGTGAGAAACAACATTGCCTTGGCTTGGTCTAAGCCCCTCACCTCGTCCCTGTGCTTTGGGGAGCCGGAGGGACAGCCGAGGCCCACGACCCTGAGACCCCTTTGCAAAAAGCCGGCTTCCCACGGAAACAGTTTTCCTGAGGTGCAGACCCTATCCCAAGTGGTTGTGGCAAGGTAAAGCAAATTCCCTCCACTTCTCTGGAAGAAACCACAGTGCCCAACCATGTTCTAAGCCCTCCCATCCTCCCTGGGCTTCTGGCAGCAGGAGTGAAAAGAGAGGAGCAGAGCACTGGGACCCGTTTGACAAAACCCGGCTTTCCACGGGAAAGTCTTTCTCCACGTGCAGACATGCTCCCAGGTGCCTGGGGCAAGGGGAAGGAAATGCCATACACTGACCTGGAAGAGACCACAGGGCCCAGGCACAGTCTGAACCCTTCCCTCAACCCGGCGATTTTGCTAGCAGGAGTTCAACCCCAACGAACACAGCCCGGAGACCCCTGGGGCAAAAACGGCTTCCGACGATCAATAGTTGCTTGCTGTGGAACACCTATCCCAAGTGGGGGAAGCCAGCTCAACAAAATGCCACACACCCAGGTGTAAGAAACAACATTGCCCAGGCTTGGTCTAAGCCCCTCACCTCGTCCCTGTGCTTTGGGGAGCCGGAGGGACAGCCGAGGCCCACGGCCCTGAGACCCCTTTGCAAAAAGCCGGCTTCCCACCGAAAGAGTTTTCCTGAGGTGCAGACCCTATCCCAAGTGGTTGTGGCAAGGTAAAGCAAATGCCCTCCACTTCTCTGTAAGAAACCACAGTGCCCAGCCATGTTCTAAGCCCTCCCATCCTCCCTGGGCTTCTGGCAGCAGGAGTGAAAAGAGAGGAGCAGAGCACGGGGACTCGTTTGACAAAACCCGGCTTCCCACGGGAAAGTCTTTCTCCACGTGCAGACATGCTCCCAGGTGCCTGTGGCAAGGTGAAGGAAATGCCATACACTGACCTGGAAGAGACCACAGGGCCCAGGCACAGTCTGAACCCTTCCCTCAACCCGGCGGTTTTGCTAGCAGGAGTTCAACCCCAACAACATAGCCCGGAGACCCCTGGGGCAAAAACGGCTTCCGACGAACAATAGGTGCTTGCTGTGGAACACCTATCCCAAGTGGGGGTAGCCAGCTCAACAAAATGCCACAAACCCAGGTGTAAGAAACAACATTGCCCAGGCATGGTCTAAGCCCCTCACCTCGTCCCTGTGCTTTGGGGAGCCGGAGGGACAGCCGAGGCACACGGCCCTGAGACCCCTTTGCAAAAAGCCGGCTTCCCACGGAGACAGTTTTCCTGAGGTGCAGACCCTATCCCAAGTGGTTGTGGCAAGGTAAAGCAAATGCCCTCCACTTCTCTGGAAGAAACCACAGTGCCCAGCCATGTTCTAAGCCCTCCCATCCTCCCTGGGCTTCTGGCAGCAGGAGTGAAAAGAGAGGAGCAGAGCACTGGGACCCGTTTGACAAAACCCGGCTTTCCACGGGAAAGTCTTTCTCCACGTGCAGACATGCTCCCAGGTGCCTGGGGCAAGGGGAAGGAAATGCCATACACTGACCTGGAAGAGACCACAGGGCCCAGGCACAGTCTGAACCCTTCCCTCAACCCGGCGGTTTTGCTAGCAGGAGTTCAACCCCAACGAACACAGCCCGGAGACCCCTGGGGCAAAAACGGCTTCCGACGATCAATCGGTGCTTGCTGTGGAACACCTATCCCAAGTGGGGGAAGCCAGCTCAACAAAATGCCACACACCCAGGTGTAAGAAACAACATTGCCCAGGCTTGGTCTAAGCCCCTCACCTCGTCCCTGTGCTTTGGGGAGCCGGAGGGACAGCCGAGGTCCACGACCCTGAGACCCCTTTGCAAAAAGCCGGCTTCCCAAAGGAAACAGTTTTCCTGAGGTGCAGACCCTATCCCAAGTGGTTGTGGCAAGGTAAGCAAATGCCCTCCACTTCTCTGGAAGAAACCACAGTGCCCAACCATGTTCTAAGCCCTCCCATCCTCCCTGGGCTTCTGGCAGCAGGAGTGAAAAGAGAGGAGCAGAGCACTGGGACCCGTTTGACAAAACCCGGCTTCCCACGGGAAAGTCTTTCTCCGCGTGCAGACATGCTCCCAGGTGCCTGGGGCAAGGGGAAGGAAATGCCATACACTGACCTGGAAGAGACCACAGGGCCCAGGCACAGTCTGAACCCTTCCCTCAACCCGGCGGTTTTGCTAGCAGGAGTTCAACCCCAACGAACACAGCCCGGAGACCCCTGGATCCAAAAGGGCTTCCGACGAACAATAGGTGCTTGCTGTGGAACACCTATCCCAAGTGGGGGTAGCCAGCTCAACAAAATGCCACACACCCAGGTGTAAGAAACAACAATGCCCAGGCATGGTCTAAGCCCCTCATCTCGTCCCTGTGCTTTGGGGAGCCGGAGGGACAGCCTAGGCACACGGCCCTGAGACCCCTTTGCAAAAAGCCGGCTTCCCACGGAGACAGTTTTCCTGAGGTTCAGACCCTATCCCAAGTGGTTGTGGCAAGGTAAAGCAAATGCCCTCCACTTCTCTGGAAGAAACCACAGTGCCCAGCCATGTTCTAAGCCCTCCCATCCTCCCTGGGCTTCTGGCAGCAGGAGTGAAAAGAGAGGAGCAGAGCACTGGGACCCGTTTGACAAAAACCGGCTTCCCACGGGAAAGTCTTTGTCCACGTGCAGACATGCTCCCAGGTGCCTGGGGCAAGGGGAAGGAAAGGCCATACACTGACCTGGAAGAGAACACAGGGCCCAGGCACAGTCTGAACCCTTCCCTCAACCCGGCGGTTTTGCTAGCAGGAGTTCAACCCCAACGAACACAGCCCGGAGACCCCTGAGGCAAAAACGGCTTCCGACGATCAATAGGTGCTTGCTGTGGAACACCTATCCCAAGTGGGGGAAGCCAGCTCAACAAAATGCCACACACCCAGGTGTAAGAAACAACATTGCCTTGGCTTGGTCTAAGCCCCTCACCTCGTCCCTGTGCTTTGGGGAGCCGGAGGGACAGCCGAGGCCCACGACCCTGAGACCCCTTTGCAAAAAGCCGGCTTCCCACCGAAAGAGATTTCCTGAGGTGCAGACCCTATCCCAAGTGGTTGTGGCAAGGTAAAGCAAATGCCCTCCACTTCTCTGTAAGAAACCACAGTGCCCAGCCATGTTCTAAGCCCTCCCATCCTCCCTGGGCTTCTGGCAGCAGGAGTGAAAAGAGAGGAGCAGAGCACGGGGACCCGTTTGACCAAAACCGGCTTCCAACGGGAAAGTCTTTCTCCACGTGCAGACATGCTCCCAGGTGCCTGTGGCAAGGGGAAGGGAATGCCATACACTGACCTGGAAGAGACCACAGGGCCCAGGCACAGTCTGAACCCTTCCCTCAACCCGGCGGTTTTGGTAGCAGGAGTTCAACCCCAACGAACACAGCCCGGAGACCCCTGAGGCAAAAACGGCTTCCGACGATCAATAGGTGCTTACTGTGGAACACCTATCCCAAGTGGGGGAAGCCAGCTCAACAAAATGCCACACACCCAGGTGTGAGAAACAACATTGCCTTGGCTTGGTCTAAGCCCCTCACCTCGTCCCTGTGCTTTGGGGAGCCGGAGGGACAGCCGAGGCCCACGACCCTGCGACCCCTTTGCAAAAAGCCGGCTTCCCACGGAAACAGTTTTCCTGAGGTGCAGACCCTATCCCAAGTGGTTGTGGCAAGGTAAAGCAAATGCCCTCCACTTCTCTGGAAGAAACCACAGTGCCCAACCATGTTCTAAGCGCTCCCATCCTCCCTGGGCTTCTGGCAACAGGAGTGAAAAGAGAGGAGCAGAGCACTGGGACCCGTTTGACAAAACCCGGCTTCCCACGGGAAAGTCTTTCTCCACGTGCAGACATGCTCCCAGGTGCCTGGGCAAGGGGAAGGAAACGCCATAAACTGACCTGGAAGAGACCACAGGGCCCAAGCACAGTATGATCCCTTCCCTCAACCCGGCGGTTTTGCTAGCAGGAGTTCAACCCCAACGAACACAGCCCGGAGACCCCTGAGGCAAAAACGGCTTCCGACGAACAACAGGCGCTTGCTGTGCAAAACAAATCCCAAGTGGGGGTAGCCAGCTCAACAAAATGCCACACACCCAGGTGTAAGAAACAACATTGCCCAGGCATGGTCTAAGCCCCTCACCTCGTCCCTGTGCTTTGCGGAGCTGGAGGGACACCCGAGGCACACGGCCCTGAGACCCCTTTGCAAAAAGCCGGCTTCCCACGGAAACAGTTTTCCTGAGGTGCAGACCCTATCCCAAGTGGTTGTGGCAAGGTAAAGCAAATGCCCTCCACTTCTCTGGAAGAAACCACAGTGCCCAGCCATGTTCTAAGCCCTTCCATCCTCCCTGGGCTTCTGGCAGCAGGAGTGAAAAGAGAGGAGCAGAGCACTGGGACACGTTTGACAAAACCCGGCTTCCCACGGGAAAGTCTTTCTCCACGTGCAGACATGCTCCCAGGTGCCTGGGGCAAGGGGAAGGAAACGCCATACACTGACCTGGAAGAGACCACAGGGCCCAGGCACAGTCTGAACCCTTCCCTCAACCCGGCGGTTTTGCTAGCAGGAGTTCAACCCCAACGAACACAGCCCGGAGACCCCTGGGGCAAAAACGGCTTCCGACGATCAATAGGTGCTTGCTGTGGAACACTTATCCCAAGTGGGGGAAGCCAGCTCAACAAAATGCCACACACCCAGGTGTGAGAAACAACATTGCCTTGGCTTGGTCTAAGCCCCTCACCTCGTCCCTGTGCTTTGGGGAGCCGGAGGGACAGCCGAGGCCCACGACCCTGAGACCCCTTTGCAAAAAGCCGGCTTCCCATGGAAACAGTTTTCCTGAGGTGCAGACCCTATCCCAAGTGGTTGTGGCAAGGTAAAGCAAATGCCCTCCACTTCTCTGGAAGAAACCACAGTGCCCAGCCATGTTCTAAGCCCTCCCATCCTCCCTGGGCTTCTGGCAGCAGGAGTGAAAAGAGAGGAGCAGAGCACTGGGACCCGTTTGACAAAACCCGGCTTTCCACGGGAAAGTCTTTCTCCACGTGCAGACATGCTCCCAGGTGCCTGGGGCAAGGGGAAGGAAATGCCATACACTGACCTGGAAGAGACCACAGGGCCCAGGCACAGTCTGAACCCTTCCCTCAACCCGGCGATTTTGCTAGCAGGAGTTCAACCCCAACGAACACAGCCCGGAGACCCCTGGGGCAAAAACGGCTTCCGACGATCAATAGTTGCTTGCTGTGGAACACCTATCCCAAGTGGGGGAAGCCAGCTCAACAAAATGCCACACACCCAGGTGTAAGAAACAACATTGCCCAGGCTTGGTCTAAGCCCCTCACCTCGTCCCTGTGCTTTGGGGAGCCGGAGGGACAGCCGAGGCCCACGGCCCTGAGACCCCTTTGCAAAAAGCCGGCTTCCCACCGAAAGAGTTTTCCTGAGGTGCAGACCCTATCCCAAGTGGTTGTGGCAAGGTAAAGCAAATGCCCTCCACTTCTCTGTAAGAAACCACAGTGCCCAGCCATGTTCTAAGCCCTCCCATCCTCCCTGGGCTTCTGGCAGCAGGAGTGAAAAGAGAGGAGCAGAGCACGGGGACTCGTTTGACAAAACCCGGCTTCCCACGGGAAAGTCTTTCTCCACGTGCAGACATGCTCCCAGGTGCCTGTGGCAAGGTGAAGGAAATGCCATACACTGACCTGGAAGAGACCACAGGGCCCAGGCACAGTCTGAACCCTTCCCTCAACCCGGCGGTTTTGCTAGCAGGAGTTCAACCCCAACAACATAGCCCGGAGACCCCTGGGGCAAAAACGGCTTCCGACGAACAATAGGTGCTTGCTGTGGAACACCTATCCCAAGTGGGGGTAGCCAGCTCAACAAAATGCCACAAACCCAGGTGTAAGAAACAACATTGCCCAGGCATGGTCTAAGCCCCTCACCTCGTCCCTGTGCTTTGGGGAGCCGGAGGGACAGCCGAGGCACACGGCCCTGAGACCCCTTTGCAAAAAGCCGGCTTCCCACGGAGACAGTTTTCCTGAGGTGCAGACCCTATCCCAAGTGGTTGTGGCAAGGTAAAGCAAATGCCCTCCACTTCTCTGGAAGAAACCACAGTGCCCAGCCATGTTCTAAGCCCTCCCATCCTCCCTGGGCTTCTGGCAGCAGGAGTGAAAAGAGAGGAGCAGAGCACTGGGACCCGTTTGACAAAACCCGGCTTTCCACGGGAAAGTCTTTCTCCACGTGCAGACATGCTCCCAGGTGCCTGGGGCAAGGGGAAGGAAATGCCATACACTGACCTGGAAGAGACCACAGGGCCCAGGCACAGTCTGAACCCTTCCCTCAACCCGGCGGTTTTGCTAGCAGGAGTTCAACCCCAACGAACACAGCCCGGAGACCCCTGGGGCAAAAACGGCTTCCGACGATCAATCGGTGCTTGCTGTGGAACACCTATCCCAAGTGGGGGAAGCCAGCTCAACAAAATGCCACACACCCAGGTGTAAGAAACAACATTGCCCAGGCTTGGTCTAAGCCCCTCACCTCGTCCCTGTGCTTTGGGGAGCCGGAGGGACAGCCGAGGTCCACGACCCTGAGACCCCTTTGCAAAAAGCCGGCTTCCCAAAGGAAACAGTTTTCCTGAGGTGCAGACCCTATCCCAAGTGGTTGTGGCAAGGTAAGCAAATGCCCTCCACTTCTCTGGAAGAAACCACAGTGCCCAACCATGTTCTAAGCCCTCCCATCCTCCCTGGGCTTCTGGCAGCAGGAGTGAAAAGAGAGGAGCAGAGCACTGGGACCCGTTTGACAAAACCCGGCTTCCCACGGGAAAGTCTTTCTCCACGTGCAGACATGCTCCCAGGTGCCTGGGGCAAGGGGAAGGAAATGCCATACACTGACCTGGAAGAGACCACAGGGCCCAGGCACAGTCTGAACCCTTCCCTCAACCCGGCGGTTTTGCTAGCAGGAGTTCAACCCCAACGAACACAGCCCGGAGACCCCTGGATCCAAAAGGGCTTCCGACGAACAATAGGTGCTTGCTGTGGAACACCTATCCCAAGTGGGGGTAGCCAGCTCAACAAAATGCCACACACCCAGGTGTAAGAAACAACAATGCCCAGGCATGGTCTAAGCCCCTCATCTCGTCCCTGTGCTTTGGGGAGCCGGAGGGACAGCCTAGGCACACGGCCCTGAGACCCCTTTGCAAAAAGCCGGCTTCCCACGGAGACAGTTTTCCTGAGGTTCAGACCCTATCCCAAGTGGTTGTGGCAAGGTAAAGCAAATGCCCTCCACTTCTCTGGAAGAAACCACAGTGCCCAGCCATGTTCTAAGCCCTCCCATCCTCCCTGGGCTTCTGGCAGCAGGAGTGAAAAGAGAGGAGCAGAGCACTGGGACCCGTTTGACAAAAACCGGCTTCCCACGGGAAAGTCTTTGTCCACGTGCAGACATGCTCCCAGGTGCCTGGGGCAAGGGGAAGGAAACGCCATACACTGACCTGGAAGAGAACACAGGGCCCAGGCACAGTCTGAACCCTTCCCTCAACCCGGCGGTTTTGCTAGCAGGAGTTCAACCCCAACGAACACAGCCCGGAGACCCCTGAGGCAAAAACGGCTTCCGACGATCAATAGGTGCTTGCTGTGGAACACCTATCCCAAGTGGGGGAAGCCAGCTCAACAAAATGCCACACACCCAGGTGTAAGAAACAACATTGCCTTGGCTTGGTCTAAGCCCCTCACCTCGTCCCTGTGCTTTGGGGAGCCGGAGGGACAGCCGAGGCCCACGACCCTGAGACCCCTTTGCAAAAAGCCGGCTTCCCACCGAAAGAGATTTCCTGAGGTGCAGACCCTATCCCAAGTGGTTGTGGCAAGGTAAAGCAAATGCCCTCCACTTCTCTGTAAGAAACCACAGTGCCCAGCCATGTTCTAAGCCCTCCCATCCTCCCTGGGCTTCTGGCAGCAGGAGTGAAAAGAGAGGAGCAGAGCACGGGGACCCGTTTGACCAAAACCGGCTTCCAACGGGAAAGTCTTTCTCCACGTGCAGACATGCTCCCAGGTGCCTGTGGCAAGGGGAAGGGAATGCCATACACTGACCTGGAAGAGACCACAGGGCCCAGGCACAGTCTGAACCCTTCCCTCAACCCGGCGGTTTTGGTAGCAGGAGTTCAACCCCAACGAACACAGCCCGGAGACCCCTGAGGCAAAAACGGCTTCCGACGATCAATAGGTGCTTACTGTGGAACACCTATCCCAAGTGGGGGAAGCCAGCTCAACAAAATGCCACACACCCAGGTGTGAGAAACAACATTGCCTTGGCTTGGTCTAAGCCCCTCACCTCGTCCCTGTGCTTTGGGGAGCCGGAGGGACAGCCGAGGCCCACGACCCTGCGACCCCTTTGCAAAAAGCCGGCTTCCCACGGAAACAGTTTTCCTGAGGTGCAGACCCTATCCCAAGTGGTTGTGGCAAGGTAAAGCAAATGCCCTCCACTTCTCTGGAAGAAACCACAGTGCCCAACCATGTTCTAAGCGCTCCCATCCTCCCTGGGCTTCTGGCAACAGGAGTGAAAAGAGAGGAGCAGAGCACTGGGACCCGTTTGACAAAACCCGGCTTCCCACGGGAAAGTCTTTCTCCACGTGCAGACATGCTCCCAGGTGCCTGGGCAAGGGGAAGGAAACGCCATAAACTGACCTGGAAGAGACCACAGGGCCCAAGCACAGTATGATCCCTTCCCTCAACCCGGCGGTTTTGCTAGCAGGAGTTCAACCCCAACGAACACAGCCCGGAGACCCCTGAGGCAAAAACGGCTTCCGACGAACAACAGGCGCTTGCTGTGCAAAACAAATCCCAAGTGGGGGTAGCCAGCTCAACCAAATGCCACACACCCAGGTGTAAGAAACAACATTGCCCAGGCATGGTCTAAGCCCCTCACCTCGTCCCTGTGCTTTGCGGAGCTGGAGGGACACCCGAGGCACACGGCCCTGAGACCCCTTTGCAAAAAGCCGGCTTCCCACGGAAACAGTTTTCCTGAGGTGCAGACCCTATCCCAAGTGGTTGTGGCAAGGTAAAGCAAATGCCCTCCACTTCTCTGGAAGAAACCACAGTGCCCAGCCATGTTCTAAGCCCTTCCATCCTCCCTGGGCTTCTGGCAGCAGGAGTGAAAAGAGAGGAGCAGAGCACTGGGACACGTTTGACAAAACCCGGCTTCCCACGGGAAAGTCTTTCTCCACGTGCAGACATGCTCCCAGGTGCCTGGGGCAAGGGGAAGGAAACGCCATACACTGACCTGGAAGAGACCACAGGGCCCAGGCACAGTCTGAACCCTTCCCTCAACCCGGCGGTTTTGCTAGCAGGAGTTCAACCCCAACGAACACAGCCCGGAGACCCCTGGGGCAAAAACGGCTTCCGACGATCAATAGGTGCTTGCTGTGGAACACTTATCCCAAGTGGGGGAAGCCAGCTCAACAAAATGCCACACACCCAGGTGTGAGAAACAACATTGCCTTGGCTTGGTCTAAGCCCCTCACCTCGTCCCTGTGCTTTGGGGAGCCGGAGGGACAGCCGAGGCCCACGACCCTGAGACCCCTTTGCAAAAAGCCGGCTTCCCATGGAAACAGTTTTCCTGAGGTGCAGACCCTATCCCAAGTGGTTGTGGCAAGGTAAAGCAAATGCCCTCCACTTCTCTGGAAGAAACCACAGTGCCCAGCCATGTTCTAAGCCCTCCCATCCTCCCTGGGCTTCTGGCAGCAGGAGTGAAAAGAGAGGAGCAGAGCACTGGGACCCGTTTGACAAAACCCGGCTTTCCACGGGAAAGTCTTTCTCCACGTGCAGACATGCTCCCAGGTGCCTGGGGCAAGGGGAAGGAAATGCCATACACTGACCTGGAAGAGACCACAGGGCCCAGGCACAGTCTGAACCCTTCCCTCAACCCGGCGATTTTGCTAGCAGGAGTTCAACCCCAACGAACACAGCCCGGAGACCCCTGGGGCAAAAACGGCTTCCGACGATCAATAGTTGCTTGCTGTGGAACACCTATCCCAAGTGGGGGAAGCCAGCTCAACAAAATGCCACACACCCAGGTGTAAGAAACAACATTGCCCAGGCTTGGTCTAAGCCCCTCACCTCGTCCCTGTGCTTTGGGGAGCCGGAGGGACAGCCGAGGCCGACGGCCCTGAGACCCCTTTGCAAAAAGCCGGCTTCCCACCGAAAGAGTTTTCCTGAGGTGCAGACCCTATCCCAAGTGGTTGTGGCAAGGTAAAGCAAATGCCCTCCACTTCTCTGTAAGAAACCACAGTGCCCAGCCATGTTCTAAGCCCTCCCATCCTCCCTGGGCTTCTGGCAGCAGGAGTGAAAAGAGAGGAGCAGAGCACGGGGACCCGTTTGACAAAACCCGGCTTCCCACGGGAAAGTCTTTCTCCACGTGCAGACATGCTCCCAGGTGCCTGTGGCAAGGGGAAGGAAATGCCATACACTGACCTGGAAGAGACCACAGGGCCCAGGCACAGTCTGAACCCTTCCCTCAACCCGGCGGTTTTGCTAGCAGGAGTTCAACCCCAACAACATAGCCCGGAGACCCCTGGGGCAAAAACGGCTTCCGACGAACAATAGGTGCTTGCTGTGGAACACCTATCCCAAGTGGGGGTAGCCAGCTCAACAAAATGCCACAAACCCAGGTGTAAGAAACAACATTGCCCAGGCATGGTCTAAGCCCCTCACCTCGTCCCTGTGCTTTGGGGAGCCGGAGGGACAGCCGAGGCACACGGCCCTGAGACCCCTTTGCAAAAAGCCGGCTTCCCACGGAGACAGTTTTCCTGAGGTGCAGACCCTATCCCAAGTGGTTGTGGCAAGGTAAAGCAAATGCCCTCCACTTCTCTGGAAGAAACCACAGTGCCCAGCCATGTTCTAAGCCCTCCCATCCTCCCTGGGCTTCTGGCAGCAGGAGTGAAAAGAGAGGAGCAGAGCACTGGGACCCGTTTGACAAAACCCGGCTTTCCACGGGAAAGTCTTTCTCCACGTGCAGACATGCTCCCAGGTGCCTGGGGCAAGGGGAAGGAAATGCCATACACTGACCTGGAAGAGACCACAGGGCCCAGGCACAGTCTGAACCCTTCCCTCAACCCGGCGGTTTTGCTAGCAGGAGTTCAACCCCAACGAACACAGCCCGGAGACCCCTGGGGCAAAAACGGCTTCCGACGATCAATAGGTGCTTGCTGTGGAACACCTATCCCAAGTGGGGGAAGCCAGCTCAACAAAATGCCACACACCCAGGTGTAAGAAACAACATTGCCCAGGCTTGGTCTAAGCCCCTCACCTCGTCCCTGTGCTTTGGGGAGCCGGAGGGACAGCCGAGGTCCACGACCCTGAGACCCCTTTGCAAAAAGCCAGCTTCCCAAAGGAAACAGTTTTCCTGAGGTGCAGACCCTATCCCAAGTGGTTGTGGCAAGGTAAGCAAATGCCCTCCACTTCTCTGGAAGAAACCACAGTGCCCAACCATGTTCTAAGCCCTCCCAGCCTCCCTGGGCTTCTGGCAGCAGGAGTGAAAAGAGAGGAGCAGAGCACTGGGACCCGTTTGACAAAACTCGGCTTCCCACGGGAAAGTCTTTCTCCGCGTGCAGACATGCTCCCAGGTGCCTGGGGCAAGGGGAAGGAAATGCCATACACTGACCTGGAAGAGACCACAGGGCCCAGGCACAGTCTGAACCCTTCCCTCAACCCGGCGGTTTTGCTAGCAGGAGTTCAACCCCAAGGAACATAGCCCGGAGACCCCTGGGGCAAAAACGGCTTCCGACGAACAATAGGTGCTTGCTGTGGAACACCTATCCCAAGTGGGGGAAGCCAGCTCAACAAAATGCCACACACCCAGGTGTAAGAAACAACATTGCCCTGGCTTGGTCTAAGCCCCTCACCTCGTCCCTGTGCTTTGGGGAGCCGGAGGGACACCCGAGGCCCACGGCCCTGAGACCCCTTTGCAAAAAGCCGGCTTCCCACGGAAACAGTTTTCCTGAGGTGCAGACCCTATCCCAAGTGGTTTTGGCAAGGTAAAGCAAATGCCCTCCACTTCTCAGGAAGAAACCACAGTGCCCAGCCATGTTCTAAGCCCTCCCATCCTCCCTGGGCTTCTGGCAGCAGGAGTGAAAAGAGAGGAGCAGAGCACTGGGACCCGTTTGACAAAACCCGGCTTCCCACGGGAAAGTCTTTCTCCACGTGCAGACATGCTCCCAGGTGCCTGGGGCAAGGGGAAGGAAACGCCATACACTGACCTGGAAGAGACCACAGGGCCCAAGCACAGTCTGAACCCTTCCCTCAACCCGGCGGTTTTGCTAGCAGGAGTTCAACCCCAACGAACACAGCCCGGAGACCCCTGAGGCAAAAACGGCTTCCGACGATCAATAGGTGCTTACTGTGGAACACCTATCCCAAGTGGGGGAAGCCAGCTCAACAAAATGCCACACACCCAGGTGTGAGAAACAACATTGCCTTGGCTTGGTCTAAGCCCCTCACCTCGTCCCTGTGCTTTGGGGAGCCGGAGGGACAGCCGAGGTCCACGACCCTGAGACCCCTTTGCAAAAAGCCGGCTTCCCACGGAAACAGTTTTCCTGAGGTGCAGACCCTATCCCAAGTGGTTGTGGCAAGGTAAAGAAAATGCCCTCCACTTCTCTGGAAGAAACCACAGTGCCCAACCATGTTCTAAGCCCTCCCATCCTCCCTGGGCTTCTGGCAACAGGAGTGAAAAGAGAGGAGCAGAGCACTGGGACCCGTTTGACAAAACCCGGCTTCCCACGGGAAAGTCTTTCTCCACGTGCAGACATGGTCCCAGGTGCCTGGGCAAGGGGAAGGAAACGCCATACACTGACCTGGAAGAGACCACAGGGCCCAGGCACAGTCTGAACCCTTCCTTCAACCCGGCGGTTTTGCTAGCAGGAGTTCAACCCCAACGAACACAGCCCGGAGACCCCTGGGGCAAAAACGGCTTCCGATGATCAATAGGTGCTTGCTATGGAACACCTATCCCAATTGGGGGAAGCCAGCTCAACAAAATGCCACACACCCAGGTGTAAGAAACAACATTGCCCAGGCACGGTCTAAGCCCCTCACCTCGTCCCTGTGCTTTGGGGAGCGGGAGGGACAGCCGAGGCACACGGCCCTGAGACCCCTTTGCAAAAAGCCGGCTTCCCACGGAGACAGTTTTCCTGAGGTGCACACCCTATCCCAAGTGGTTGTGGCAAGGTAAAGCAAATGCCCTCCACTTCTCTGTAAGAAACCACAGTGCCCAGCCATGTTCTAAGCCCTCCCATCCTCCCTGGGCTTCTGGCAGCAGGAGTGAAAAGAGAGGAGCAGAGCACGGGGACCCGTTTGACAAAACCCGGCTTTCCACGGGAAAGTCTTTCTCCACGTGCAGACATGCTCCCAGGTGCCTGGGGCAAGGGGAAGGAAACGCCATACACTGACTGGAAGAGACCACAGGGCCCAGGCACAGTCTGAACCCTTCCCTCAACCCGGCGATTTTGCTAGCAGGAGTTCAAACCCAACGAACACAGCCCGGAGACCCCTGGGGCAAAAACGGCTTCCGACGATCAATAGTTGCTTGCTGTGGAACACCTATCCCAAGTGGGGGAAGCCAGCTCAACAAAATGCCACACACCCAGGTGTAAGAAACAACATTGCCCAGGCTTGGTCTAAGCCCCTCACCTCGTCCCTGTGCTTTGGGGAGCCGGAGGGACAGCCGAGGCCCACGGCCCTGAGACCCCTTTGCAAAAAGCCGGCTTCCCAAGGATACAGTTTTCCTGAGGTGCAGACCCTATCCCAAGTGGTTGTGGCAAGGTAAGCAAATGCCCTCGACTTCTCTGGAAGAAACCACAGTGCCCAACCATGTTCTAAGCCCTCCCATCCTCCCTGGGCTTCTGGCAGCAGGAGTGAAAAGAGAGGAGCAGAGCACTGGGACCCGTTTGACAAAAACCGGCTTTCCACGGGAAAGTCTTTCTCCACGTGCAGACATGCTCCCAGGTGCCTGTGGCAAGGGGAAAGAAATGCCATACACTGACCTGGAAGAGACCACAAAGCCTAGGCACAGTCTGAACCCTTCCCTCAACCCGGCGGTTTTGCTAGCAGGAGTTCAACCCCAACGAACACAGCCCGGAGACCCCTGAGGCAAAAACGGCTTCCGACGATCAATAACTGCTTGCTGTGGAACACCTATCCCAAGTGGGGGAAGCCAGCTCAACAAAATGCCACACACCCAGGTGTAAGAAACAACATTTCCTTGGCTTGGTCTAAGCCCCTCACCTCGTCCCTGTGCTTTGGGGAGCCGGAGGGACAGCCGAGGCCCACGACCCTGAGACCCCTTTGCAAAAAGCCGGCTTCCCACGGAAACAGTTTTCCTGAGGTGCAGACCCTATGCCAAGTGGTGTTGGCAAGGGAAAGCAAATGCCCTCCACTTCTCTGGAAGAAACCACAGTGCCCAACCATGTTCTAAGCCCTCCCATCCTCCCTGGGCTTCTGGCAGCAGGAGTGAAAAGAGAGGAGCAGAGCACTGGGACCCGTTTGACAAAACCCGGCTTCCCACGGGAAAGTCTTTCTCCACGTGCAGACATGCTCCCAGGTGCCTGGGGCAAGGGGAAGGAAACGCCATACACTGACCTGGAAGAGACCACAGGGCCCAGGCACAGTCTGAACCCTTCCCTCAACCCGGCAGTTTTGCTAGCAGGAGTTCAACCCCAACGAACACAGCCCGGAGACCCCTGGGGCAAAAACGGCTTCCGACGAACAATAGGTGCTTGATGTGGAACAGCTATCCCAAGTGGGGGAAGCCAGCTCAACAAAATGCCACAAACCCAGGTGTAAGAAACAACATTGCCCAGGCATGGTCTAAGCCCCTCACCTCGTCCCTGTGCTTTGGGGAGCCGGAGGGACAGCCGAGGCCCACGACCCTGAGACCCCTTTGCAAAAAGCCGGCTTCCCCCGGGAAAAAGATTTCCTGAGGTGCAGACCCTATCCCAAGTGGTTGTGGCAAGGTAAAGCAAATGCCCTCCACTTCTCTGGAAGAAACCACAGTGCCCAACCATGTTCTAAGCCCTCCCATCCTCCCTGGGCTTCTGGCAGCAGGAGTGAAAAGAGAGGAGCAGAGCACTGGGACCCGTTTGACAAAACCCGGCTTTCCACGGGAAAGTCTTTCTCCACGTGCAGACATGCTCCCAGGTGCCTGGGGCAAGGGGAAGGAAATGCCATACACTGACCTGGAAGAGACCACAGGGCCCAGGCACAGTCTGAACCCTTCCCTCAACCCGGCGATTTTGCTAGCAGGAGATCAACCCCAACGAACACAGCCCGGAGACCCCTGGGGCAAAAACGGCTTCCGACGATCAATAGTTGCTTGCTGTGGAACACCTATCCCAAGTGGGGGAAGCCAGCTCAACAAAATGCCACACACCCAGGTGTAAGAAACAACATTGCCCAGGCTTGGTCTAAGCCCCTCACTTCGTCCCTGTGCTTTGGGGAGCCGGAGGGACAGCCGAGGCCCACGGCCCTGAGACCCCTTTGCAAAAAGCCGGCTTCCCACCGAAAGAGTTTTCCTGAGGTGCAGACCCTATCCCAAGTGGTTGTGGCAAGGTAAAGCAAATGCCCTCCACTTCTCTGTAAGAAACCACAGTGCCCAGCCATGTTCTAAGCCCTCCCATCCTCCCTGGGCTTCTGGCAGCAGGAGTGAAAAGAGAGGAGCAGAGCACGGGGACCCGTTTGACAAAACCCGGCTTCCCACGGGAAAGTCTTTCTCCACGTGCAGACATGCTCCCAGGTGCCTGTGGCAAGGGGAAGGAAATGCCATACACTGACCTGGAAGAGACCACAGGGCCCAGGCACAGTCTGAACCTTTCCCTCAACCCGGCGGTTTTGCTAGCAGGAGTTCAACCCCAACAACATAGCCCGGAGACCCCTGGGGCAAAAACGGCTCCGACGAACAATAGGTGCTTGCTGTGGAACACCTATCCCAAGTGGGGGTAGCCAGCTCAACAAAATGCCACACACCCAGGTGTAAGAAACAACATTGCCCAGGCTTGGTCTAAGCCCCTCACCTCGTCCCTGTGCTTTGGGGAGCCGGAGGGACAGCCGAGGTCCACGACCCTGAGACCCCTTTGCAAAAAGCCGGCTTCCCAAAGGAAACAGTTTTCCTGAGGTGCAGACCCTATCCCAAGTGGTTGTGGCAAGGTAAGCAAATGCCCTCCACTTCTCTGGAAGAAACCACAGTGCCCAACCATGTTCTAAGCCCTCCCATCCTCCCTGGGCTTCTGGCAGCAGGAGTGAAAAGAGAGGAGCAGAGCACTGGGACCCGTTTGACAAAACCCGGCTTCCCACGGGAAAGTCTTTCTCCGCGTGCAGACATGCTCCCAGGTGCCTGGGGCAAGGGGAAGGAAATGCCATACACTGACCTGGAAGAGACCACAGGGCCCAGGCACAGTCTGAACCCTTCCCTCAACCCGGCGGTTTTGCTAGCAGGAGTTCAACCCCAACGAACACAGCCCGGAGACCCCTGGATCCAAAAGGGCTTCCGACGAACAATAGGTGCTTGCTGTGGAACACCTATCCCAAGTGGGGGTAGCCAGCTCAACAAAATGCCACACACCCAGGTGTAAGAAACAACAATGCCCAGGCATGGTCTAAGCCCCTCACCTCGTCCCTGTGCTTTGGGGAGCCGGAGGGACAGCCTAGGCACACGGCCCTGAGACCCCTTTGCAAAAAGCCGGCTTCCCACGGAGACAGTTTTCCTGAGGTTCAGACCCTATCCCAAGTGGTTGTGGCAAGGTAAAGCAAATGCCCTCCACTTCTCTGGAAGAAACCACAGTGCCCAGCCATGTTCTAAGCCCTCCCATCCTCCCTGGGCTTCTGGCAGCAGAAGTGAAAAGAGAGGAGCAGAGCACGGGGACCCGTTTGACAAAAACCGGCTTCCCACGGGAAAGTCTTTGTCCACGTGCAGACATGCTCCCAGGTGCCTGGGGCAAGGGGAAGGAAAGGCCATACACTGACCTGGAAGAGAACACAGGGCCCAGGCACAGTCTGAACCCTTCCCTCAACCCGGCGGTTTTGCTAGCAGGAGTTCAACCCCAACGAACACAGCCCGGAGACCCCTGAGGCAAAAACGGCTTCCGACGATCAATAGGTGCTTGCTGTGGAACACCTATCCCAAGTGGGGGAAGCCAGCTCAACAAAATGCCACACACCCAGGTGTAAGAAACAACATTGCCTTGGCTTGGTCTAAGCCCCTCACCTCGTCCCTGTGCTTTGGGGAGCCGGAGGGACAGCCGAGGCCCACGACCCTGAGACCCCTTTGCAAAAAGCCGGCTTCCCACCGAAAGAGATTTCCTGAGGTGCAGACCCTATCCCAAGTGGTTGTGGCAAGGTAAAGCAAATGCCCTCCACTTCTCTGTAAGAAACCACAGTGCCCAGCCATGTTCTAAGCCCTTCCATCCTCCCTGGGCTTCTGGCAGCAGGAGTGAAAAGAGAGGAGCAGAGCACTGGGACCCGTTTGACAAAACCCGGCTTCCCACGGGAAAGTCTTTCTCCACGTGCAGACATGCTCCCAGGTGCCTGGGGCAAGGGGAAGGAAACGCCATACACTGACCTGGAAGAGACCACAGGGCCCAGGCACAGTCTGAACCCTTCCCTCAACCCGGCAGTTTTGCTAGCAGGAGTTCAACCCCAACGAACACAGCCCGGAGACCCCTGGGGCAAAAACGGCTTCCGACGAACAATAGGTGCTTGATGTGGAACAGCTATCCCAAGTGGGGGAAGCCAGCTCAACAAAATGCCACAAACCCAGGTGTAAGAAACAACATTGCCCAGGCATGGTCTAAGCCCCTCACCTCGTCCCTGTGCTTTGGGGAGCCGGAGGGACAGCCGAGGCCCACGACCCTGAGACCCCTTTGCAAAAAGCCGGCTTCCCACGGAAACAGTTTTCCTGAGGTGCAGACCCTATCCCAAGTGGTTGTGGCAAGGTAAAGCAAATGCCCTCCACTTCTCTGGAAGAAACCACAGTGCCCAACCATGTTCTAAGCCCTCCCATCCTCCCTGGGCTTCTGGCAGCAGGAGTGAAAAGAGAGGAGCAGAGCACTGGGACCCGTTTGACAAAACCCGGCTTTCCACGGGAAAGTCTTTCTCCACGTGCAGACATGCTCCCAGGTGCCTGGGGCAAGGGGAAGGAAATGCCATACACTGACCTGGAAGAGACCACAGGGCCCAGGCACAGTCTGAACCCTTCCCTCAACCCGGCGATTTGCTAGCAGGAGATCAACCCCAACGAACACAGCCCGGAGACCCCTGGGGCAAAAACGGCTTCCGACGATCAATAGTTGCTTGCTGTGGAACACCTATCCCAAGTGGGGGAAGCCAGCTCAACAAAATGCCACACACCCAGGTGTAAGAAACAACATTGCCCAGGCTTGGTCTAAGCCCCTCACCTCGTCCCTGTGCTTTGGGGAGCCGGAGGGACAGCCGAGGCCCACGGCCCTGAGACCCCTTTGCAAAAAGCCGGCTTCCCACCGAAAGAGTTTTCCTGAGGTGCAGACCCTATCCCAAGTGGTTGTGGCAAGGTAAAGCAAATGCCCTCCACTTCTCTGTAAGAAACCACAGTGCCCAGCCATGTTCTAAGCCCTCCCATCCTCCCTGGGCTTCTGGCAGCAGGAGTGAAAAGAGAGGAGCAGAGCACGGGGACCCGTTTGACAAAACCCGGCTTCCCACGGGAAAGTCTTTCTCCACGTGCAGACATGCTCCCAGGTGCCTGTGGCAAGGGGAAGGAAATGCCATACACTGACCTGGAAGAGACCACAGGGCCCAGGCACAGTCTGAACCTTTCCCTCAACCCGGCGGTTTTGCTAGCAGGAGTTCAACCCCAACAACATAGCCCGGAGACCCCTGGGGCAAAAACGGCTCCGACGAACAATAGGTGCTTGCTGTGGAACACCTATCCCAAGTGGGGGTAGCCAGCTCAACAAAATGCCACAAACCCAGGTGTAAGAAACAACATTGCCCAGGCATGGTCTAAGCCCCTCACCTCATCCCTGTGCTTTGGGGAGCCGGAGGGACAGCCGAGGCACACGGCCCTGAGACCCCTTTGCAAAAAGCCGGCTTCCCACGGAGACAGTTTTCCTGAGGTGCAGACCCTATCCCAAGTGGTTGTGGCAAGGTAAAGCAAATGCCCTCCACTTCTCTGGAAGAAACCACAGTGCCCAGCCATGTTCTAAGCCCTCCCATCCTCCCTGGGCTTCTGGCAGCAGGAGTGAAAAGAGAGGAGTAGAGCACTGGGACCCGTTTGACAAAAACCGGCTTTCCACGGGAAAGTCTTTCTCCACGTGGAGACATGCTCCCAGGTGCCTGGGGCAAGGGGAAGGAAATGCCATACACTGACCTGGAAGAGACCACAGGGCCCAGGCACAGTCTGAACCCTTCCCTCAACCCGGCGCTTTTGCTAGCAGGAGTTCAACCCCAACGAACACAGCCCGGAGACCCCTGGGGCAAAAACGGCTTCCGACGATCAATAGGTGCTTGCTGTGGAACACCTATCCCAGGTGGGGGAAGCCAGCTCAACAAAATGCCACACACCCAGGTGTAAGAAACAACATTGCCCAGGCTTGGTCTAAGCCCCTCACCTCGTCCCTGTGCTTTGGGGAGCCGGAGGGACAGCCGAGGTCCACGACCCTGAGACCCCTTTGCAAAAAGCCGGCTTCCCAAAGGAAACAGTTTTCCTGAGGTGCAGACCCTATCCCAAGTGGTTGTGGCAAGGTAAGCAAATGCCCTCCACTTCTCTGGAAGAAACCACAGTGCCCAACCATATTCTAAGCCCTCCCATCCTCCCTGGGCTTCTGGCAGCAGGAGTGAAAAGAGAGGAGCAGAGCACTGGGACCCGTTTGACAAAACCCGGCTTCCCACGGGAAAGTCTTTCTCCGCGTGCAGACATGCTCCCAGGTGCCTGGGGCAAGGGGAAGGAAATGCCATACACTGACCTGGAAGAGACCACAGGGCCCAGGCACAGTCTGAACCCTTCCCTCAACCCGGCGGTTTTGCTAGCAGGAGTTCAACCCCAACGAACACAGCCCGGAGACCCCTGGATCCAAAAGGGCTTCCGACGAACAATAGGTGCTTGCTGTGGAACACGAATCCCAAGTGGGGGTAGCCAGCTCAACAAAATGCCACACACCCAGGTGTAAGAAACAACAATGCCCAGGCATGGTCTAAGCCCCTCACCTCGTCCCTGTGCTTTGGGGAGCCGGAGGGACAGCCTAGGCACACGGCCCTGAGACCCCTTTGCAAAAAGCCGGCTTCCCACGGAGACAGTTTTCCTGAGGTTCAGACCCTATCCCAAGTGGTTGTGGCAAGGTAAAGCAAATGCCCTCCACTTCTCTGGAAGAAACCACAGTGCCCAGCCATGTTCTAAGCCCTCCCATCCTCCCTGGGCTTCTGGCAGCAGAAGTGAAAAGAGAGGAGCAGAGCACGGGGACCCGTTTGACAAAAACCGGCTTCCCACGGGAAAGTCTTTGTCCACGTGCAGACATGCTCCCAGGTGCCTGGGGCAAGGGGAAGGAAAGGCCATACACTGACCTGGAAGAGAACACAGGGCCCAGGCACAGTCTGAACCCTTCCCTCAACCCGGCGGTTTTGCTAGCAGGAGTTCAACCCCAACGAACACAGCCCGGAGACCCCTGAGGCAAAAACGGCTTCCGACGATCAATAGGTACTTGCTGTGGAACACCTATCCCAAGTGGGGGAAGCCAGCTCAACAAAATGCCACACACCCAGGTGTAAGAAACAACATTGCCTTGGCTTGGTCTAAGCCCCTCACCTCGTCCCTGTGCTTTGGGGAGCCGGAGGGACAGCCGAGGCCCACGACCCTGAGACCCCTTTGCAAAAAGCCGGCTTCCCACCGAAAGAGATTTCCTGAGGTGCAGACCCTATCCCAAGTGGTTGTGGCAAGGTAAAGCAAATGCCCTCCACTTCTCTGTAAGAAACCACAGTGCCCAGCCATGTTCTAAGCCCTCCCATCCTCCCTGGGCTTCTGGCAGCAGGAGTGAAAAGAGAGGAGCAGAGCACGGGGACCCGTTTGACAAAAACCGGCTTCCAACGGGAAAGTCTTTCTCCACGTGCAGACATGCTCCCAGGTGCCTGTGGCAAGGGGAAGGGAATGCCATACACTGACCTGGAAGAGACCACAGGGCCCAGGCACAGTCTGAACCCTTCCCTCAACCCGGCGGTTTTGCTAGCAGGAGTTCAACCCCAACGAACATAGCCCGGAGACCCCTCGGGCAAAAACGGCTTCCGACGAACAATAGGTGCTTGCTGTGGAACACCTATCCCAAGTGGGGGAAGCCAGCTCAACAAAATGCCACACACCCAGGTGTAAGAAACAACATTGCCCTGGCTTGGTCTAAGCCCCTCACCTCGTCCCTGTGCTTTGGGAGGCCGGAGGGACACCCGAGGCCCACGGCCCTGAGACCCCTTTGCAAAAAGCCGGCTTCCCACGGAAACAGTTTTCCTGAGGTGCAGACCCTATCCCAAGTGGTTTTGGCAAGGTAAAGCAAATGCCCTCCACTTCTCAGGAAGAAACCACAGTGCCCAGCCATGTTCTAAGCCCTCCCATCCTCCCTGGGCTTCTGGCAGCAGGAGTGAAAAGAGAGGAGCAGAGCACTGGGACCCGTTTGACAAAACCCGGCTTCCCACGGGAAAGTCTTTCTCCACGTGCAGACATGCTCCCAGGTGCCTGGGGCAAGGGGAAGGAAACGCCATACACTGACCTGGAAGAGACCACAGGGCCCAAGCACAGTCTGAACCCTTCCCTCAACCCGGCGGTTTTGCTAGCAGGAGTTCAACCCCAACGAACACAGCCCAGAGACCCCTGGGGCAAAAACGGCTTCCGACGATCAATAGTTGCTTGCTGTGGAACACCTATCCCAAGTGGGGGAAGCCAGCTCAACAAAATGCCACACACCCAGGTGTAAGAAACAACATTGCCCAGGCTTGGTCTAAGCCCCTCACCTCGTCCCTGTGCTTTGGGGAGCCGGAGGGACAGCCGAGGCCCACGACCCTGAGACCCCTTTGCAAAAAGCCGGCTTCCCAAGGATACAGTTTTCCTGAGGTGCAGACCCTATCCCAAGTGGTTGTGGCAAGGTAAAGCAAATGCCCTCCACTTCTCTGGAAGAAACCACAGTGCCCAACCATGTTCTAAGCCCTCCCATCCTCCCTGGGCTTCTGGCAGCAGGAGTGAAAAGAGAGGAGCAGAGCACTGGGACCCGTTTGACAAAAACCGGCTTCCCACGGGAAAGTCTTTCTCCACGTGCAGACATGCTCCCAGGTGCCTGTGGCAAGGGGAAAGAAATGCCATACACTGACCTGGAAGAGACCACAGGGCCTAGGCACAGTCTGAACCCTTCCCTCAACCCGGCGGTTTTGCTAGCAGGAGTTCAACCCCAACGAACACAGCCCGGAGAACCCTGAGGCAAAAACGGCTTCCGACGATCAATAGGTGCTTACTGTGGAACACCTATCCCAAGTGGGGGAAGCCAGCTCAACAAAATGCCACACACCCAGGTGTAAGAAACAACATTGCCTTGGCTTGGTCTAAGCCCCTCACCTCGTCCCTGTGCTTTGGGGACCCGGAGGGACAGCCGAGGCCCACGACCCTGAGACCCCTATGCAAAAAGCCGGCTTCCCACGGAAACAGTTTTCCTGTGGTGCAGACCCTATGCCAAGTGGTGGTGGCAAGGGAAAGCAAATGCCCTCCACTTCTCTGGAAGAAACCACAGTGCCCAACCATGTTCTAAGCCCTCCCATCCTCCCTGGGCTTCTGGCAGCAGGAGTGAAAAGAGAGGAGCAGAGCACTGGGACCCGTTTGACAAAACCCGGCTTCCCACGGGAAAGTCTTTCTCCACGTGCAGACATGCTCCCAGGTGCCTGGGCAAGGGGAAGGAAACGCCATACACTGACCTGGAAGAGACCACAGGGCCCAAGCACAGTATGATCCCTTCCCTCAACCCGGCGGTTTTGCTAGCAGGAGTTCAACCCCAACGAACACAGCCCGGAGACCCCTGAGGCAAAAACGGCTTCCGACGAACAATAGGCGCTTGCTGTGCAAAACCAATCCCAAGTGGGGGTAGCCAGCTCAACAAAATGCCACACACCCAGGTGTAAGAAACAACATTGCGCAGGCATGGTCTAAGCCCCTCACCTCGTCCCTGTGCTTTGGGGAGCTGGAGGGACACCCGAGGCACACGGCCCTGAGACCCCTTTGCAAAAAGCCGGCATCCCACGGAAACAGTTTTCCTGAGGTGCAGACCCTATCCCAAGTGGTTGTGGCAAGGTAAAGCAAATGCCCTCCACTTCTCTGGAAGAAACCACAGTGCCCAGCCATGTTCTAAGCCCTTCCATCCTCCCTGGGCTTCTGGCAGCAGGAGTGAAAAGAGAGGAGCAGAGCACGGGGACCCGTTTGACAAAACCCGGCTTCCCACGGGAAAGTCTTTCTCCACGTGCAGACATGCTCCCAGGTGCCTGGGGCAAGGGGAAGGAAACGCCATACACTGACCTGGAAGAGACCACAGGGCCCAGGCACAGTCTGAACCCTTCCCTCAACCCGGCGGTTTTGCTAGCAGGAGTTCAACCCCAACGAACACAGCCCGGAGACCCCTGGGGCAAAAACGGCTTCCGACGATCAATAGGTGCTTGCTGTGGAACACCTATCCCAAGTGGGGGAAGCCAGCTCAACAAAATGCCACACACCCAGGTGTGAGAAACAACATTGCCTTGGCTTGGTCTAAGCCACTCACCTCGTCCCTGTGCTTTGGGGAGCCGGAGGGACAGCCGAGGCCCACGACCCTGAGACCCCTTTGCAAAAAGCCGGCTTCCCACGGAAACAGTTTTCCTGAGGTGCAGACCCTATCCCAAGTGGTTGTGGCAAGGTAAAGTAAATGCGCTCCGCTTCTCTGGAAGAAACCATAGTGCCCAACCATGTTCTAAGCCCTCCCATCCTCCCTGGGCTTCTGGCAGCAGGAGTGAAAAGAGAGGAGCACAGCACGGGGACCCGTTTGACAAAACCCGGCTTCCCACGGGAAAGTCTTTCTCCACGTGCAGACATGCTCCCAAGTGCCTGTGGCAAGGGGAAGGAAATGTGCCATACACTGACCTGGAAGAGACCACAGGGCCCAGGCACAGTCTGAACCCTTCCCTCAACCCGGCGGTTTTGCTAGCAGGAGTTCAACCCCAACAACATAGCCCGGAGACCCCTGGGGCAAAAACGGCTTCCGACGAACAATAGGTGCTTGCTGTGGAACACCTATCCCAAGTGGGGGAAGCCAGCTCAACAAAATGCCACAAACCCAGGTGTAAGAAACAACATTGTCCAGGCATGGTCTAAGCCCCTCACCTCGTCCCTGTGCTTTGGGGAGCCGGAGGGACAGCCGAGGCCCACGGCCCTGAGACCCCTTTGCAAAAAGCCGGCTTCCCACGGAGACAGTTTTCCTGAGGTGCAGACCCTATCCCAAGTGGTTGTGGCAAGGAAAAGCAAATGCCCTCCACTTCTCTGGAAGAAACCACAGTGCCCAGCCATGTTCTAAGCCCTCCCATCCTCCCTGGGCTTCTGGCAGCAGGAGTGAAAAGAGAGGAGCAGAGCACTGGGACCCGTTTGACAAAACCCGGCTTCCCACGGGAAAGTCTCCGCGTGCAGACATGCTCCCAGGTGCCTGGGGCAAGGGGAAGGAAATGCCATACACTGACCTGGAAGAGACTACAGGGCCCAGGCACAGTCTGAACCCTTCCCTCAACCCGGCGGTTTTGCTAGCAGGAGTTCAACCCCAACGAACACAGCCCGGAGACCCCTGGATCCAAAAGGGCTTCCGACGAACAATAGGTGCTTGCTGTGGAACACCTATCCCAAGTGGGGGAAGCCAGCTCAACAAAATGCCACGCACCCAGGTGTAAGAAACAACATTGCCCAGGCTTGGTCTAAGCCCCTCACCTCGTCCCTGTGCTTTGGGGAGCCGGAGGGACAGCCGAGGCCCACGACCCTGAGACCCCTTTGCAAAAAGCCGGCTTCCCAAGGATACAGTTTTCCTGAGGTGCAGACCCTATCCCAAGTGGTTGTGGCAAGGAAAGCAAATCCCCTCCACTTCTCTGGAAGAAACCACAGTGCCCAACCATGTTCTAAGCCCTCCCATCCTCCCTGGGCTTCTGGCAGCAGGAGTGAAAAGAGAGGAGCAGAGCACTGGGACCCGTTTGACAAAAACCGGCTTCCCACGGGAAAGTCTTTCTCCACGTGCAGACATGCTCCCAGGTGCCTTTGGCAAGGGGAAAGAAATGCCATACACTGACCTGGAAGAGACCACAGGGCCTAGGCACAGTCTGAACCCTTCCCTGAACCTGGCGGTTTTGCTAGCAGGAGTTCAACCCCAACGAACACAGCCCGGAGACCCCTGAGGCAAAAACGGCTTCCGACGATCAATAACTGCTTGCTGTGGAACACCTATCCCAAGTGGGGGAAGCCAGCTCAACAAAATGCCACACACCCAGGTGTAAGAAACAACATTGCCTTGGCTTGGTCTAAGCCCCTCACCTCGTCCCTGTGCTTTGGGGAGCCGGAGGGACAGCCGAGGCCCACGACCCTGAGACCCCTTTGCAAAAAGCCGGCTTCCCACGGAAACAGTTTTCCTGAGGTGCAGACCCTATGCCAAGTGGTGGTGGCAAGGGAAAGCAAATGCCCTCCACTTCTCTGGAAGAAACCACAGTGCCCAACCATGTTCTAAGCCCTCCCATCCTCCCTGGGCTTCTGGCAGCAGGAGTGAAAAGAGAGGAGCAGAGCACTGGGACCCGTTTGACAAAACCCGGCTTCCCAAAGGAAAGTCTTTCTCCACGTGCAGACATGCTCCCAGGTGCCTGGGCAAGGGGAAGGAAACGCCATACACTGACCTGGAAGAGACCACAGGGCCCAAGCACAGTATGATCCCTTCCCTCAACCCGGCGGTTTTGCTAGCAGGAGTTCAACCCCAACGAACACAGCCCGGAGACCCCTGAGGCAAAAACGGCTTCCGACGAACAATAGGCGCTTGCTGTGCAAAACCAATCCCAAGTGGGGGTAGCCAGCTCAACAAAATGCCACACACCCAGGTGTAAGAAACAACATTGCCCAGGCATGGTCTAAGCCCCTCACCTCGTCCCTGTGCTTTGGGGAGCTGGAGGGACACCCGAGGCACACGGCCCTGAGACCCCTTTGCAAAAAGCCGGCTTCCCACGGAAACAGTTTTCCTGAGGTGCAGACCCTATCCCAAGTGGTTGTGGCAAGGTAAAGCAAATGCCCTCCACTTCTCTGGAAGAAACCACAGTGCCCAGCCATGTTCTAAGCCCTTCCATCCTCCCTGGGCTTCTGGCAGCAGGAGTGAAAAGAGAGGAGCAGAGCACTGGGACCCGTTTGACAAAACCCGGCTTCCCACGGGAAAGTCTCCACGTGCAGACATGCTCCCAGGTGCCTGGGGCAAGGGGAAGGAAACGCCATACACTGACCTGGAAGAGACCACAGGGCCCAGGCACAGTCTGAACCCTTCCCTCAACCCGGCGGTTTTGCTAGCAGGAGTTCAACCCCAACGAACACAGCCCGGAGACCCCTGGGGCAAAAACGGCTTCCGACGATCAATAGGTGCTTGCTGTGGAACACCTATCCCAAGTGGGGGAAGCCAGCTCAACAAAATGCCACACACCCAGGTGTGAGAAACAACATTGCCTTGGCTTGGTCTAAGCCCCTCACCTCGTCCCTGTGCTTTGGGGAGCCGGAGGGACAGCCGAGGCCCACGACCCTGAGACCCCTTTGCAAAAAGCCGGCTTCCCACGGAAACAGTTTTCCTGAGGTGGAGACCCTCTCACAAGTGGTTGTGGCAAGGTAAAGCAAATGCCCTCCACTTCTCTGGAAGAAACCACAGTGCCCAACCATGTTCTAAGCCCTCCCATCCTCCCTGGGCTTCTGGCAGCAGGAGTGAAAAGAGAGGAGCAGAGCACTGGGACCCGTTTGACAAAACCCGGCTTTCCACGGGAAAGTCTTTCTCCACGTGCAGACATGCTCCCAGGTGCCTGGGGCAAGGGGAAGGAAATGCCATACACTGACCTGGAAGAGACCACAGGGCCCAGGCACAGTCTGAACCCTTCCCTCAACCCGGCGATTTTGCTAGCAGGAGTTCAACCCCAACGAACACAGCCCGGAGACCCCTGGGGCAAAAACGGCTTCCGACGATCAATAGTTGCTTGCTGTGGAACACCTATCCCAAGTGGGGGAAGCCAGCTCAACAAAATGCCACACACCCAGGTGTAAGAAACAACATTGCCCAGGCTTGGTCTAAGCCCCTCACCTCGTCCCTGTGCTTTGGGGAGCCGGAGGGACAGCCGAGGCCCACGGCCCTGAGACCCCTTTGCAAAAAGCCGGCTTCCCACCGAAAGAGTTTTCCTGAGGTGCAGACCCTATCCCAAGTGGTTGTGGCAAGGTAAAGCAAATGCCCTCCACTTCTCTGTAAGAAACCACAGTGCCCAGCCATGTTCTAAGCCCTCCCATCCTCCCTGGGCTTCTGGCAGCAGGAGTGAAAAGAGAGGAGCAGAGCACGGGGACCCGTTTGACAAAACCCGGCTTCCCACGGGAAAGTCTTTCTCCACGTGCAGACATGCTCCCAGGTGCCTGTGGCAAGGGGAAGGAAATGCCATACACTGACCTGGAAGAGACCACAGGGCCCAGGCACAGTCTGAACCCTTCCCTCAACCCGGCGGTTTTGCTAGCAGGAGTTCAACCCCAACAACATAGCCCGGAGACCCCTGGGGCAAAAACGGCTTCCGACGAACAATAGGTGCTTGCTGTGGAACACCTATCCCAAGTGGGGGTAGCCAGCTCAACAAAATGCCACAAACCCAGGTGTAAGAAAAAACATTGCCCAGGCATGGTCTAAGCCCCTCACCTCGTCCCTGTGCTTTGGGGAGCCGGAGGGACAGCCGAGGCACACGGCCCTGAGACCCCTTTCCAAAAAGCCGGCTTCCCACGGAGACAGTTTTCCTGAGGTGCAGACCCTATCCCAAGTGGTTGTGGCAAGGTAAAGCAAATGCCCTCCACTTCTCTGGAAGAAACCACAGTGCCCAGCCATGTTCTAAGCCCTCCCATCCTCCCTGGGCTTCTGGCAGCAGGAGTGAAAAGAGAGGAGCAGAGCACTGGGACCCGTTTGACAAAACCCGGCTTTCCACGGGAAAGTCTTTCTCCACGTGCAGACATGCTCCCAGGTGCCTGGGGCAAGGGGAAGGAAATGCCATACACTGACCTGGAAGAGACCACAGGGCCCAGGCACAGTCTGAACCCTTCCCTCAACCCGGCGGTTTTGCTAGCAGGAGTTCAACCCCAACGAACACAGCCCGGAGACCCCTGGGGCAAAAACGGCTTCCGACGATCAATAGGTGCTTGCTGTGGAACACCTATCCCAAGTGGGGGAAGCCAGCTCAACAAAATGCCACACACCCAGGTGTAAGAAACAACATTGCCCAGGCTTGGTCTAAGCCCCTCACCTCGTCCCTGTGCTTTGGGGAGCCGGAGGGACAGCCGAGTTCCACGACCCTGAGACCCCTTTGCAAAAAGCCGGCTTCCCACCGAAACAGTTTTCCTGAGGTGCAGACCCTATCCCAAGTGGTTGTGGCAAGGTAAGCAAATGCCCTCCACTTCTCTGGAAGAAACCACAGTGCCCAACCATGTTCTAAGCCCTCCCATCCTCCCTGGGCTTCTGGCAGCAGGAGTGAAAAGAGAGGAGCAGAGCACTGGGACCCGTTTGACAAAACCCGGCTTCCCACGGGAAAGTCTTTCTCCGCGTGCAGACATGCTCCCAGGTGCCTGGGGCAAGGGGAAGGAAATGCCATACACTGACCTGGAAGAGACCACAGGGCCCAGGCACAGTCTGAACCCTTCCCTCAACCCGGCGGTTTTGCTAGCAGGAGTTCAACCCCAACGAACACAGCCCGGAGACCCCTGGATCCAAAAGGGCTTCCGACGAGCAATAGGTGCTTGCTGTGGAACACCTATTCCAAGTGGGGGTAGCCAGCTCAACAAAATGCCACACACCCAGGTGTAAGAAACAACAATGCCCAGGCATGGTCTAAGCCCCTCACCTCGTCCCTGTGCTTTGGGGAGCTGGAGGGACAGCCTAGGCACACGGCCCTGAGACCCCTTTGCAAAAAGCCGGCTTCCCACGGAGACAGTTTTCCTGAGGTTCAGACCCTATCCCAAGTGGTTGTGGCAAGGTAAAGCAAATGCCCTCCACTTCTCTGGAAGAAACCACAGTGCCCAGCCATGTTCTAAGCCCTCCCATCCTCCCTGGGCTTCTGGCAGCAGGAGTGAAAAGAGAGGAGCAGAGCACGGGGACCCGTTTGACAAAACCCGGCTTCCCACGGGAAAGTCTTTGTCCACGTGCAGACATGCTCCCAGGTGCCTGGGGCAAGGGGAAGGAAAGGCCATACACTGACCTGGAAGAGACCACAGGGCCCAGGCACAGTCTGAACCCTTCCCTCAACCCGGCGGTTTTGCTAGCAGGAGTTCAACCCCAACGAACACAGCCCGGAGACCCCTGGGGCAAAAACGGCTTCCGACGATCAATAGGTGCTTGCTGTGGAACACCTATCCCAAGTGGGGGTAGCCAGCTCAACAAAATGCCACACACCTAGATGTAAGAAACAACATTGCCTTGGCTTGGTCTAAGCCCCTCACCTCGTCCCTGTGCTTTGGGGAGCCGGAGGGACAGCCGAGGCCCACGACCCTGAGACCCCTTTGCAAAAAGCCGGCTTCCCACCGAAAGAGATTTCCTGAGGTGCAGACCCTATCCCAAGTGGTTGTGGCAAGGTAAAGCAAATGCCCTCCACTTCTCTGTAAGAAACCACAGTGCCCAGCCATGTTCTAAGCCCTCCCATCCTCCCTGGGCTTCTGGCAGCAGGAGTGAAAAGAGAGGAGCAGAGCACGGGGACCCGTTTAACAAAAACCGGCTTCCAACGGGAAAGTCTTTCTCCACGTGCAGACATGCTCCCAGGTGCCTGTGGCAAGGGGAAGGGAATGCCATACACTGACCTGGAAGAGACCACAGGGCCCAGGCACAGTCTGAACCCTTCCCTCAACCCGGCGGTTTTGCTAGCAGGAGTTCAACCCCAACGAACATAGCCCGGAGACCCCTGGGGCAAAAACGGCTTCCGACGAACAATAGGTGCTTGCTGTGGAACACCTATCCCAAGTGGGGGAAGCCAGCTCAACAAAATGCCACACACCCAGGTGTAAGAAACAAGATTGCGCAGGCTTGGTCTAAGCCCCTCACCTCGTCCCTGTGCTTTGGGGAGCCGGAGGGACACCCGAGGCCCACGGCCCTGAGACCCCTTTGCAAAAAGCCGGCTTCCCACGGAAACAGTTTTCCTGAGGTGCAGACCCTATCCCAAGTGGTTTTGGCAAGGTAAAGCAAATGCCCTCCACTTCTCAGGAAGAAACCACAGTGCCCAGCCATGTTTTAAGCCCTCCCATCCTCCCTGGGCTTCTGGCAGCAGGAGTGAAAAGAGAGGAGCAGAGCACTGAGACCCGTTTGACAAAACCCGGCTTCCCACGGGAAAGTCTTTCTCCACGTGCAGACATGCCCCCAGGTGCCTGGGGCAAGGGGAAGGAAACGCCATACACTGACCTGGAAGAGACCACAGGGCCCAAGCACAGTCTGAACCCTTCCCTCAACCCGGCGGTTTTGGTAGCAGGAGTTCAACCCCAAGGAACACAGCCCGGAGACCCCTGAGGCAAAAACGGCTTCCGACGATCAATAGGTGCTTACTGTGGAACACCTATCCCAAGTGGGGGAAGCCAGCTCAACAAAATGCCACACACCCAGGTGTGAGAAACAACATTGCCTTGGCTTGGTCTAAGCCCCTCACCTCGTCCCTGTGCTTTGGGGAGCCGGAGGGACAGCCGAGGCCCACGACCCTGCGACCCCTTTGCAAAAAGCCGGCTTCCCACGGAAACAGTTTTCCTGAGGTGCAGACCCTATCCCAAGTGGTTGTGGCAAGGTAAAGCAAATGCCCTCCACTTCTCTGGAAGAAACCACAGTGCCCAACCATGTTCTAAGCGCTCCCATCCGCCCTGGGCTTTTGGCAACAGGAGTGAAAAGAGAGGAGCAGAGCACTGGGACCCGTTTGACAAAACCCGGCTTCCCACGGGAAAGTCTTTCTCCACGTGCAGACATGCTCCCAGGTGCCTGGGGCAAGGGGAAGGAAACGCCATACACTGACCTGGAAGAGACCACAGGGCCCAGGCACAGTCTGAACCCTTCCCTCAACCCGGCGGTTTTGCTAGCAGGAGTTCAACCCCAACGAACACAGCCCGGAGACCCCTGGGGCAAAAACGGCTTCCGACGATCAATAGGTGCTTGCTGTGGAACACCTATCCCAAGTGGGGGAAGCCAGCTCAACAAAATGCCACACACCCAGGTGTGAGAAACAACATTGCCTTGGCTTGGTCTAAGCCCCTCACCTCGTCCCTGTGCTTTGGGGAGCCGGAGGGACAGCCGAGGCCCACGACCCTGAGACCCCTTTGCAAAAAGCCGGCTTCCCACGGAAACAGTTTTCCTGAGGTGCAGACCCTATCCCAAGTGGTTGTGGCAAGGTAAAGCAAATGCCCTCCACTTCTCTGGAAGAAACCACAGTGCCCAACCATGTTCTAAGCCCTCCCATCCTCCCTGGGCTTCTGGCAGCAGGAGTGAAAAGAGAGGAGCAGAGCACTGGGACCCGTTTGACAAAACCCGGCTTTCCACGGGAAAGTCTTTCTCCACGTGCAGACATGCTCCCAGGTGCCTGGGGCAAGGGGAAGGAAATGCCATACACTGACCTGGAAGAGACCACAGGGCCCAGGCACAGTCTGAACCCTTCCCTCAACCCGGCGATTTTGCTAGCAGGAGTTCAACCCCAACGAACACAGCCCGGAGACCCCTGGGGCAAAAACGGCTTCCGACGATCAATAGTTGCTTGCTGTGGAACACCTATCCCAAGTGGGGGAAGCCAGCTCAACAAAATGCCACACACCCAGGTGTAAGAAACAACATTGCCCAGGCTTGGTCTAAGCCCCTCACCTCGTCCCTGTGCTTTGGGGAGCCGGAGGGACAGCCGAGGCCCACGGCCCTGAGACCCCTTTGCAAAAAGCCGGCTTCCCACCGAAAGAGTTTTCCTGAGGTGCAGACCCTATCCCAAGTGGTTGTGGCAAGGTAAAGCAAATGCCCTCCACTTCTCTGTAAGAAACCACAGTGCCCAGCCATGTTCTAAGCCCTCCCATCCTCCCTGGGCTTCTGGCAGCAGGAGTGAAAAGAGAGGAGCAGAGCACGGGGACTCGTTTGACAAAACCCGGCTTCCCACGGGAAAGTCTTTCTCCACGTGCAGACATGCTCCCAGGTGCCTGTGGCAAGGTGAAGGAAATGCCATACAATGACCTGGAAGAGACCACAGGGCCCAGGCACAGTCTGAACCCTTCCCTCAACCCGGCGGTTTTGCTAGCAGGAGTTCAACCCCAACAACATAGCCCGGAGACCCCTGGGGCAAAAACGGCTTCCGACGAACAATAGGTGCTTGCTGTGGAACACCTATCCCAAGTGGGGGTAGCCAGCTCAACAAAATGCCACAAACCCAGGTGTAAGAAACAACATTGCCCAGGCATGGTCTAAGCCCCTCACCTCGTCCCTGTGCTTTGGGGAGCCGGAGGGACAGCCGAGGCACACGGCCCTGAGACCCCTTTGCAAAAAGCCGGCTTCCCACGGAGACAGTTTTCCTGAGGTGCAGACCCTATCCCAAGTGGTTGTGGCAAGGTAAAGCAAATGCCCTCCACTTCTCTGGAAGAAACCACAGTGCCCAGCCATGTTCTAAGCCCTCCCATCCTCCCTGGGCTTCTGGCAGCAGGAGTGAAAAGAGAGGAGCAGAGCACTGGGACCCGTTTGACAAAACCCGGCTTTCCACGGGAAAGTCTTTCTCCACGTGCAGACATGCTCCCAGGTGCCTGGGGCAAGGGGAAGGAAATGCCATACACTGACCTGGAAGAGACCACAGGGCCCAGGCACAGTCTGAACCCTTCCCTCAACCCGGCGGTTTTGCTAGCAGGAGTTCAACCCCAACGAACACAGCCCGGAGACCCCTGGGGCAAAAACGGCTTCCGACGATCAATAGGTGCTTGCTGTGGAACACCTATCCCAAGTGGGGGAAGCCAGCTAAACAAAATGCCACACACCCAGGTGTAAGAAACAACATTGCCCAGGCTTGGTCTAAGCCCCTCACCTCGTCCCTGTGCTTTGGGGAGCCGGAGGGACAGCCGAGGTCCACGACCCTGAGACCCCTTTGCAAAAAGCCGGCTTCCCAAAGGAAACAGTTTTCCTGAGGTGCAGACCCTATCCCAAGTGGTTGTGGCAAGGTAAGCAAATGCCCTCCACTTCTCTGGAAGAAACCACAGTGCCCAACCATGTTCTAAGCCCTCCCATCCTCCCTGGGCTTCTGGCAGCAGGAGTGAAAAGAGAGGAGCAGAGCACTGGGACCCGTTTGACAAAACCCGGCTTCCCACGGGAAAGTCTTTCTCCGCGTGCAGACATGCTCCCAGGTGCCTGGGGCAAGGGGAAGGAAATGCCATACACTGACCTGGAAGAGACCACAGGGCCCAGGCACAGTCTGAACCCTTCCCTCAACCCGGCGGTTTTGCTAGCAGGAGTTCAACCCCAACGAACACAGCCCGGAGACCCCTGGATCCAAAAGGGCTTCCGACGAACAATAGGTGCTTGCTGTGGAACACCTATCCCAAGTGGGGGTAGCCAGCTCAACAAAATGCCACACACCCAGGTGTAAGAAACAACAATGCCCAGGCATGGTCTAAGCCCCTCATCTCGTCCCTGTGCTTTGGGGAGCCGGAGGGACAGCCTAGGCACACGGCCCTGAGACCCCTTTGCAAAAAGCCGGCTTCCCACGGAGACAGTTTTCCTGAGGTTCAGACCCTATCCCAAGTGGTTGTGGCAAGGTAAAGCAAATGCCCTCCACTTCTCTGGAAGAAACCACAGTGCCCAGCCATGTTCTAAGCCCTCCCATCCTCCCTGGGCTTCTGGCAGCAGGAGTGAAAAGAGAGGAGCAGAGCACTGGGACCCGTTTGACAAAAACCGGCTTCCCACGGGAAAGTCTTTGTCCACGTGCAGACATGCTCCCAGGTGCCTGGGGCAAGGGGAAGGAAAGGCCATACACTGACCTGGAAGAGAACACAGGGCCCAGGCACAGTCTGAACCCTTCCCTCAACCCGGCGGTTTTGCTAGCAGGAGTTCAACCCCAACGAACACAGCCCGGAGACCCCTGAGGCAAAAACGGCTTCCGACGATCAATAGGTGCTTGCTGTGGAACACCTATCCCAAGTGGGGGAAGCCAGCTCAACAAAATGCCACACACCCAGGTGTAAGAAACAACATTGCCTTGGCTTGGTCTAAGCCCCTCACCTCGTCCCTGTGCTTTGGGGAGCCGGAGGGACAGCCGAGGCCCACGACCCTGAGACCCCTTTGCAAAAAGCCGGCTTCCCATGGAAACAGTTTTCCTGAGGTGCAGACCCTATCCCAAGTGGTTGTGGCAAGGTAAAGCAAATGCCCTCCACTTCTCTGTAAGAAACCACAGTGCCCAGCCATGTTCTAAGCCCTCCCATCCTCCCTGGGCTTCTGGCAGCAGGAGTGAAAAGAGAGGAGCAGAGCACGGGGACCCGTTTGACAAAAACCGGCTTCCAACGGGAAAGTCTTTCTCCACGTGCAGACATGCTCCCAGGTGCCTGTGGCAAGGGGAAGGGAATGCCATACACTGACCTGGAAGAGACCACAGGGCCCAGGCACAGTCTGAACCCTTTCCTCAACCCGGCGGTTTTGGTAGCAGGAGTTCAACCCCAACGAACACAGCCCGGAGACCCCTGAGGCAAAAACGGCTTCCGACGATCAATAGGTGCTTACTGTGGAACACCTATCCCAAGTGGGGGAAGCCAGCTCAACAAAATGCCACACACCCAGGTGTGAGAAACAACATTGCCTTGGCTTGGTCTAAGCCCCTCACCTCGTCCCTGTGCTTTGGGGAGCCGGAGGGACAGCCGAGGCCCACGACCCTGCGACCCCTTTGCAAAAAGCCGGCTTCCCACGGAAACAGTTTTCCTGAGGTGCAGACCCTATCCCAAGTGGTTGTGGCAAGGTAAAGCAAATGCCCTCCACTTCTCTGGAAGAAACCACAGTGCCCAACCATGTTCTAAGCGCTCCCATCCTCCCTGGGCTTCTGGCAACAGGAGTGAAAAGAGAGGAGCAGAGCACTGGGACCCGTTTGACAAAACCCGGCTTCCCACGGGAAAGTCTTTCTCCACGTGCAGACATGCTCCCAGGTGCCTGGGCAAGGGGAAGGAAACGCCATAAACTGACCTGGAAGAGACCACAGGGCCCAAGCACAGTATGATCCCTTCCCTCAACCCGGCGGTTTTGCTAGCAGGAGTTCAACCCCAACGAACACAGCCCGGAGACCCCTGAGGCAAAAACGGCTTCCGACGAACAACAGGCGCTTGCTGTGCAAAACAAATCCCAAGTGGGGGTAGCCAGCTCAACAAAATGCCACACACCCAGGTGTAAGAAACAACATTGCCCAGGCATGGTCTAAGCCCCTCACCTCGTCCCTGTGCTTTGCGGAGCTGGAGGGACACCCGAGGCACACGGCCCTGAGACCCCTTTGCAAAAAGCCGGCTTCCCACGGAAACAGTTTTCCTGAGGTGCAGACCCTATCCCAAGTGGTTGTGGCAAGGTAAAGCAAATGCCCTCCACTTCTCTGGAAGAAACCACAGTGCCCAGCCATGTTCTAAGCCCTTCCATCCTCCCTGGGCTTCTGGCAGCAGGAGTGAAAAGAGAGGAGCAGAGCACTGGGACCCGTTTGACAAAACCCGGCTTCCCACGGGAAAGTCTTTCTCCACGTGCAGACATGCTCCCAGGTGCCTGGGGCAAGGGGAAGGAAACGCCATACCCTGACCTGGAAGAGACCACAGGGCCCAGGCACAGTCTGAACCCTTCCCTCAACCCGGCGGTTTTGCTAGCAGGAGTTCAACCCCAACGAACACAGCCCGGAGACCCCTGGGGCAAAAACGGCTTCCGACGATCAATAGGTGCTTGCTGTGGAACACTTATCCCAAGTGGGGGAAGCCAGCTCAACAAAATGCCACACACCCAGGTGTGAGAAACAACATTGCCTTGGCTTGGTCTAAGCCCCTCACCTCGTCCCTGTGCTTTGGGGAGCCGGAGGGACAGCCGAGGCCCACGACCCTGAGACCCCTTTGCAAAAAGCCGGCTTCCCATGGAAACAGTTTTCCTGAGGTGCAGACCCTATCCCAAGTGGTTGTGGCAAGGTAAAGCAAATGCCCTCCACTTCTCTGGAAGAAACCACAGTGCCCAGCCATGTTCTAAGCCCTCCCATCCTCCCTGGGCTTCTGGCAGCAGGAGTGAAAAGAGAGGAGCAGAGCACTGGGACCCGTTTGACAAAACCCGGCTTTCCACGGGAAAGTCTTTCTCCACGTGCAGACATGCTCCCAGGTGCCTGGGGCAAGGGGAAGGAAATGCCATACACTGACCTGGAAGAGACCACAGGGCCCAGGCACAGTCTGAACCCTTCCCTCAACCCGGCGATTTTGCTAGCAGGAGTTCAACCCCAACGAACACAGCCCGGAGACCCCTGGGGCAAAAACGGCTTCCGACGATCAATAGTTGCTTGCTGTGGAACACCTATCCCAAGTGGGGGAAGCCAGCTCAACAAAATGCCACACACCCAGGTGTAAGAAACAACATTGCCCAGGCTTGGTCTAAGCCCCTCACCTCGTCCCTGTGCTTTGGGGAGCCGGAGGGACAGCCGAGGCCCACGGCCCTGAGACCCCTTTGGAAAAAGCCGGCTTCCCACCGAAAGAGTTTTCCTGAGGTGCAGACCCTATCCCAAGTGGTTGTGGCAAGGTAAAGCAAATGCCCTCCACTTCTCTGTAAGAAACCACAGTGCCCAGCCATGTTCTAAGCCCTCCCATCCTCCCTGGGCTTCTGGCAGCAGGAGTGAAAAGAGAGGAGCAGAGCACGGGGACCCGTTTGACAAAACCCGGCTTCCCACGGGAAAGTCTTTCTCCACGTGCAGACATGCTCCCAGGTGCCTGTGGCAAGGTGAAGGAAATGCCATACACTGACCTGGAAGAGACCACAGGGCCCAGGCACAGTCTGAACCCTTCCCTCAACCCGGCGGTTTTGCTAGCAGGAGTTCAACCCCAACAACATAGCCCGGAGACCCCTGGGGCAAAAACGGCTTCCGACGAACAATAGGTGCTTGCTGTGGAACACCTATCCCAAGTGGGGGTAGCCAGCTCAACAAAATGCCACAAACCCAGGTGTAAGAAACAACATTGCCCAGGCATGGTCTAAGCCCCTCACCTCGTCCCTGTGCTTTGCGGAGCCGGAGGGACAGCCGAGGCACACGGCCCTGAGACCCCTTTGCAAAAAGCCGGCTTCCCACGGAGACAGTTTTCCTGAGGTGCAGACCCTATCCCAAGTGGTTGTGGCAAGGTAAAGCAAATGCCCTCCACTTCTCTGGAAGAAACCACAGTGCCCAGCCATGTTCTAAGCCCTCCCATCCTCCCTGGGCTTCTGGCAGCAGGAGTGAAAAGAGAGGAGCAGAGCACTGGGACCCGTTTGACAAAACCCGGCTTTCCACGGGAAAGTCTTTCTCCACGTGCAGACATGCTCCCAGGTGCCTGGGGCAAGGGGAAGGAAATGCCATACACTGACCTGGAAGAGACCACAGGGCCCAGGCACAGTCTGAACCCTTCCCTCAACCCGGCGGTTTTGCTAGCAGGAGTTCAACCCCAACGAACACAGCCCGGAGACCCCTGGGGCAAAAACGGCTTCCGACGATCAATAGGTGCTTGCTGTGGAACACCTATCCCAAGTGGGGGCAGCCAGCTCAACAAAATGCCACACACCCAGGTGTAAGAAACAACATTGCCCAGGCTTGGTCTAAGCCCCTCACCTCGTCCCTGTGCTTTGGGGAGCCGGAGGGACAGCCGAGGTCCACGACCCTGAGACCCCTTTGCAAAAAGCCGGCTTCCCAAAGGAAACAGTTTTCCTGAGGTGCAGACCCTATCCCAAGTGGTTGTGGCAAGGTAAGCAAATGCCCTCCACTTCTCTGGAAGAAACCACAGTGCCCAACCATGTTCTAAGCCCTCCCATCCTCCCTGGGCTTCTGGCAGCAGGAGTGAAAAGAGAGGAGCAGAGCACTGGGACCCGTTTGACAAAACCCGGCTTCCCACGGGAAAGTCTTTCTCCGCGTGCAGAGATGCTCCCAGGTGCCTGGGGCAAGGGGAAGGAAATGCCATACACTGACCTGGAAGAGACCACAGGGCCCAGGCACAGTCTGAACCCTTCCCTCAACCCGGCGGTTTTGCTAGCAGGAGTTCAACCCCAACGAACACAGCCCGGAGACCCCTGGATCCAAAAGGGCTTCCGACGAACAATAGGTGCTTGCTGTGGAACACCTATCCCAAGTGGGGGTAGCCAGCTCAACAAAATGCCACACACCCAGGTGTAAGAAACAACAATGCCCAGGCATGGTCTAAGCCCCTCACCTCGTCCCTGTGCTTTGGGGAGCCGGAGGGACAGCCTAGGCACACGGCCCTGAGACCCCTTTGCAAAAAGCCGGCTTCCCACGGAGACAGTTTTCCTGAGGTTCAGACCCTATCCCAAGTGGTTGTGGCAAGGTAAAGCAAATGCCCTCCACTTCTCTGGAAGAAACCACAGTGCCCAGCCATGTTCTAAGCCCTCCCATCCTCCCTGGGCTTCTGGCAGCAGGAGTGAAAAGAGAGGAGCAGAGCACTGGGACCCGTTTGACAAAAACCGGCTTCCCACGGGAAAGTCTTTCTCCACGTGCAGACATGCTCCCAGGTGCCTGGGGCAAGGGGAAGGAAAGGCCATACACTGACCTGGAAGAGAACACAGGGCCCAGGCACAGTCTGAACCCTTCCCTCAACCCGGCGGTTTTGCTAGCAGGAGTTCAACCCCAACGAACACAGCCCGGAGACCCCTGAGGCAAAAACGGCTTCCGACGATCAATAGGTGCTTGCTGTGGAACACCTATCCCAAGTGGGGGAAGCCAGCTCAACAAAATGCCACACACCCAGGTGTAAGAAACAACATTGCCTTGGCTTGGTCTAAGCCCCTCACCTCGTCCCTGTGCTTTGGGGAGCCGGAGGGACAGCCGAGGCCCACGACCCTGAGACCCCTTTGCAAAAAGCCGGCTTCCCACCGAAAGAGATTTCCTGAGGTGCAGACCCTATCCCAAGTGGTTGTGGCAAGGTAAAGCAAATGCCCTCCACTTCTCTGTAAGAAACCACAGTGCCCAGCCATGTTCTAAGCCCTCCCATCCTCCCTGGGCTTCTGGCAGCAGGAGTGAAAAGAGAGGAGCAGAGCACGGGGACCCGTTTGACAAAAACCGGCTTCCAACGGGAAAGTCTTTCTCCACGTGCAGACATGCTCCCAGGTGCCTGTGGCAAGGGGAAGGGAATGCCATACACTGACCTGGAAGAGACCACAGGGCCCAGGCACAGTCTGAACCCTTCCCTCAACCCGGCGGTTTTGGTAGCAGGAGTTCAACCCCAACGAACACAGCCCGGAGACCCCTGAGGCAAAAACGGCTTCCAACGATCAATAGGTGCTTACTGTGGAACACCTATCCCAAGTGGGGGAAGCCAGCTCAACAAAATGCCACACACCCAGGTGTGAGAAACAACATTGCCTTGGCTTGGTCTAAGCCCCTCACCTCGTCCCTGTGCTTTGGGGAGCCGGAGGGACAGCCGAGGCCCACGACCCTGCGACCCCTTTGCAAAAAGCCGGCTTCCCACGGAAACAGTTTTCCTGAGGTGCAGACCCTATCCCAAGTGGTTGTGGCAAGGTAAAGCAAATGCCCTCCACTTCTCTGGAAGAAACCACAGTGCCCAACCATGTTCTAAGCGCTCCCATCCTCCCTGGGCTTCTGGCAACAGGAGTGAAAAGAGAGGAGCAGAGCACTGGGACCCGTTTGACAAAACCCGGCTTCCCACGGGAAAGTCTTTCTCCACGTGCAGACATGCTCCCAGGTGCCTGGGCAAGGGGAAGGAAACGCCATAAACTGACCTGGAAGAGACCACAGGGCCCAAGCACAGTATGATCCCTTCCCTCAACCCGGCGGTTTTGCTAGCAGGAGTTCAACCCCAACGAACACAGCCCGGAGACCCCTGAGGCAAAAACGGCTTCCGACGAACAACAGGCGCTTGCTGTGCAAAACAAATCCCAAGTGGGGGTAGCCAGCTCAACAAAATGCCACACACCCAGGTGTAAGAAACAACATTGCCCAGGCATGGTCTAAGCCCCTCACCTCGTCCCTGTGCTTTGCGGAGCTGGAGGGACACCCGAGGCACACGGCCCTGAGACCCCTTTGCAAAAAGCCGGCTTCCCACGGAAACAGTTTTCCTGAGGTGCAGACCCTATCCCAAGTGGTTGTGGCAAGGTAAAGCAAATGCCCTCCACTTCTCTGGAAGAAACCACAGTGCCCAGCCATGTTCTAAGCCCTTCCATCCTCCCTGGGCTTCTGGCAGCAGGAGTGAAAAGAGAGGAGCAGAGCACTGGGACCCGTTTGACAAAACCCGGCTTCCCACGGGAAAGTCTTTCTCCACGTGCAGACATGCTCCCAGGTGCCTGGGGCAAGGGGAAGGAAATGCCATACACTGACCTGGAAGAGACCACAGGGCCCAGGCACAGTCTGAACCCTTCCCTCAACCCGGCGATTTTGCTAGCAGGAGTTCAACCCCAACGAACACAGCCCGGAGACCCCTGGGGCAAAAACGGCTTCCGACGATCAATAGTTGCTTGCTGTGGAACACCTATCCCAAGTGGGGGAAGCCAGCTCAACAAAATGCCACACACCCAGGTGTAAGAAACAACATTGCCCAGGCTTGGTCTAAGCCCCTCACCTCGTCCCTGTGCTTTGGGGAGCCGGAGGGACAGCCGAGGCCCACGGCCCTGAGACCCCTTTGCAAAAAGCCGGCTTCCCACCGAAAGAGTTTTCCTGAGGTGCAGACCCTATCCCAAGTGGTTGTGGCAAGGTAAAGCAAATGCCCTCCACTTCTCTGTAAGAAACCACAGTGCCCAGCCATGTTCTAAGCCCTCCCATCCTCCCTGGGCTTCTGGCAGCAGGAGTGAAAAGAGAGGAGCAGAGCACGGGGACTCGTTTGACAAAACCCGGCTTCCCACGGGAAAGTCTTTCTCCACGTGCAGACATGCTCCCAGGTGCCTGTGGCAAGGTGAAGGAAATGCCATACACTGACCTGGAAGAGACCACAGGGCCCAGGCACAGTCTGAACCCTTCCCTCAACCCGGCGGTTTTGCTAGCAGGAGTTCAACCCCAACGAACACAGCCCGGAGACCCCTGGATCCAAAAGGGCTTCCGACGAACAATAGGTGCTTGCTGTGGAACACCTATCCCAAGTGGGGGTAGCCAGCTCAACAAAATGCCACACACCCAGGTGTAAGAAACAACAATGCCCAGGCATGGTCTAAGCCCCTCATCTCGTCCCTGTGCTTTGGGGAGCCGGAGGGACAGCCTAGGCACACGGCCCTGAGACCCCTTTGCAAAAAGCCGGCTTCCCACGGAGACAGTTTTCCTGAGGTTCAGACCCTATCCCAAGTGGTTGTGGCAAGGTAAAGCAAATGCCCTCCACTTCTCTGGAAGAAACCACAGTGCCCAGCCATGTTCTAAGCCCTCCCATCCTCCCTGGGCTTCTGGCAGCAGGAGTGAAAAGAGAGGAGCAGAGCACTGGGACCCGTTTGACAAAAACCGGCTTCCCACGGGAAAGTCTTTGTCCACGTGCAGACATGCTCCCAGGTGCCTGGGGCAAGGGGAAGGAAAGGCCATACACTGACCTGGAAGAGAACACAGGGCCCAGGCACAGTCTGAACCCTTCCCTCAACCCGGCGGTTTTGCTAGCAGGAGTTCAACCCCAACGAACACAGCCCGGAGACCCCTGAGGCAAAAACGGCTTCCGACGATCAATAGGTGCTTGCTGTGGAACACCTATCCCAAGTGGGGGAAGCCAGCTCAACAAAATGCCACACACCCAGGTGTAAGAAACAACATTGCCTTGGCTTGGTCTAAGCCCCTCACCTCGTCCCTGTGCTTTGGGGAGCCGGAGGGACAGCCGAGGCCCACGACCCTGAGACCCCTTTGCAAAAAGCCGGCTTCCCATGGAAACAGTTTTCCTGAGGTGCAGACCCTATCCCAAGTGGTTGTGGCAAGGTAAAGCAAATGCCCTCCACTTCTCTGTAAGAAACCACAGTGCCCAGCCATGTTCTAAGCCCTCCCATCCTCCCTGGGCTTCTGGCAGCAGGAGTGAAAAGAGAGGAGCAGAGCACGGGGACCCGTTTGACAAAAACCGGCTTCCAACGGGAAAGTCTTTCTCCACGTGCAGACATGCTCCCAGGTGCCTGTGGCAAGGGGAAGGGAATGCCATACACTGACCTGGAAGAGACCACAGGGCCCAGGCACAGTCTGAACCCTTCCCTCAACCCGGCGGTTTTGGTAGCAGGAGTTCAACCCCAACGAACACAGCCCGGAGACCCCTGAGGCAAAAACGGCTTCCGACGATCAATAGGTGCTTACTGTGGAACACCTATCCCAAGTGGGGGAAGCCAGCTCAACAAAATGCCACACACCCAGGTGTGAGAAACAACATTGCCTTGGCTTGGTCTAAGCCCCTCACCTCGTCCCTGTGCTTTGGGGAGCCGGAGGGACAGCCGAGGCCCACGACCCTGCGACCCCTTTGCAAAAAGCCGGCTTCCCACGGAAACAGTTTTCCTGAGGTGCAGACCCTATCCCAAGTGGTTGTGGCAAGGTAAAGCAAATGCCCTCCACTTCTCTGGAAGAAACCACAGTGCCCAACCATGTTCTAAGCGCTCCCATCCTCCCTGGGCTTCTGGCAACAGGAGTGAAAAGAGAGGAGCAGAGCACTGGGACCCGTTTGACAAAACCCGGCTTCCCACGGGAAAGTCTTTCTCCACGTGCAGACATGCTCCCAGGTGCCTGGGCAAGGGGAAGGAAACGCCATAAACTGACCTGGAAGAGACCACAGGGCCCAAGCACAGTATGATCCCTTCCCTCAACCCGGCGGTTTTGCTAGCAGGAGTTCAACCCCAACGAACACAGCCCGGAGACCCCTGAGGCAAAAACGGCTTCCGACGAACAACAGGCGCTTGCTGTGCAAAACAAATCCCAAGTGGGGGTAGCCAGCTCAACAAAATGCCACACACCCAGGTGTAAGAAACAACATTGCCCAGGCATGGTCTAAGCCCCTCACCTCGTCCCTGTGCTTTGCGGAGCTGGAGGGACACCCGAGGCACACGGCCCTGAGACCCCTTTGCAAAAAGCCGGCTTCCCACGGAAACAGTTTTCCTGAGGTGCAGACCCTATCCCAAGTGGTTGTGGCAAGGTAAAGCAAATGCCCTCCACTTCTCTGGAAGAAACCACAGTGCCCAGCCATGTTCTAAGCCCTTCCATCCTCCCTGGGCTACTGGCAGCAGGAGTGAAAAGAGAGGAGCAGAGCACTGGGACCCGTTTGACAAAACCCGGCTTCCCACGGGAAAGTCTTTCTCCACGTGCAGACATGCTCCCAGGTGCCTGGGGCAAGGGGAAGGAAACGCCATACACTGACCTGGAAGAGACCACAGGGCCCAGGCACAGTCTGAACCCTTCCCTCAACCCGGCGGTTTTGCTAGCAGGAGTTCAACCCCAACGAACACAGCCCGGAGACCCCTGGGGCAAAAACGGCTTCCGACGATCAATAGGTGCTTGCTGTGGAACACTTATCCCAAGTGGGGGAAGCCAGCTCAACAAAATGCCACACACCCAGGTGTGAGAAACAACATTGCCTTGGCTTGGTCTAAGCCCCTCACCTCGTCCCTGTGCTTTGGGGAGCCGGAGGGACAGCCGAGGCCCACGACCCTGAGACCCCTTTGCAAAAAGCCGGCTTCCCATGGAAACAGTTTTCCTGAGGTGCAGACCCTATCCCAAGTGGTTGTGGCAAGGTAAAGCAAATGCCCTCCACTTCTCTGGAAGAAACCACAGTGCCCAGCCATGTTCTAAGCCCTCCCATCCTCCCTGGGCTTCTGGCAGCAGGAGTGAAAAGAGAGGAGCAGAGCACTGGGACCCGTTTGACAAAACCCGGCTTTCCACGGGAAAGTCTTTCTCCACGTGCAGACATGCTCCCAGGTGCCTGGGGCAAGGGGAAGGAAATGCCATACACTGACCTGGAAGAGACCACAGGGCCCAAGCACAGTCTGAACCCTTCCCTCAACCCGGCGATTTTGCTAGCAGGAGTTCAACCCCAACGAACACAGCCCGGAGACCCCTGGGGCAAAAACGGCTTCCGACGATCAATAGTTGCTTGCTGTGGAACACCTATCCCAAGTGGGGGAAGCCAGCTCAACAAAATGCCACACACCCAGGTGTAAGAAACAACATTGCCCAGGCTTGGTCTAAGCCCCTCACCTCGTCCCTGTGCTTTGGGGAGCCGGAGGGACAGCCGAGGCCCACGGCCCTGAGACCCCTTTGCAAAAAGCCGGCTTCCCACCGAAAGAGTTTTCCTGAGGTGCAGACCCTATCCCAAGTGGTTGTGGCAAGGTAAAGCAAATGCCCTCCACTTCTCTGTAAGAAACCACAGTGCCCAGCCATGTTCTAAGCCCTCCCATCCTCCCTGGGCTTCTGGCAGCAGGAGTGAAAAGAGAGGAGCAGAGCACGGGGACCCGTTTGACAAAACCCGGCTTCCCACGGGAAAGTCTTTCTCCACGTGCAGACATGCTCCCAGGTGCCTGTGGCAAGGTGAAGGAAATGCCATACACTGACCTGGAAGAGACCACAGGGCCCAGGCACAGTCTGAACCCTTCCCTCAACCCGGCGGTTTTGCTAGCAGGAGTTCAACCCCAACAACATAGCCCGGAGACCCCTGGGGCAAAAACGGCTTCCGACGAACAATAGGTGCTTGCTGTGGAACACCTATCCCAAGTGGGGGTAGCCAGCTCAACAAAATGCCACAAACCCAGGTGTAAGAAACAACATTGCCCAGGCATGGTCTAAGCCCCTCACCTCGTCCCTGTGCTTTGGGGAGCCGGAGGGACAGCCGAGGCACACGGCCCTGAGACCCCTTTGCAAAAAGCCGGCTTCCCACGGAGACAGTTTTCCTGAGGTGCAGACCCTATCCCAAGTGGTTGTGGCAAGGTAAAGCAAATGCCCTCCACTTCTCTGGAAGAAACCACAGTGCCCAGCCATGTTCTAAGCCCTCCCATCCTCCCTGGGCTTCTGGCAGCAGGAGTGAAAAGAGAGGAGCAGAGCACTGGGACCCGTTTGACAAAACCCGGCTTTCCACGGGAAAGTCTTTCTCCACGTGCAGACATGCTCCCAGGTGCCTGGGGCAAGGGGAAGGAAATGCCATACACTGACCTGGAAGAGACCACAGGGCCCAGGCACAGTCTGAACCCTTCCCTCAACTCGGCGGTTTTGCTAGCAGGAGTTCAACCCCAACGAACACAGCCCGGAGACCCCTGGGGCAAAAACGGCTTCCGACGATCAATAGGTGCTTGCTGTGGAACACCTATCCCAAGTGGGGGAAGCCAGCTCAACAAAATGCCACACACCCAGGTGTAAGAAACAACATTGCCCAGGCTTGGTCTAAGCCCCTCACCTCGTCCCTGTGCTTTGGGGAGCCGGAGGGACAGCCGAGGTCCACGACCCTGAGACCCCTTTGCAAAAAGCCGGCTTCCCAAAGGAAACAGTTTTCCTGAGGTGCAGACCCTATCCCAAGTGGTTGTGGCAAGGTAAGCAAATGCCCTCCACTTCTCTGGAAGAAACCACAGTGCCCAACCATGTTCTAAGCCCTCCCATCCTCCCTGGGCTTCTGGCAGCAGGAGTGAAAAGAGAGGAGCAGAGCACTGGGACCCGTTTGACAAAACCCGGCTTCCCACGGGAAAGTCTTTCTCCGCGTGCAGACATGCTCCCAGGTGCCTGGGGCAAGGGGAAGGAAATGCCATACACTGACCTGGAAGAGACCACAGGGCCCAGGCACAGTCTGAACCCTTCCCTCAACCCGGCGGTTTTGCTAGCAGGAGTTCAACCCCAACGAACACAGCCCGGAGACCCCTGGATCCAAAAGGGCTTCCGACGAACAATAGGTGCTTGCTGTGGAACACCTATCCCAAGTGGGGGTAGCCAGCTCAACAAAATGCCACACACCCAGGTGTAAGAAACAACAATGCCCAGGCATGGTCTAAGCCCCTCACCTCGTCCCTGTGCTTTGGGGAGCCGGAGGGACAGCCTAGGCACACGGCCCTGAGACCCCTTTGCAAAAAGCCGGCTTCCCACGGAGACAGTTTTCCTGAGGTTCAGACCCTATCCCAAGTGGTTGTGGCAAGGTAAAGCAAATGCCCTCCACTTCTCTGGAAGAAACCACAGTGCCCAGCCATGTTCTAAGCCCTCCCATCCTCCCTGGGCTTCTGGCAGCAGGAGTGAAAAGAGAGGAGCAGAGCACTGGGACCCGTTTGACAAAAACCGGCTTCCCACGGGAAAGTCTTTGTCCACGTGCAGACATGCTCCCAGGTGCCTGGGGCAAGGGGAAGGAAAGGCCATACACTGACCTGGAAGAGAACACAGGGCCCAGGCACAGTCTGAACCCTTCCCTCAACCCGGCGGTTTTGCTAGCAGGAGTTCAACCCCAACGAACACAGCCCGGAGACCCCTGAGGCAAAAACGGCTTCCGACGATCAATAGGTGCTTGCTGTGGAACACCTATCCCAAGTGGGGGAAGCCAGCTCAACAAAATGCCACACACCCAGGTGTAAGAAACAACATTGCCTTGGCTTGGTCTAAGCCCCTCACCTCGTCCCTGTGCTTTGGGGAGCCGGAGGGACAGCCGAGGCCCACGACCCTGAGACCCCTTTGCAAAAAGCCGGCTTCCCACCGAAAGAGATTTCCTGAGGTGCAGACCCTATCCCAAGTGGTTGTGGCAAGGTAAAGCAAATGCCCTCCACTTCTCTGTAAGAAACCACAGTGCCCAGCCATGTTCTAAGCCCTCCCATCCTCCCTGGGCTTCTGGCAGCAGGAGTGAAAAGAGAGGAGCAGAGCACGGGGACCCGTTTGACAAAAACCAGCTTCCAACGGGAAAGTCTTTCTCCACGTGCAGACATGCTCCCAGGTGCCTGTGGCAAGGGGAAGGGAATGCCATACACTGACCTGGAAGAGACCACAGGGCCCAGGCACAGTCTGAACCCTTCCCTCAACCCGGCGGTTTTGGTAGCAGGAGTTCAACCCCAACGAACACAGCCCGGAGACCCCTGAGGCAAAAACGGCTTCCGACGATCAATAGGTGCTTGCTGTGGAACACCTATCCCAAGTGGGGGAAGCCAGCTCAACAAAATGCCACACACCCAGGTGTAAGAAACAACAATGCCCAGGCATGGTCTAAGCCCCTCACCTCGTCCCTGTGCTTTGGGGAGCCGGAGGGACAGCCTAGGCACACGGCCCTGAGACCCCTTTGCAAAAAGCCGGCTTCCCACGGAGACAGTTTTCCTGAGGTTCAGACCCTATCCCAAGTGGTTGTGGCAAGGTAAAGCAAATGCCCTCCACTTCTCTGGAAGAAACCACAGTGCCTAGCCATGTTCTAAGCCCTCCCATCCTCCCTGGGCTTCTGGCAGCAGGAGTGAAAAGAGAGGAGCAGAGCACTGGGACCCGTTTGACAAAAACCGGCTTCCCACGGGAAAGTCTTTCTCCACCTGCAGACATGCTCCCAGGTGCCTGGGGCAAGGGGAAGGAAAGGCCATACACTGACCTGGAAGAGAACACAGGGCCCAGGCACAGTCTGAACCCTTCCCTCAACCCGGCGGTTTTGCTAGCAGGAGTTCAACCCCAACGAACACAGCCCGGAGACCCCTGAGGCAAAAACGGCTTGCGACGATCAATAGGTGCTTGCTGTGGAACACCTATCCCAAGTGGGGGAAGCCAGCTCAACAAAATGCCACACACCCAGGTGTAAGAAACAACATTGCCTTGGTTTGGTCTAAGCCCCTCACCTCGTCCCTGTGCTTTGGGGAGCCGGAGGGACAGCCGAGGCCCACGACCCTGAGACCCCTTTGCAAAAAGCCGGCTTCCCACCGAAAGAGATTTCCTGAGGTGCAGACCCTATCCCAACTGGTTGTGGCAAGGTAAAGCAAATGCCCTCCACTTCTCTGTAAGAAACCACAGTGCCCAGCCATGTTCTAAGCCCTCCCATCCTCCCTGGGCTTCTGGCAGCAGGAGTGAAAAGAGAGGAGCAGAGCACGGGGACCCGTTTGACAAAAACCGGCTTCCAACGGGAAAGTCTTTCTCCACGTGCAGACATGCTCCCAGGTGCCTGGGGCAAGGGGAAGGGAATGCCATACACTGACCTGGAAGAGACCACAGGGCCCAGGCACATTCTGAACCCTTCCCTCAACCCGGCGGTTTTGCTAGCAGGAGTTCAACCCCAACGAACATAGCCCGGAGACCCCTGGGGCAAAAACGGCTTCCGACGATCAATAGGTGCTTGCTGTGGAACACCTATCCCAAGTGGGGGAAGCCAGCTCAACAAAATGCCACACACCCAGGTGTAAGAAACAACATTGCCCTGGCTTGGTCTAAGCCCCTCACCTCGTCCCTGTGCTTTGGGGAGCCGGAGGGACACCCGAGGCACACGGCCCTGAGACCCCTTTGCAAAAAGCCGGCTTCCCACGGAAACAGTATTCCTGAGGTGCAGACCCTATCCCAAGTGGTTTTGGCAAGGTAAAGCAAATGCCCTCCACTTCTCTGGAAGAAACCACAGTGCCCAGCCATGTTCTAAGCCCTTCCATCCTCCCTGGGCTTCTGGCAGCAGGAGTGAAAAGAGAGGAGCAGAGCACTGGGACCCCTTTGACAAAACCCGGCTTCCCACGGGAAAGTCTTTCTCCACGTGCAGACATGCTCCCAGGTGCCTGGGGCAAGGGGAAGGAAACGCCATACACTGACCTGGAAGAGACCACAGGGCCCAGGCACAGTCTGAACCCTTCCCTCAACCCGGCGGTTGTGCTAGGAGGAGTTCAACCCCAACGAACACAGCCCGGAGACCCCTGGGGCAAAAACGGCTTCCGACGATCAATAGGTGCTTGCTGTGGAACACCTATCCCAAGTGGGGGAAGCCAGCTCAACAAAATGCCACACACCCAGGTGTGAGAAGCAACATTGCCTTGGCTTGGTCTAAGCCCCTCACCTCTTCCCTGTGCTTTGGGGAGCCGGAGGGACAGCCGAGGCCCACGACCCTGAGACCCCTTTGCAAAAAGCCGGCTTCCCACGGAAACAGTTTTCCTGAGGTGCAGACCCTATCCCAAGTGGTTGTGGCAAGGTAAAGCAAATGCCCTCCACTTCTCTGGAAGAAACCACAGTGCCCAACCATGTTCTAAGCCCTCCCATCCTCCCTGGGCTTCTGGCAGCAGGAGTGAAAAGAGAGGAGCAGAGCACTGGGACCCGTTTGACAAAAACCGGCTTTCCACGGGAAAGTCTTTCTCCACGTGCAGACATGCTCCCAGGTGCCTGGGGCAAGGGGAAGGAAATGCCATACACTGACCTGGAAGAGACCACAGGGCCCAGGCACAGTCTGAACCCTTCCCTCAACCCGGCGATTTTGCTAGCAGGAGTTCAACCCCAACGAACACAGCCCGGAGACCCCTGGGGCAAAAACGGCTTCCGACGATCAATAGTTGCTTGCTGTGGAACACCTATCCCAAGTGGGGGAAGCCAGCTCAACAAAATGCCACACACCCAGGTGTAAGAAACAACATTGCCCAGGCTTGGTCTAAGCCCCTCACCTCGTCCCTGTGCTTTGGGGAGCCGGAGGGACAGCCGAGGCCCACGGCCCTGAGACCCCTTTGCAAAAAGCCGGCTTCCCACCGAAAGTTTTCCTGAGGTGCAGACCCTATCCCAAGTGGTTGTGGCAAGGTAAAGCAAATGCCCTCCACTTCTCTGTAAGAAACCACAGTGCCCAGCCATGTTCTAAGCCCTCCCATCCTCCCTGGGCTTCTGGCAGCAGGAGTGAAAAGAGAGGAGCAGAGCACGGGGACCCGTTTGACAAAACCCGGCTTCCCACGGGAAAGTCTTTCTCCACGTGCAGACATGCTCCCAGGTGCCTGTGGCAAGGGGAAGGAAATGCCATACACTGACCTGGAAGAGACCACAGGGCCCAGGCACAGTCTGAACCCTTCCCTCAACCCGGCGGTTTTGCTAGCAGGAGTTCAACCCCAACAACATAGCCCGGAGACCCCTGGGGCAAAAACGGCTTCCGACGAACAATAGGTGCTTGCTGTGGAACACCTATCCCAAGTGGGGGTAGCCAGCTCAACAAAATGCCACAAACCCAGGTGTAAGAAACAACATTGCCCAGGCATGGTCTAAGCCCCTCACCTCGTCCCTGTGCTTTGGGGAGCCGGAGGGACAGCCGAGGCACACGGCCCTGAGACCCCTTTGCAAAAAGCCGGCTTCCCACGGAGACAGTTTTCCTGAGGTGCAGACCCTATCCCAAGTGGTTGTGGCAAGGTAAAGCAAATGCCCTCCACTTCTCTGGAAGAAACCACAGTGCCCAGCCATGTTCTAAGCCCTCCCATCCTCCCTGGGCTTCTGGCAGCAGGAGTGAAAAGAGAGGAGCAGAGCACTGGGACCCGTTTGACAAAACCCGGCTTTCCACGGGAAAGTCTTTCTCCACGTGCAGACATGCTCCCAGGTGCCTGGGGCAAGGGGAAGGAAATGCCATACACTGACCTGGAAGAGACCACAGGGCCCAGGCACAGTCTGAACCCTTCCCTCAACCCGGCGGTTTTGCTAGCAGGAGTTCAACCCCAACGAACACAGCCCGGAGACCCCTGGGGCAAAAACGGCTTCCGACGATCAATAGGTGCTTGCTGTGGAACACCTATCCCAAGTGGGGGAAGCCAGCTCAACAAAATGCCACACACCCAGGTGTAAGAAACAACATTGCCCAGGCTTGGTCTAAGCCCCTCACCTCGTCCCTGTGCCTTGGGGAGCAGTTGGGACAGCCGAGGTCCACGACCCTGAGACCCGTTTGCAAAAAGCCGGCTTCCCAAGGAAACAGTTTTCCTGAGGTGCAGACCCTATCCCAAGTGGTTGTGGCAAGGTAAGCAAATGCCCTCCACTTCTCTGGAAGAAACCACAGTGCCCAACCATGTTCTAAGCCCTCCCATCCTCCCTGGGCTTCTGGCAGCAGGAGTGAAAAGAGAGGAGCAGAGCACTGGGACCCGTTTGACAAAAACCGGCTTCCCACGGGAAAGTCTTTCTCCGCGTGCAGACATGCTCCCAGGTGCCTGGGGCAAGGGGAAGGAAATGCCATACACTGACCTGGAAGAGACCACAGGGCCCAGGCACAGTCTGAACCCTTCCCTCAACCCGGCGGTTTTGCTAGCAGGAGTTCAACCCCAACGAACACAGCCCGGAGACCCCTGGATCCAAAAGGGCTTCCGACGATCAATAGGTGCTTGCTGTGGAACACCTATCCCAAGTGGGGGTAGCCAGCTCAACAAAATGCCACACACCCAGGTGTAAGAAACAACAATGCCCAGGCATGGTCTAAGCCCCTCACCTCGTCCCTGTGCTTTGGGGAGCCGGAGGGACAGCCGAGGCCCACGGCCCTGAGACCCCTTTGCAAAAAGCCGGCTTCCCAAGGAAACAGTTTTCCTGAGGTGCAGACCCTATCCCAAGTGGTTGTGGCAAGGTAAAGCAAATGCCCTCCACTTCTCTGGAAGAAACCACAGTGCCCAGCCATGTTCTAAGCCCTCCAATCCTCCCTGGGCTTCTGGCAGCAGGAGTGAATAGAGAGGAGCAGAGCACTGGGACCCGTTTGACAAAACCCGGCTTCCCACGGGAAAGTCTTTCTCCGCGTGCAGACATGCTCCCAGGTGCCTGTGGCAAGGGGAAGGAAATGCCATACACTGACCTGGAAGAGACCACAGGGCCCAAGCACAGTATGAACCCTTCCCTCAACCCGGCGGTTTTGCTAGCAGGAGTTCAACCCCAACGAACACAGCCCGGAGACCCCTGAGGCAAAAACGGCTTCCGACGAACAATAGGTGCTTGCTGTGGAAAACCAATCCCAAGTGGGGGTAGCCAGCTCAACAAAATGCCACACACCCAGGTGTAAGAAACAACAATGCCCAGGCATGGTCTAAGCCCCTCACCTCGTCCCTGTGCTTTGGGGAGCCTGAGGGACAGCCTAGGCACACGGCCCTGAGACCCCTTTGCAAAAAGCCGGCTTCCCACGGAGACAGTTTTCCTGAGGTTCAGACCCTATCCCAAGTGGTTGTGGCAAGGTAAAGCAAATGCCCTCCACTTCTCTGGAAGAAACCACAGTGCCCAACCATGTTCTAAGCCCTCCCATCCTCCCTGGGCTTCTGGCAGCAGGAGTGAAAAGAGAGGAGCAGAGCACGGGGACCCGTTTGACAAAAACCGGCTTCCCACGGGAAAGTCTTTGTCCACGTGCAGACATGCTCCCAGGTGCCTGGGGCAAGGGGAAGGAAAGGCCATACACTGACCTGGAAGAGACCACAGGGCCCAGGCACAGTCTGAACCCTTCCCTCAACCCGGCGGTTTTGCTAGCAGGAGTTCAACCCCAACGAACACAGCCCGGAGACCCCTGAGGCAAAAACGGCTTCCGACGATCAATAGGTGCTTGCTGTGGAACACCTATCCCAAGTGGGGGAAGCCAGCTCAACAAAATGCCACACACCCAGGTGTAAGAAACAACATTGCCTTGGCTTGGTCTAAGCCCCTCACCTCGTCCCTGTGCTTTGGGGAGCCGGAGGGACAGCCGAGGCCCACGACCCTGAGACCCCTTTGCAAAAAGCCGGCTTCCCACCGAAAGAGATTTCCTGAGGTGCAGACCCTATCCCAAGTGGTTGTGGCAAGGTAAAGCAAATGCCCTCCACTTCTCTGTAAGAAACCACAGTGCCCAGCCATGTTCTAAGCCCTCCCATCCTCCCTGGGCTTCTGGCAGCAGGAGTGAAAAGAGAGGAGCAGAGCACGGGGACCCGTTTGACAAAAACCGGCTTCCAACGGGAAAGTCTTTCTCCACGTGCAGACATGCTCCCAGGTGCCTGTGGCAAGGGGAAGGGAATGCCATACACTGACCTGGAAGAGACCACAGGGCCCAGGCACAGTCTGAACCCTTCCCTCAACCCGGCGGTTTTGCTAGCAGGCGTTCAACCCCAACGAACATAGCCCGGAGACCCCTGGGGCAAAAACGGCTTCCGACGATCAATAGGTGCTTGCTGTGGAACACCTATCCCAAGTGGGGGAAGCCAGCTCAACAAAATGCCACACACCCAGGTGTAAGAAACAACATTGCCCTGGCTTGGTCTAAGCCCCTCACCTCGTCCCTGTGCTTTGGGGAGCCGGAGGGACAGCCGAGGCACACGGCCCTGAGACCCCTTTGCAAAAAGCCGGCTTCCCAAGGAAACAGTTTTCCTGAGGTGCAGACCCTATCCCAAGTGGTTGTGGCAAGGTAAAGCAAATGCCCTCCACTTCTCTGGAAGAAACCACAGTGCCCAGCCATGTTCTAAGCCCTCCAATCCTCCCTGGGCTTCTGGCAGCAGGAGTGAATAGAGAGGAGCAGAGCACTGGGACCCGTTTGACAAAACCCGGCTTCCCACGGGAAAGTCTTTCTCCGCGTGCAGACATGCTCCCAGGTGCCTGTGGCAAGGGGAAGGAAATGCCATACACTGACCTGGAAGAGACCACAGGGCCCAAGCACAGTATGAACCCTTCCCTCAACCCGGCGGTTTTGCTAGCAGGAGTTCAACCCCAACGAACACAGCCCGGAGACCCCTGAGGCAAAAACGGCTTCCGACGAACAATAGGTGCTTGCTGTGGAAAACCAATCCCAAGTGGGGGTAGCCAGCTCAACAAAATGCCACACACCCAGGTGTAAGAAACAACAATGCCCAGGCATGGTCTAAGCCCCTCACCTCGTCCCTGTGCTTTGGGGAGCCGGAGGGACAGCCTAGGCACACGGCCCTGAGACCCCTTTGCAAAAAGCCGGCTTCCCACGGAGACAGTTTTCCTGAGGTTCAGACCCTATCCCAAGTGGTTGTGGCAAGGTAAAGCAAATGCCCTCCACTTCTCTGGAAGAAACCACAGTGCCCAACCATGTTCTAAGCCCTCCCATCCTCCCTGGGCTTCTGGCAGCAGGAGTGAAAAGAGAGGAGCAGAGCACGGGGACCCGTTTGACAAAAACCGGCTTCCCACGGGAAAGTCTTTGTCCACGTGCAGACATGCTCCCAGGTGCCTGGGGCAAGGGGAAGGAAAGGCCATACACTGACCTGGAAGAGACAACAGGGCCCAGGCACAGTCTGAACCCTTCCCTCAACCCGGCGGTTTTGCTAGCAGGAGTTCAACCCCAACGAACACAGCCCGGAGACTCCTGAGGCAAAAACGGCTTCCGACGATCAATAGGTGCTTGCTGTGGAACACCTATCCCAAGTGGGGGAAGCCAGCTCAACAAAATGCCACACACCCAGGTGTAAGAAACAACATTGCCTTGGCTTGGTCTAAGCCCCTCACCTCGTCCCTGTGCTTTGGGGAGCCGGAGGGACAGCCGAGGCCCACGACCCTGAGACCCCTTTGCAAAAAGCCGGCTTCCCACCGAAAGAGATTTCCTGAGGTGCAGACCCTATCCCAAGTGGTTGTGGCAAGGTAAAGCAAATGCCCTCCACTTCTCTGTAAGAAACCACAGTGCCCAGCCATGTTCTAAGCCCTCCCATCCTCCCTGGGCTTCTGGCAGCAGGAGTGAAAAGAGAGGAGCAGAGCACGGGGACCCGTTTGACAAAAACCGGCTTCCAACGGGAAAGTCTTTCTCCACGTGCAGACATGCTCCCAGGTGCCTGTGGCAAGGGGAAGGGAATGCCATACACTGACCTGGAAGAGACCACGGGGCCCAGGCACAGTCTGAACCCTTCCCTCAACCCGGCGGTTTTCCTAGCAGGAGTTCAACCCCAACGAACATAGCCCGGAGACCCCTGGGGCAAAAACGGCTTCCGACGAACAATAGGTGCTTGCTGTGGAACACCTATCCCAAGTGGGGGAAGCCAGCTCAACAAAATGCCACACACCCAGGTGTAAGAAACAACATTGCCCTGGCTTGGTCTAAGCCCCTCACCTCGTCCCTGTGCTTTGGGGAGCCGGAGGGACACCCGAGGCCCACGGCCCTGAGACCCCTTTGCAAAAAGCCGGCTTCCCACGGAAACAGTTTTCCTGAGGTGCAGACCCTATCCCAAGTGGTTTTGGCAAGGTAAAGCAAATGCCCTCCACTTCTCTGTAAGAAACCACAGTGCCCAGCCATGTTCTAAGCCCTCCCATCCTCCCTGGGCTTCTGGAAGCAGGAGTGAAAAGAGAGGAGCAGAGCACTGGGACCCGTTTGACAAAACCCGGCTTCCCACGGGAAAGTCTTTCTCCACGTGCAGACATGCTCCCAGGTGCCTGGGGCAAGGGGAAGGAAACGCCATACACTGACCTGGAAGAGACCACAGGGCCCAAGCACAGTCTGAACCCTTCCCTCAACCCGGCGGTTTTGCTAGCAGGAGTTCAACCCCAACGAACACAGCCCGGAGACCCCTGAGGCAAAAACGGCTTCCGACGATCAATAGGTGCTTGCTGTGGAACACCTATCCCAAGTGGGGGAAGCCAGCTCAACAAAATGCCACACACCCAGGTGTGAGAAACAACATTGCCTTGGCTTGGTCTAAGCCCCTCACCTCGTCCCTGTGCTTTGGGGAGCGGGAGGGACAGCCGAGGCACACGGCCCTGAGACCCCTTTGCAAAAAGCCGGCTTCCCACGGAGACAGTTTTCCTGAGGTGCACACCCTATCCCAAGTGGTTGTGGCAAGGTAAAGCAAATGCCCTCCACTTCTCTGTAAGAAACCACAGTGCCCAGCCATGTTCTAAGCCCTCCCATCCTCCCTGGGCTTCTGGCAGCAGGAGTGAAAAGAGAGGAGCAGAGCACGGGGACCCGTTTGACAAAACCCGGCTTTCCACGGGAAAGTCTTTCTCCACGTGCAGACATGCTCCCTGGTGCCTGGGGCAAGGGGAAGGAAACGCCATACACTGACTGGAAGAGACCACAGGGCCCAGGCACAGTCTGAACCCTTCCCTCAACCCGGCGATTTTGCTAGCAGGAGTTCAACCCCAAGGAACACAGCCCGGAGACCCCTGGGGCAAAAACGGCTTCCGACGATCAATAGTTGCTTGCTGTGGAACACCTATCCCAAGTGGGGGAAGCCAGCTCAACAAAATGCCACACACCCAGGTGTAAGAAACAACATTGCCCAGGCTTGGTCTAAGCCCCTCACCTCGTCCCTGTGCTTTGGGGAGCCGGAGGGACAGCCGAGGCACACGACCCTGAGACCCCTTTGCAAAAAGCCGCCTTCCCAAGGAAACAGTTTTCCTGAGGTGCAGACCCTATCCCAAGTGGTTGTGGCAAGGTAAGCAAATGCCCTCCACTTCTCTGGAAGAAACCACAGTGCCCAACCATGTTCTAAGCCCTCCCATCCTCCCTGGGCTTCTGGCAGCAGGAGTGAAAAGAGAGGAGCAGAGCACTGGGACCCGTTTGACAAAAACCGGCTTCCCACGGGAAAGTCTTTCTCCGCGTGCAGACATGCTCCCAGGTGCCTGTGGCAAGGGGAAGGAAATGCCATACACTGACCTGGAAGAGACCACAGGGCCCAGGCACAGTCTGAACCCTTCCCTCAACCCGGCGGTTTTGCTAGCAGGCGTTCAACCCCAACGAACATAGCCCGGAGACCCCTGGGGCAAAAACGGCTTCCGACGATCAATAGGTGCTTGCTGTGGAACACCTATCCCAAGTGGGGGAAGCCAGCTCAACAAAATGCCACACACCCAGGTGTAAGAAACAACATTGCCCTGGCTTGGTCTAAGCCCCTCACCTCGTCCCTGTGCTTTGGGGAGCCGGAGGGACAGCCGAGGCACACGGCCCTGAGACCCCTTTGCAAAAAGCCGGCTTCCCAAGGAAACAGTTTTCCTGAGGTGCAGACCCTATCCCAAGTGGTTGTGGCAAGGTAAAGCAAATGCCCTCCACTTCTCTGGAAGAAACCACAGTGCCCAGCCATGTTCTAAGCCCTCCAATCCTCCCTGGGCTTCTGGCAGCAGGAGTGAATAGAGAGGAGCAGAGCACTGGGACCCGTTTGACAAAACCCGGCTTCCCACGGGAAAGTCTTTCTCCGCGTGCAGACATGCTCCCAGGTGCCTGTGGCAAGGGGAAGGAAATGCCATACACTGACCTGGAAGAGACCACAGGGCCCAAGCACAGTATGAACCCTTCCCTCAACCCGGCGGTTTTGCTAGCAGGAGTTCAACCCCAACGAACACAGCCCGGAGACCCCTGAGGCAAAAACGGCTTCCGACGAACAATAGGTGCTTGCTGTGGAAAACCAATCCCAAGTGGGGGTAGCCAGCTCAACAAAATGCCACACACCCAGGTGTAAGAAACAACAATGCCCAGGCATGGTCTAAGCCCCTCACCTCGTCCCTGTGCTTTGGGGAGCCGGAGGGACAGCCTAGGCACACGGCCCTGAGACCCCTTTGCAAAAAGCCGGCTTCCCACGGAGACAGTTTTCCTGAGGTTCAGACCCTATCCCAAGTGGTTGTGGCAAGGTAAAGCAAATGCCCTCCACTTCTCTGGAAGAAACCACAGTGCCCAACCATGTTCTAAGCCCTCCCATCCTCCCTGGGCTTCTGGCAGCAGGAGTGAAAAGAGAGGAGCAGAGCACGGGGACCCGTTTGACAAAAACCGGCTTCCCACGGGAAAGTCTTTCTCCACGTGCAGACATGCTCCCAGGTGCCTGGGGCAAGGGGAAGGAAATGCCATACACTGACCTGGAAGAGACCACAGGGCCCAGGCACAGTCTGAACCCTTCCCTCAACCCGGCGGTTTTGCTAGCAGGAGTTCAACCCCAACGAACACAGCCCGGAGACCCCTGGGGCAAAAACGGCTTCCGACGATCAATAGGTGCTTGCTGTGGAACACCTATCCCAAGTGGGGGAAGCCAGCTCAACAAAATGCCACACACCCAGGTGTAAGAAACAACATTGCCCAGGCTTGGTCTAAGCCCCTCACCTCGTCCCTGTGCTTTGGGGAGCCGGAGGGACAGCCGAGGTCCACGACCCTGAGACCCCTTTGCAAAAAGCCGGCTTCCCAAAGGAAACAGTTTTCCTGAGGTGCAGACCCTATCCCAAGTGGTTGTGGCAAGGTAAGCAAATGCCCTCCACTTCTCTGGAAGAAACCACAGTGCCCAACCATGTTCTAAGCCCTCCCATCCTCCCTGGGCTTCTGGCAGCAGGAGTGAAAAGAGAGGAGCAGAGCACTGGGACCCGTTTGACAAAACCCGGCTTCCCACGGGAAAGTCTTTCTCCGCGTGCAGACATGCTCCCAGGTGCCTGGGGCAAGGGGAAGGAAATGCCATACACTGACCTGGAAGAGACCACAGGGCCCAGGCACAGTCTGAACCCTTCCCTCAACCCGGCGGTTTTGCTAGCAGGAGTTCAACCCCAACGAACACAGCCCGGAGACCCCTGGATCCAAAAGGGCTTCCGACGAACAATAGGTGCTTGCTGTGGAACACCTATCCCAAGTGGGGGTAGCCAGCTCAACAAAATGCCACACACCCAGGTGTAAGAAACAACAATGCCCAGGCATGGTCTAAGCCCCTCACCTCGTCCCTGTGCTTTGGGGAGCCGGAGGGACAGCCTAGGCACACGGCCCTGAGACCCCTTTGCAAAAAGCCGGCTTCCCACGGAGACAGTTTTCCTGAGGTTCAGACCCTATCCCAAGTGGTTGTGGCAAGGTAAAGCAAATGCCCTCCACTTCTCTGGAAGAAACCACAGTGCCTAGCCATGTTCTAAGCCCTCCCATCCTCCCTGGGCTTCTGGCAGCAGGAGTGAAAAGAGAGGAGCAGAGCACTGGGACCCGTTTGACAAAAACCGGCTTCCCACGGGAAAGTCTTTCTCCACCTGCAGACATGCTCCCAGGTGCCTGGGGCAAGGCGAAGGAAAGGCCATACACTGACCTGGAAGAGAACACAGGGCCCAGGCACAGTCTGAACCCTTCCCTCAACCCGGCGGTTTTGCTAGCAGGAGTTCAACCCCAACGAACACAGCCCGGAGACCCCTGAGGCAAAAACGGCTTCCGACGATCAATAGGTGCTTGCTGTGGAACACCTATCCCAAGTGGGGGAAGCCAGCTCAACAAAATGCCACACACCCAGGTGTAAGAAACAACATTGCCTTGGTTTGGTCTAAGCCCCTCACCTCGTCCCTGTGCTTTGGGGAGCCGGAGGGACAGCCGAGGCCCACGACCCTGAGACCCCTTTGCAAAAAGCCGGCTTCCCACCGAAAGAGATTTCCTGAGGTGCAGACCCTATCCCAACTGGTTGTGGCAAGGTAAAGCAAATGCCCTCCACTTCTCTGGAAGATACCACAGTGCCCAGCCATGTTCTAAGCCCTCCCATCCTCCCTGGGCTTCTGGCAGCAGGAGTGAAAAGAGAGGAGCAGAGCACTGGGACCCGTTTGACAAAACCCGGCTTTCCACGGGAAAGTCTTTCTCCACGTGCAGACATGCTCCCAGGTGCCTGGGGCAAGGGGAAGGAAATGCCATACACTGACCTGGAAGAGACCACAGGGCCCAGGCACAGTCTGAACCCTTCCCTCAACCCGGCGGTTTTGCTAGCAGGAGTTCAACCCCAACGAACACAGCCCGGAGACCCCTGGATCCAAAAGGGCTTCCGACGAACAATAGGTGCTTGCTGTGGAACACCTATCCCAAGTGGGGGAAGCCAGCTCAACAAAATGCCACACACCCAGGTGTAAGAAACAACATTGCCCAGGCTTGGTCTAAGCCCCTCACCTCGTCCCTGTGCTTTGGGGAGCCAGAGGGACAGCCGAGGCCCACGGCCCTGAGACCCCTTTGCAAAAAGCCGGCTTCCCACCGAAAGAGTTTTCCTGAGGTGCAGACCCTATCCCAAGTGGTTGTGGCAAGGTAAAGCAAATGCCCTCCACTTCTCTGTAAGAAACCACAGGGCCCAGCCATGTTCTAAGCCCTCCCATCCTCCCTGGGCTTCTGGCAGCAGGAGTGAAAAGAGAGGAGCAGAGCACGGGGACCCGTTTGACAAAACCCGGCTTCCCACGGGAAAGTCTTTCTCCACGTGCAGACATGCTCCCAGGTGCCTGTGGCAAGGGGAAGGAAATGCCATACACTGACCTGGAAGAGACCACAGGGCCCAGGCACAGTCTGAACTCTTCCCTCAACCCGGCGGTTTTGCTAGCAGGAGTTCAACCCCAACAACATAGCCCGGAGACCCCTGGGGCAAAAACGGCTTCCGACGAACAATAGGTGCTTGCTGTGGAACACCTATCCCAAGTGGGGGTAGCCAGCTCAACAAAATGCCACAAACCCAGGTGTAAGAAACAACATTGCCCAGGCATGGTCTAAGCCCCTCACCTCGTCCCTGTGCTTTGGGGAGCCGGAGGGACAGCCGAGGCACACGGCCCTGAGACCCCTTTGCAAAAAGCCGGCTTCCCACGGAGACAGTTTTCCTGAGGTGCAGACCCTATCCCAAGTGGTTGTGGCAAGGTAAAGCAAATGCCCTCCACTTCTCTGGAAGAAACCACAGTGCCCAGCCATGTTCTAAGCCCTCCCATCCTCCCTGGGCTTCTGGCAGCAGGAGTGAAAAGAGAGGAGCAGAGCACTGGGACCCGTTTGACAAAACCCGGCTTTCCACGGGAAAGTCTTTCTCCACGTGCAGACATGCTCCCAGGTGCCTGGGGCAAGGGGAAGGAAATGCCATACACTGACCTGGAAGAGACCACAGGGCCCAGGCACAGTCTGAACCCTTCCCTCAACCCGGCGGTTTTGCTAGCAGGAGTTCAACCCCAACGAACACAGCCCGGAGACCCCTGGGGCAAAAACGGCTTCCGACGATCAATAGGTGCTTGCTGTGGAACACCTATCCCAAGTGGGGGAAGCCAGCTCAACAAAATGCCACACACCCAGGTGTAAGAAACAACATTGCCCAGGCTTGGTCTAAGCCCCTCACCTCGTCCCTGTGCTTTGGGGAGCCGGAGGGACAGCCGAGGTCCACGACCCTGAGACCCCTTTGCAAAAAGCCGGCTTCCCAAAGGAAACAGTTTTCCTGAGGTGCAGACCCTATCCCAAGTGGTTGTGGCAAGGTAAGCAAATGCCCTCCACTTCTCTGGAAGAAACCACAGTGCCCAACCATGTTCTAAGCCCTCCCATCCTCCCTGGGCTTCTGGCAGCAGGAGTGAAAAGAGAGGAGCAGAGCACTGGGACCCGTTTGACAAAACCCGGCTTCCCACGGGAAAGTCTTTCTCCGCGTGCAGACATGCTCCCAGGTGCCTGGGGCAAGGGGAAGGAAATGCCATACACTGACCTGGAAGAGACCACAGGGCCCAGGCACAGTCTGAACCCTTCCCTCAACCCGGCGGTTTTGCTAGCAGGAGTTCAACCCCAACGAACACAGCCCGGAGACCCCTGGATCCAAAAGGGCTTCCGACGAACAATAGGTGCTTGCTGTGGAACACCTATCCCAAGTGGGGGTAGCCAGCTCAACAAAATGCCACACACCCAGGTGTAAGAAACAACAATGCCCAGGCATGGTCTAAGCCCCTCACCTCGTCCCTGTGCTTTGGGGAGCCGGAGGGACAGCCGAGGCCCACGACCCTGAGACCCCTTTGCAAAAAGCCGGCTTCCCACGGAAACAGTTTTCCTGAGGTGCAGACCCTATCCCAAGTGGTTGTGGCAAGGTAAAGCAAATGCCCTCCACTTCTCTGGAAGAAACCACAGTGCCCAGCCATGTTCTAAGCCCTTCCATCCTCCCTGGGCTTCTGGCAGCAGGAGTGAAAAGAGAGGAGCAGAGCACTGGGACCCGTTTGACAAAACCCGGCTTCCCACGGGAAAGTCTTTCTCCACGTGCAGACATGCTCCCAGGTGCCTGGGGCAAGGGGAAGGAAAGGCCATACACTGACCTGGAAGAGACCACAGGGCCCAGGCACAGTCTGAACCCTTCCCTCAACCCGGCGGTTTTGCTAGCAGGAGTTCAACCCCAACGAACACAGCCCGGAGACCCCTGGGGCAAAAACGGCTTCCGACGATCAATAGGTGCTTGCTGTGGAACACCTATCCCAAGTGGGGGAAGCCAGCTCAACAAAATGCCACACACCCAGGTGTGAGAAACAACATTGCCTTGGCTTGGTCTAAGCCCCTCACCTCGTCCCTGTGCTTTGGGGAGCCGGAGGGACAGCCGAGGCCCACGACCCTGAGACCCCTTTGCAAAAAGCCGGCTTCCCACGGAAACAGTTTTCCTGAGGTGCAGACCCTATCCCAAGTGGTTGTGGCAAGGTAAAGCAAATGCCCTCCACTTCTCTGGAAGAAACCACAGTGCCCAACCACGTTCTAAGCCCTCCCATCCTCCCTGGGCTTCTGGCAGCAGGAGTGAAAAGAGAGGAGCAGAGCACTGGGACCCGTTTGACAAAACCCGGCTTTCCACGGGAAAGTCTTTCTCCACGTGCAGACATGCTCCCAGGTGCCTGGGGCAAGGGGAAGGAAATGCCATACACTGACCTGGAAGAGACCACAGGGCCCAGGCACAGTCTGAACCCTTCCCTCAACCCGGCGATTTTGCTAGGAGGAGTTCAACCCCAACGAACACAGCCCGGAGACCCCTGGGGCAAAAACGGCTTCCGACGATCAATAGTTGCTTGCTGTGGAACACCTATCCCAAGTGGGGGAAGCCAGCTCAACAAAATGCCACACACCCAGGTGTAAGAAACAACATTGCCCAGGCTTGGTCTAAGCCCCTCACCTCGTCCCTGTGCTTTGGGGAGCCAGAGGGACAGCCGAGGCCCACGGCCCTGAGACCCCTTTGCAAAAAGCCGGCTTCCCACCGAAAGAGTTTTCCTGAGGTGCAGACCCTATCCCAAGTGGTTGTGGCAAGGTAAAGCAAATGCCCTCCACTTCTCTGTAAGAAACCACAGTGCCCAGCCATGTTCTAAGCCCTCCCATCCTCCCTGGGCTTCTGGCAGCAGGAGTGAAAAGAGAGGAGCAGAGCACGGGGACCCGTTTGACAAAACCCGGCTTCCCACGGGAAAGTCTTTCTCCACGTGCAGACATGCTCCCAGGTGCCTGGGCAAGGGGAAGGAAACGCCATACACTGACCTGGAAGAGACCACAGGGCCAAAGCACAGTATGATCCCTTCCCTCAACCCGGCGGTTTTGCTAGCAGGAGTTCAAACCCAACGAACACAGCCCGGAGACCCCTGAGGCAAAAACGGCTTCCGACGAACAATAGGCGCTTGCTGTGCAAAACCAATCCCAAGTGGGGGTAGCCAGCTCAACAAAATGCCACACACCCAGGTGTAAGAAACAACATTGCCCAGGCATGGTCTAAGCCCCTCACCTCGTCCCTGTGCTTTGCGGAGCTGGAGGGACACCCGAGGCACACGGCCCTGAGACCCCTTTGCAAAAAGCCGGCTTCCCACGGAAACAGTTTTCCTGAGGTGCAGACCCTATCCCAAGTGGTTGTGGCAAGGTAAAGCAAATGCCCTCCACTTCTCTGGAAGAAACCACAGTGCCCAGCCATGTTCTAAGCCCTTCCATCCTCCCTGGGCTTCTGGCAGCAGGAGTGAAAAGAGAGGAGCAGAGCACTGGGACCCGTTTGACAAAACCCGGCTTCCCACGGGAAAGTCTTTCTCCACGTGCAGACATGCTCCCAGGTGCCTGGGGCAAGGGGAAGGAAACGCCATACACTGACCTGGAAGAGACCACAGGGCCCAGGCACAGTCTGAACCCTTCCCTCAACCCGGCGGTTTTGCTAGCAGGAGTTCAACCCCAACGAACACAGCCCGGAGACCCCTGGGGCAAAAACGGCTTCCGACGATCAATAGGTGCTTGCTGTGGAACACCTATCCCAAGTGGGGGAAGCCAGCTCAACAAAATGCCACACACCCAGGTGTGAGAAACAACATTGCCTTGGCTTGGTCAAAGCCCCTCACCTCGTCCCTGTGCTTTGGGGAGCCGGAGGGACAGCCGAGGCCCACGACCCTGAGACCCCTTTGCAAAAAGCCGGCTTCCCACGGAAACAGTTTTCCTGAGGTGCAGACCCTATCCCAAGTGGTTGTGGCAAGGTAAAGCAAATGCCCTCCACTTCTCTGGAAGAAACCACAGTGCCCAACCATGTTCTAAGCCCTCCCATCCTCCCTGGGCTTCTGGCAGCAGGAGTGAAAAGAGAGGAGCAGAGCACTGGGACCCGTTTGACAAAACCCGGCTTTCCACGGGAAAGTCTTTCTCCACGTGCAAACATGCTCCCAGGTGCCTGGGGCAAGGGGAAGGAAATGCCATACACTGACCTGGAAGAGACCACAGGGCCCAGGCACAGTCTGAACCCTTCCCTCAACCCGGCGATTTTGCTAGGAGGAGTTCAACCCCAACGAACACAGCCCGGAGACCCCTGGGGCAAAAACGGCTTCCGACGATCAATAGTTGCTTGCTGTGGAACACCTATCCCAAGTGGGGGAAGCCAGCTCAACAAAATGCCACACACCCAGGTGTAAGAAACAACATTGCCCAGGCTTGGTCTAAGCCCCTCACCTCGTCCCTGTGCTTTGGGGAGCCAGAGGGACAGCCGAGGCCCACGGCCCTGAGACCCCTTTGCAAAAAGCCGGCTTCCCACCGAAAGAGTTTTCCTGAGGTGCAGACCCTATCCCAAGTGGTTGTGGCAAGGTAAAGCAAATGCCCTCCACTTCTCTGTAAGAAACCACAGTGCCCAGCCATGTTCTAAGCCCTCCCATCCTCCCTGGGCTTCTGGCAGCAGGAGTGAAAAGAGAGGAGCAGAGCACGGGGACCCGTTTGACAAAACCCGGCTTCCCACGGGAAAGTCTTTCTCCACGTGCAGACATGCTCCCAGGTGCCTGTGGCAAGGTGAAGGAAATGCCATACACTGACCTGGAAGAGACCACAGGGCCCAGGCACAGTCTGAACCCTTCCCTCAACCCGGCGGTTTTGCTAGCAGGAGTTCAACCCCAACAACATAGCCCGGAGACCCCTGGGGCAAAAACGGCTTCCGACGAACAATAGGTGCTTGCTGTGGAACACCTATCCCAAGTGGGGGTAGCCAGCTCAACAAAACGCCACAAACCCAGGTGTAAGAAACAACATTGCCCAGGCATGGTCTAAGCCCCTCACTTCGTCCCTGTGCTTTGGGGAGCCGGAGGGACAGCCGAGGCACACGGCCCTGAGACCCCTTTGCAAAAAGCCGGCTTCCCAAAGGAAACAGTTTTCCTGAGGTGCAGACCCTATCCCAAGTGGTTGTGGCAAGGTAAGCAAATGCCCTCCACTTCTCTGGAAGAAACCACAGTGCCCAACCATGTTCTAAGCCCTCCCATCCTCCCTGGGCTTCTGGCAGCAGGAGTGAAAAGAGAGGAGCAGAGCACTGGGACCCGTTTGACAAAACCCGGCTTCCCACGGGAAAGTCTTTCTCCGCGTGCAGACATGCTCCCAGGTGCCTGGGGCAAGGGGAAGGAAATGCCATACACTGACCTGGAAGAGACCACAGGGCCCAGGCACAGTCTGAACCCTTCCCTCAACCCGGCGGTTTTGCTAGCAGGAGTTCAACCCCAACGAACACAGCCCGGAGACCCCTGGATCCAAAAGGGCTTCCGACGAACAATAGGTGCTTGCTGTGGAACACCTATCCCAAGTGGGGGAAGCCAGCTCAACAAAATGCCACACACCCAGGTGTAAGAAACAACAATGCCCAGGCATGGTCTAAGCCCCTCACCTCGTCCCTGTGCTTTGGGGAGCCGGAGGGACAGCCTAGGCACACGGCCCTGAGACCCCTTTGCAAAAAGCCGGCTTCCCACGGAGACAGTTTTCCTGAGGTTCAGACCCTATCCCAAGTGGTTGTGGCAAGGTAAAGCAAATGCACTCCACTTCTCTGGAAGAAACCACAGTGCCCAGCCATGTTCTAAGCCCTCCCATCCTCCCTGGGCTTCTGGCAGCAGGAGTGAAAAGAGAGGAGCAGAGCACTGGGACCCGTTTGACAAAAACCGGCTTCCCACGGGAAAGTCTTTGTCCACGTGCAGACATGCTCCCAGGTGCCTGGGGCAAGGGGAAGGAAAAGCCATACACTGACCTGGAAGAGAACACAGGGCCCAGGCACAGTCTGAACCCTTCCCTCAACCCGGCGGTTTTGCTAGCAGGAGTTCAACCCCAACGAACACAGCCCGGAGACCCCTGAGGCAAAAACGGCTTCCGACGATCAATAGGTGCTTGCTGTGGAACACCTATCCCAAGTGGGGGAAGCCAGCTCAACAAAATGCCACACACCCAGGTGTAAGAAACAACATTGCCTTGGCTTGGTCTAAGCCCCTCACCTCGTCCCTGTGCTTTGGGGAGCCGGAGGGACAGCCGAGGCCCACGACCCTGAGACCCCTTTGCAAAAAGCCGCCTTCCCACCGAAAGAGATTTCCTGAGGTGCAGACCCTATCCCAAGTGGTTGTGGCAAGGTAAAGCAAATGCCCTCCACTTCTCTGGAAGAAACCACAGTGCCCAGCCATGTTCTAAGCCCTTCCATCCTCCCTGGGCTTCTGGCAGCAGGAGTGAAAAGAGAGGAGCAGAGCACGGGGACCCGTTTGACAAAAACCGGCTTCCAACGGGAAAGTCTTTCTCCACGTGCAGACATGCTCCCAGGTGCCTGTGGCAAGGGGAAGGGAATGCCATACACTGACCTGGAAGAGACCACAGGGCCCAGGCACAGTCTGAACCCTTCCCTCAACCCGGCGGTTTTGCTAGCAGGAGTTCAACCCCAACGAACACAGCCCGGAGACCCCTGGGGCAAAAACGGCTTCCGACGATCAATAGGTGCTTGCTGTGGAACACCTATCCCAAGTGGGGGAAGCCAGCTCAACAAAATGCCACACACCCAGGTGTGAGAAACAACATTGCCTTGGCTTGGTCTAAGCCCCTCACCTCGTCCCTGTGCTTTGGGGAGCCGGAGGGACAGCCGAGGCCCACGACCCTGAGACCCCTTTGCAAAAAGCCGGCTCCCCACGGAAACAGTTTTCCTGAGGTGCAGACCCTATCCCAAGTGGTTGTGGCAAGGTAAAGCAAATGCCCTCCACTTCTCTGGAAGAAACCACAGTGCCCAACCATGTTCTAAGCCCTCCCATCCTCCCTGGGCTTCTGGCAGCAGGAGTGAAAGGAGAGGAGCAGAGCACTGGGACCCGTTTGACAAAACCCGGCTTTCCACGGGAAAGTCTTTCTCCACGTGCAGACATGCTCCCAGGTGCCTGGGGCAAGGGGAAGGAAATGCCATACACTGACCTGGAAGAGACCACAGGGCCCAGGCACAGTCTGAACCCTTCCCTCAACCCGGCGATTTTGCTAGCAGGAGTTCAACCCCAACGAACACAGCCCGGAGACCCCTGGGGCAAAAACGGCTTCCGACGATCAATAGTTGCTTGCTGTGGAACACCTATCCCAAGTGGGGGAAGCCAGCTCAACAAAATGCCACACACCCAGGTGTAAGAAACAACATTGCCCAGGCTTGGTCTAAGCCCCTCACCTCGTCCCTGTGCTTTGGGGAGCCGGAGGGACAGCCGAGGCCCACGGCCCTGAGACACCTTTGCAAAAAGCCGGCTTACCACCGAAAGTTTTCCTGAGGTGCAGACCCTATCCCAAGTGGTTGTGGCAAGGTAAAGCAAATGCCCTCCACTTCTCTGGAAGAAACCACAGTGCCCAGCCATGTTCTAAGCCCTCCCATCCTCCCTGGGCTTCTGGCAGCAGGAGTGAAAAGAGAGGAGCAGAGCACGGGGACCCGTTTGACAAAACCCGGCTTCCCACGGGAAAGTCTTTCTCCACGTGCAGACATGCTCCCAGGTGCCTGTGGCAAGGGGAAGGAAATGCCATACACTGACCTGGAAGAGACCACAGGGCCCAGGCACAGTCTGAACCCTTCCCTCAACCCGGCGGTTTTGCTAGCAGGAGTTCAACCCCAACAACATAGCCCGGAGACCCCTGGGGCAAAAACGGCTTCCGACGAACAATAGGTGCTTGCTGTGGAACACCTATCCCAAGTGGGGGTAGCCAGCTCAACAAAATGCCACAAACCCAGGTGTAAGAAACAACATTGCCCAGGCATGGTCTAAGCCCCTCACCTCGTCCCTGTGCTTTGGGGAGCCGGAGGGACAGCCGAGGCACACGGCCCTGAGACCCCTTTGCAAAAAGTCGGCTTCCCACGGAGACAGTTTTCCTGAGGTGCAGACCCTATCCCAAGTGGTTGTGGCAAGGTAAAGCAAATGCCCTCCACTTCTCTGGAAGAAACCACAGTGCCCAGCCATGTTCTAAGCCCTCCCATCCTCCCTGGGCTTCTGGCAGCAGGAGTGAAAAGAGAGGAGCAGAGCACTGGGACCCGTTTGACAAAACCCGGCTTCCCACGGGAAAGTCTTTCTCCACGTGCAGACGTGCTCCCAGGTGCCTGGGCAAGGGGAAGGAAACGCCATACACTGACCTGGAAGAGACCACAGGGCCCAAGCACAGTCTGAACCCTTCCCTCAACCCGGCGGTTTTGCTAGCAGGAGTTCAACCCCAACGAACACAGCCCGGAGACCCCTGAGGCAAAAACGGCTTCCGACGATCAATAGGTGCTTGCTGTGGAACACCTATCCCAAGTGGGGGAAGCCAGCTCAACAAAATGCCACACACCCAGGTGTGAGAAACAACATTGCCTTGGCTTGGTCTAAGCCCCTCACCTCGTCCCTGTGCTTTGGGGAGCCGGAGGGACAGCCGAGGCCCACGACCCTGCGACCCCTTTGCAAAAAGCCGGCTTCCCACGGAAACAGTTTTCCTGAGGTGCAGACCCTATCCCAAGTGGTTGTGGCAAGGTAAAGCAAATGCCCTCCACTTCTCTGGAAGAAACCACAGTGCCCAACCATGTTCTAAGCCCTCCCATCCTCCCTGGGCTTCTGGCAACAGGAGTGAAAAGAGAGGAGCAGAGCACTGGGACCCGTTTGACAAAACCCGGCTTCCCACGGGAAAGTCTTTCTCCACGTGCAGACATGCTCCCAGGTGCCTGGGCAAGGGGAAGGAAACGCCATACACTGACCTGGAAGAGACCACAGGGCCCAGGCACAGTCTGAACCCTTCCCTCAACCCGGCGGTTTTGCTAGCAGGAGTTCAACCCCAACGAACACAGCCCGGAGACCCCTGGGGCAAAAACGGCTTCCGATGATCAATAGGTGCTTGCTATGGAACACCTATCCCAAGTGGGGGAAGCCAGCTCAACAAAATGCCACACACCCAGCTGTAAGAAACAACATTGCCCAGGCACGGTCTAAGCCCCTCACCTCGTCCCTGTGCTTTGGGGAGCGGGAGGGACAGCCGAGGCACACGGCCCTGAGACCCCTTTGCAAAAAGCCGGCTTCCCACGGAGACAGTTTTCCTGAGGTGCAGACCCTATCCCAAGTGGTTGTGGCAAGGTAAAGCAAATGCCCTCCACTTCTCTGGAAGAAACCACAGTGCCCAGCCATGTTCTAAGCCCTCCCATCCTCCCTGGGCTTCTGGCAGCAGGAGTGAAAAGAGAGGAGCAGAGCACGGGGACCCGTTTGACAAAACCCGGCTTTCCACGGGAAAGTCTTTCTCCACGTGCAGACATGCTCCCAGGTGCCTGGGGCAAGGGGAAGGAAACGCCATACACTGACTGGAAGAGACCACAGGGCCCAGGCACAGTCTGAACCCTTCCCTCAACCCGGCGATTTTGCTAGCAGGAGTTCAAACCCAACGAACACAGCCCGGAGACCCCTGGGGCAAAAACGGCTTCCGACGATCAATAGTTGCTTGCTGTGGAACACCTATCCCAAGTGGGGGAAGCCAGCTCAACAAAATGCCACACACCCAGGTGTAAGAAACAACATTGCCCAGGCTTGGTCTAAGCCCCTCACCTCGTCCCTGTGCTTTGGGGAGCCGGAGGGACAGCCGAGGCCCACGACCCTGAGACCCCTTTGCAAAAAGCCGGCTTCCCAAGGATACAGTTTTCCTGAGGTGCAGACCCTATCCCAAGTGGTTGTGGCAAGGTAAGCAAATGCCCTCCACTTCTCTGGAAGAAACCACAGTGCCCAACCATGTTCTAAGCCCTCCCATCCTCCCTGGGCTTCTGGCAGCAGGAGTGAAAAGAGAGGAGCAGAGCACTGGGACCCGTTTGACAAAAACCGGCTTCCCACGGGAAAGTCTTTCTCCACGTGCAGACATGCTCCCAGGTGCCTGTGGCAAGGGGAAAGAAATGCCATACACTGACCTGGAAGAGACCACAAAGCCTAGGCACAGTCTGAACCCTTCCCTCAACCCGGCGGTTTTGCTAGCAGGAGTTCAACCCCAACGAACACAGCCCGGAGAACCCTGAGGCAAAAACGGCTTCCGACGATCAATAACTGCTTGCTGTGGAACACCTATCCCAAGTGGGGGAAGCCAGCTCAACAAAATGCCACACACCCAGGTGTAAGAAACAACATTGCCTTGGCTTGGTCTAAGCCCCTCACCTCGTCCCTGTGCTTTGGGGAGCCGGAGGGACAGCCGAGGCCCACGACCCTGAGACCCCTTTGCAAAAAGCCGGCTTCCCACGGAAACAGTTTTCCTGAGGTGCAGACCCTATGCCAAGTGGTGGTGGCAAGGGAAAGCAAATGCCCTCCACTTCTCTGGAAGAAACCACAGTGCCCAACCATGTTCTAAGCCCTCCCATCCTCCCTGGGCTTCTGGCAGCAGGAGTGAAAAGAGAGGAGCAGAGCACTGGGACCCGTTTGACAAAACCCGGCTTCCCACGGGAAAGTCTTTCTCCACGTGCAGACATGCTCCCAGGTGCCTGGGCAAGGGGAAGGAAACGGCATACACTGACCTGGAAGAGACCACAGGGCCCAAGCACAGTATGATCCCTTCCCTCAACCCGGCGGTTTTGCTAGCAGGAGTTCAACCCCAACGAACACAGCCCGGAGACCCCTGAGGCAAAAACGGCTTCCGACGAACAATAGGCGCTTGCTGTGCAAAACCAATCCCAAGTGGGGGTAGCCAGCTCAACAAAATGCCACACACCCAGGTGTAAGAAACAACATTGCCCAGGCATGGTCTAAGCCCCTCACCTCGTCCCTGTGCTTTGGGGAGCTGGAGGGACACCCGAGGCACACGGCCCTGAGACCCCTTTGCAAAAAGCCGGCTTCCCACGGAAACAGTTTTCCTGAGGTGCAGACCCTATCCCAAGTGGTTGTGGCAAGGTAAAGCAAATGCCCTCCACTTCTCTGGAAGAAACCACAGTGCCCAGCCATGTTCTAAGCCCTTCCATCCTCCCTGGGCTTCTGGCAGCAGGAGTGAAAAGAGAGGAGCAGAGCACTGGGACCCGTTTGACAAAACCCGGCTTCCCACGGGAAAGTCTTTCTCCACGTGCAGACATGCTCCCAGGTGCCTGGGGCAAGGGGAAGGAAACGCCATACACTGACCTGGAAGAGACCACAGGGCCCAGGCACAGTCTGAACCCTTCCCTCAACCCGGCAGTTTTGCTAGCAGGAGTTCAACCCCAACGAACACAGCCCGGAGACCCCTGGGGCAAAAACGGCTTCCGACGATCAATAGGTGCTTGCTGTGGAACACCTATCCCAAGTGGGGGAAGCCAGCTCAACAAAATGCCACACACCCAGGTGTGAGAAACAACATTGCCTTGGCTTGGTCTAAGCCCCTCACCTCGTCCCTGTGCTTTGGGGAGCCGGAGGGACAGCCGAGGCCCACGACCCTGAGACCCCTTTGCAAAAAGCCGGCTTCCCACGGAAACAGTTTTCCTGAGGTGCAGACCCTATCCCAAGTGGTTGTGGTAAGGTAAAGCAAATGCCCTCCACTTCTCTGGAAGAAACCACAGTGCCCAACCATGTTCTAAGCCCTCCCATCCTCCCTGGGCTTCTGGCAGCAGGAGTGAAAAGAGAGGAGCAGAGCACTGGGACCCGTTTGACAAAACCCGGCTTTCCACGGGAAAGTCTTTCTCCACGTGCAGACATGCTCCCAGGTGCCTGGGGCAAGGGGAAGGAAATGCCATACACTGACCTGGAAGAGACCACAGGGCCCAGGCACAGTCTGAACCCTTCCCTCAACCCGGCGATTTTGCAAGCAGGAGATCAACCCCAACGAACACAGCCCGGAGACCCCTGGGGCAAAAACGGCTTCCGACGATCAATAGTTGCTTGCTGTGGAACACCTATCCCAAGTGGGGGAAGCCAGCTCAACAAAATGCCACACACCCAGGTGTAAGAAACAACATTGCCCAGGCTTGGTCTAAGCCCCTCACCTCGTCCCTGTGCTTTGGGGAGCCGGAGGGACAGCCGAGGCCCACGGCCCTGAGACCCCTTTGCAAAAAGCCGGCTTCCCACCGAAAGAGTTTTCCTGAGGTGCAGACCCTATCCCAAGTGGTTGTGGCAAGGTAAAGCAAATGCCCTCCACTTCTCTGTAAGAAACCACAGTGCCCAGCCATGTTCTAAGCCCTCCCATCCTCCCTGGGCTTCTGGCAGCAGGAGTGAAAAGAGAGGAGCAGAGCACGGGGACCCGTTTGACAAAACCCGGCTTCCCACGGGAAAGTCTTTCTCCACGTGCAGACATGCTCCCAGGTGCCTGTGGCAAGGGGAAGGGAATGCCATACACTGACCTGGAAGAGACCACAGGGCCCAGGCACAGTCTGAACCCTTCCCTCAACCCGGCGGTTTTGCTAGCAGGAGTTCAACCCCAAGGAACATAGCCCGGAGACCCCTGGGGCAAAAACGGCTTCCGACGAACAATAGGTGCTTGCTGTGGAACACCTATCCCAAGTGGGGGAAGCCAGCTCAACAAAATGCCACACACCCAGGTGTAAGAAACAACATTGCCCTGGCTTGGTCTAAGCCCCTCACCTCGTCCCTGTGCTTTGGGGAGCCGGAGGGACACCCGAGGCCCACGGCCCTGAGACCCCTTTGCAAAAAGCCGGCTTCCCACCGAAACAGTTTTCCTGAGGTGCAGACCCTATCCCAAGTGGTTTTGGCAAGGTAAAGCAAATGCCCTCCACTTCTCAGGAAGAAACCACAGTGCCCAGCCATGTTCTAAGCCCTCCCATCCTCCCTGGGCTTCTGGCAGCAGGAGTGAAAAGAGAGGAGCAGAGCACTGGGACCCGTTTGACAAAACCCGGCTTCCCACGGGAAAGTCTTTCTCCACGTGCAGACATGCTCCCAGGTGCCTGGGGCAAGGGGAAGGAAACGCCATACACTGACCTGGAAGAGACCACAGGGCCCAAGCACAGTCTGAACCCTTCCCTCAACCCGGCGGTTTTGCTAGCAGGAGTTCAACCCCAACGAACACAGCCCGGAGACCCCTGGGGCAAAAACGGCTTCCGACGATCAATAGGTGCTTGCTGTGGAACACCTATCCCAAGTGGGGGTAGCCAGCTCAACAAAATGCCACAAACCCAGGTGTAAGAAACAACATTGCCCAGGCATGGTCTAAGCCCCTCACCTCGTCCCTGTGCTTTGGGGAGCCGGAGGGACAGCCGAGGCACACGGCCCTGAGACCCCTTTGCAAAAAGCCGGCTTCCCACGGAGACAGTTTTCCTGAGGTGCAGACCCTATCCCAAGTGGTTGTGGCAAGGTAAAGCAAATGCCCTCCACTTCTCTGGAAGAAACCACAGTGCCCAGCCATGTTCTAAGCCCTCCCATCCTCCCTGGGCTTCTGGCAGCAGGAGTGAAAAGAGAGGAGCAGAGCACTGGGACCCGTTTGACAAAACCCGGCTTTCCACGGGAAAGTCTTTCTCCACGTGCAGACATGCTCCCAGGTGCCTGGGGCAAGGGGAAGGAAATGCCATACACTGACCTGGAAGAGACCACAGGGCCCAGGCACAGTCTGAACCCTTCCCTCAACCCGGCGGTTTTGCTAGCAGGAGTTCAACCCCAACGAACACAGCCCGGAGACCCCTGGGGAAAAAACGGCTTCCGACGATCAATAGGTGCTTGCTGTGGAACACCTATCCCAAGTGGGGGAAGCCAGCTCAACAAAATGCCACACACCCAGGTGTAAGAAACAACATTGCCCAGGCTTGGTCTAAGCCCCTCACCTCGTCCCTGTGCTTTGGGGAGCCGGAGGGACAGCCGAGGTCCACGACCCTGAGACCCCTTTGCAAAAAGCCGGCTTCCCAAAGGAAACAGTTTTCCTGAGGTGCAGACCCTATCCCAAGTGGTTGTGGCAAGGTAAGCAAATGCCCTCCACTTCTCTGGAAGAAACCACAGTGCCCAACCATGTTCTAAGCCCTCCCATCCTCCCTGGGCTTCTGGCAGCAGGAGTGAAAAGAGAGGAGCAGAGCACTGGGACCCGTTTGACAAAACCCGGCTTCCCACGGGAAAGTCTCCGCGTGCAGACATGCTCCCAGGTGCCTGGGGCAAGGGGAAGGAAATGCCATACACTGACCTGGAAGAGACCACAGGGCCCAGGCACAGTCTGAACCCTTCCCTCAACCCGGCGGTTTTGCTAGCAGGAGTTCAACCCCAACGAACACAGCCCGGAGACCCCTGGATGCAAAAGGGCTTCCGACGAACAATAGGTGCTTGCTGTGGAACACCTATCCCATGTGGGGGTAGCCAGCTCAACAAAATGCCACACACCCAGGTGTAAGAAACAACAATGCCCAGGCATGGTCTAAGCCACTCACCTCGTCCCTGTGCTTTGGGGAGCCGGAGGGACAGCCTAGGCACACGGCCCTGAGACCCCTTTGCAAAAAGCCGGCTTCCCACGGAGACAGTTTTCCTGAGGTTCAGACCCTATCCCAAGTGGTTGTGGCAAGTAAAGCAAATGCCCTCCACTTCTCTGGAAGAAACCACAGTGCCCAGCCATGTTCTAAGTCCTCCCATCCTCCCTGGGCTTCTGGCAGCAGGAGTGAAAAGAGAGGAGCAGAGCACGGGGACCCGTTTGACAAAAACCGGCTTCCCACGGGAAAGTCTTTGTCCACGTGCAGACATGCTCCCAGGTGCCTGGGGCAAGGGGAAGGAAAGGCCATACACTGACCTGGAAGAGACCACAGGGCCCAGGCACAGTCTGAACCCTTCCCTCAACCCGGCGGTTTTGCTAGCAGGAGTTCAACCCCAACGAACACAGCCCGGAGACCCCTGAGGCAAAAACGGCTTCCGACGATCAATAGGTGCTTGCTGTGGAACACCTATCCCAAGTGGGGGAAGCCAGCTCAACAAAATGCCACACACCCAGGTGTAAGAAACAACATTGCCTTGGCTTGGTCTAAGCCCCTCACCTCGTCCCTGTGCTTTGGGGAGCCGGAGGGACAGCCGAGGCCCACGACCCTGAGACCCCTTTGCAAAAAGCCGGCTTCCCACCGAAAGAGATTTCCTGAGGTGCAGACCCTATCCCAAGTGGTTGTGGCAAGGTAAAGCAAATGCCCTCCACTTCTCTGTAAGAAACCACAGTGCCCAGCCATGTTCTAAGCCCTCCCATCCTCCCTGGGCTTCTGGCAGCAGGAGTGAAAAGAGAGGAGCAGAGCACGGGGACCCGTTTGACAAAAACCGGCTTCCAACGGGAAAGTCTTTCTCCACGTGCAGACATGCTCCCAGGTGCCTGTGGCAAGGGGAAGGGAATGCCATACACTGACCTGGAAGAGACCACAGGGCCCAGGCACAGTCTGAACCCTTCCCTCAACCCGGCGGTTTTGCTAGCAGGAGTTCAACCCCAACGAACATAGCCCGGAGACCCCTGGGGCAAAAACGGCTTCCGACGAACAATAGGTGCTTGCTGTGGAACACCTATCCCAAGTGGGGGAAGCCAGCTCAACAAAATGCCACACACCCAGGTGTAAGAAACAACATTGCCCTGGCTTTGTCTAAGCCCCTCACCTCGTCCCTGTGCTTTGGGGAGCCGGAGGGACACCCGAGGCCCACGGCCCTGAGACCCCTTTGCAAAAAGCCGGCTTCCCACGGAAACAGTTTTCCTGAGGTGCAGACCCTATCCCAAGTGGTTTTGGCAAGGTAAAGCAAATGCCCTCCACTTCTCAGGAAGAAACCACAGTGCCCAGCCATGTTCTAAGCCCTCCCATCCTCCCTGGGCTTCTGGCAGCTGGAGTGAAAAGAGAGGAGCAGAGCACTGGGACCCGTTTGACAAAACCCGGCTTCCCACGGGAAAGTCTTTCTCCACGTGCAGACATGCTCCCAGGTGCCTGTGGCAAGGGGAAGGAAACGCCATACACTGACCTGGAAGAGACCACAGGGCCCAAGCACAGTCTGAACACTTCCCTCAACCCGGCGGTTTTGCTAGCAGGAGTTCAACCCCAACGAACACAGCCCGGAGACCCATGAGGCAAAAACGGCTTCCGACGATCAATAGGTGCTTGCTGTGGAACACCTATCCCAAGTGGGGGAAGCCAGCTCAACAAAATGCCACACACCCAGGTGTGAGAAACAACATTGCCTTGGCTTGGTCTAAGCCCCTCACCTCGTCCCTGTGCTTTGGGGAGCCGGAGGGACAGCCGAGGCCCACGACCCTGCGACCCCTTTGCAAAAAGCCGGCTTCCCATGGAAACAGTTTTCCTAAGGTGCAGACCCTATCCCAAGTGGTTGTGGCAAGGTAAAGCAGATGCCCTCCACTTCTCTGGAAGAAACCACAGTGCCCAACCATGTTCTAAGCCCTCCCATCCTCCCTGGGCTTCTGGCAACAGGAGTGAAAAGAGAGGAGCAGAGCACTGGGACCCGTTTGACAAAACCCGGCTTCCCACGGGAAAGTCTTTCCCCACGTGCATACATGCTCCCAGGTGCCTGGGCAAGGGGAAGGAAACGCCATACACTGACCTGGAAGAGACCACAGGGCCCAGGCACAGTCTGAACCCTTCCCTCAACACGGCGGTTTTGCTAGCAGGAGTTCAACCCCAACGAACACAGCCCGGAGACCCCTGGGGCAAAAACGGCTTCCGATGATCAATAGGTGCTTGCTGTGGAACACCTATCCCAAGTGGGGGAAGCCAGCTCAACAAAATGCCACACACCCAGGTGTAAGAAACAACATTGCCCAGGCACGGTCTAAGCCCCTCACCTCGTCCCTGTCCTTGGGTGAGCGGGAGGGACAGCCGAGGCACACGGCCCTGAGACCCCTTTGCAAAAAGCTGGCTTCCCACGGAGACAGTTTTCCTGAGGTGCACACCCTATCCCAAGTGGTTGTGGCAAGGTAAAGCAAATGCCCTCCACTTCTCTGTAAGAAACCACAGTGCCCAGCCATGTTCTAAGCCCTCCCATCCTCCCTGGGCTTCTGGCAGCAGGAGTGAAAAGAGAGGAGCAGAGCACGTGGACCCGTTTGACAAAACCCGGCTTTCCACGGGAAAGTCTTTCTCCACGTGCAGACATGCTTCCAGGTGTCTGGGGCAAGGGGAAGGAAATGCCATACACTGACCTGGAAGAGACCACAGGGCCCAGGCACAGTCTGAACCCTTCCCTCAACCCGGCGATTTTGCTAGCAGGAGTTCAACCCCAACGAACACAGCCCGGAGACCCCTGGGGCAAAAACGGCTTCCGACGATCAATAGTTGCTTGCTGTGGAACACCTATCCCAAGTGGGGGAAGCCAGCTCAACAAAATGCCACACACCCAGGTGTAATAAACAACATTGCCCTGGCTTGGTCTAAGCCCCTCACCTCGTCCCTGTGCTTTGGGGAGCCGGAAGGACAGCCGAGGCCCACGACCCTGAGACCCCTTTGCAAAAAGCCGGCTTCCCAAGGAAACAGTTTTCCTGAGGTGCAGACCCTATCCCAAGTGGTTGTGGCAAGGTAAGCAAATGCCCTCCACTTCTCTGGAAGAAACCACAGTGCCCAACCATGTTCTAAGCCCTCCCATCCTCCCTGGGCTTCTGGCAGCAGGAGTGAAAAGAGAGGAGCAGAGCACTGGGACCCGTTTGACAAAACCCGGCTTCCCACGGGAAAGTCTTTCTCCACGTGCAGACATGCTCCCAGGTGCCTGTGGCAAGGGGAAGGAAATGCCATACACTGACCTGGAAGAGACCACAGGGCCCAGGAACAGTCTGAACCCTTCCCTCAACCCGGCGGTTTTGCTAGCAGGAGTTCAACCCCAACGAACACAGCCCGGAGACCCCTGGGGCAAAAACGGCTTCCGACGATCAATAGGTGCTTGCTGTGGAACACCTATCCCAAGTGGGGGTAGCCAGCTCAACAAAATGCCACAAACCCAGGTGTAAGAAACAACATTGCCCAGGCATGGTCTAAGCCCCTCACCTCGTCCCTGTGCTTTGGGGAGCCGGAGGGACAGCCGAGGCACACGGCCCTGAGACCCCTTTGCAAAAAGCCGGCTTCCCAGGGAGACAGTTTTCCTGAGGTGCACACCCTATCCCAAGTGGTTGTGGCAAGGTAAAGCAAATGCCCTCCACTTCTCAGGAAGAAACCACAGTGCCCAACCATGTTCTAAGCCCTCCCATCCTCCCTGGGCTTCTGGCAGCAGGAGTGAAAAGAGAGGAGCAGAGCACTGGGACCCGTTTGACAAAACCCGGCTTCCCACGGGAAAGTCTTTCTCCACGTGCAGACATGCTCCCAGGTGCCTGGGGCAAGGGGAAGGAAACGCCATACACTGACCTGGAAGAGACCACAGGGCCCAAGCACAGTCTGAACCCTTCCCTCAACCCGGCGGTTTTGCTAGCAGGAGTTCAACCCCAACGAACACAGCCCGGAGACCCCTGAGGCAAAAACGGCTTCCGATGATCAATAGGTGCTTGCTGTGGAAACCTATCCCAAGTGGGGGAAGCCAGCTCAACAAAATGCCACACACCCCGGTGTGAGAAACAACATTGCCTTGGCTTGGTCTAAGCCCCTCACCTTGTCCCTGTGCTTTGGGGAGCCGGAGGGACAGCCGAGGCCCACGACCCTGCGACCCCTTTGCAAAAAGCCGGCTTCCCACGGAAACAGTTTTCCTGAGGTGCAGACCCTATCCCAAGTGGTTGTGGCAAGGTAAAGCAAATGCCCTCCACTTCTCTGGAAGAAACCACAGTGCCCAACCATGTTCTAAGCCCTCCCATCCTCCCTGGGCTTCTGGCAACAGGAGTGAAAAGAGAGGAGCAGAGCACTGGGACCCGTTTGACAAAACCCGGCTTCCCACGGGAAAGTCTTTCTCCACGTGCAGACATGCTCCCAGGTGCCTGGGCAAGGGGAAGGAAACGCCATACACTGACCTGGAAGAGACCACAGGGCCCAGGCACAGTCTGAACCCTTCCCTCAACCCGGCGGTTTTGCTAGCAGGAGTTCAACCCCAACGAACACAGCCCGGAGACCCCTGGGGCAAAAACGGCTTCCGATGATCAATAGGTGCTTGCTGTGGAACACCTATCCCAAGTGGGGGAAGCCAGCTCAACAAAATGCCACACACCCAGGTGTAAGAAACAACATTGCCCAGGCACGGTCTAAGCCCCTCACCTCGTCCCTGTGCTTTGGGGAGCGGGAGGGACAGCCGAGGCACACGGCCCTGAGACCCCTTTGCAAAAAGCCGGCTTCCCACGGAGACAGTTTTCCTGAGGTGCACACCATATCCCAAGTGGTTGTGGCAAGGTAAAGCAAATGCCCTCCACTTCTCTGTAAGAAACCACAGTGCCCAGCCATGTTCTAAGCCCTCCCATCCTCCCTGGGCTTCTGGCAGCAGGAGTGAAAAGAGAGGAGCAGAGCACGGGGACCCGTTTGACAAAACCCGGCTTTCCACGGGAAAGTCTTTCTCCACGTGCAGACATGCTCCCAGGTGCCTGGGGCAAGGGGAAGGAAACGCCATACACTGCCTGGAAGAGACCACAGGGCCCAGGCACAGTCTGAACCCTTCCCTCAACCCGGCGATTTTGCTAGCAGGAGTTCAACCCCAACGAACACAGCCCAGAGACCCCTGGGGCAAAAACGGCTTCCGACGATCAATAGTTCCTTGCTGTGGAACACCTATCCCAAGTGGGGGAAGCCAGCTCAACAAAATGCCACACACCCAGGTGTAAGAAACAACATTGCCCAGGCTTGGTCTAAGCCCCTCACCTCGTCCCTGTGCTTTGGGGAGCCGGAGGGACAGCCGAGGCCCACGACACTGAGACCCCTTTGCAAAAAGCCGGCTTCCCAAGGATACAGTTTTCCTGAGGTGCAGACCCTATCCCAAGTGGTTGTGGCAAGGTAAGCAAATGCCCTCCACTTCTCTGGAAGAAACCACAGTGCCCAACCATGTTCTAAGCCCTCCCATCCTCCCTGGGCTTCTGGCAGCAGGAGTGAAAAGAGAGGAGCAGAGCACTGGGACCCGTTTGACAAAACCCGGCTTTCCACGGGAAAGTCTTTCTCCACGTGCAGACATGCTCCCAGGTGCCTGGGGCAAGGGGAAGGAAACGCCATACACTGCCTGGAAGAGACCACAGGGCCCAGGCACAGTCTGAACCCTTCCCTCAACCCGGCGATTTTGCTAGCAGGAGTTCAACCCCAACGAACACAGCCCAGAGACCCCTGGGGCAAAAACGGCTTCCGACGATCAATAGTTGCTTGCTGTGGAACACCTATCCCAAGTGGGGGAAGCCAGCTCAACAAAATGCCACACACCCAGGTGTAAGAAACAACATTGCCCAGGCTTGGTCTAAGCCCCTCACCTCGTCCCTGTGCTTTGGGGAGCCGGAGGGACAGCCGAGGCCCACGACACTGAGACCCCTTTGCAAAAAGCCGGCTTCCCAAGGATACAGTTTTCCTGAGGTGCAGACCCTATCCCAAGTGGTTGTGGCAAGGTAAGCAAATGCCCTCCACTTCTCTGGAAGAAACCACAGTGCCCAACCATGTTCTAAGCCCTCCCATCCTCCCTGGGCTTCTGGCAGCAGGAGTGAAAAGAGAGGAGCAGAGCACTGGGACCCGTTTGACAAAAACCGGCTTCCCACGGGAAAGTCTTTCTCCACGTGCAGACATGCTCCCAGGTGCCTGTGGCAAGGGGAAAGAAATGCCATACACTGACCTGGAAGAGACCACAGGGCCTAGGCACAGTCTGAACCCTTCCCTCAACCCGGCGGTTTTGCTAGCAGGAGTTCAACCCCAACGAACACAGCCCGGAGACCCCTGAGGCAAAAACGGCTTCCGACGATCAATAACTGCTTGCTGTGGAACACCTATCCCAAGTGGGGGAAGCCAGCTCAACAAAATGCCACACACCCAGGTGTAAGAAACAACATTGCCTTGGCTTGGTCTAAGCCCCTCACCTCGTCCCTGTGCTTTGGGGAGCCGGAGGGACAGCCGAGGCCCACGGCCCTGAGACCCCTTTGCAAAAAGCCGGCTTCCCACCGAAAGAGTTTTCCTGAGGTGCAGACCCTATCCCAAGTGGTTGTGGCAAGGTAAAGCAAATGCCCTCCACTTCTCTGTAAGAAACCACAGTGCCCAGCCATGTTCTAAGCCCTCCCATCCTCCCTGGGCTTCTGGCAGCAGGAGTGAAAAGAGAGGAGCAGAGCACGGGGACCCGTTTGACAAAACCCGGCTTCCCACGGGAAAGTCTTTCCCCACGTGCATACATGCTCCCAGGTGCCTGGGCAAGGGGAAGGAAACGCCATACACTGACCTGGAAGAGACCACAGGGCCCAGGCACAGTCTGAACCCTTCCCTCAACACGGCGGTTTTGCTAGCAGGAGTTCAACCCCAACGAACACAGCCCGGAGACCCCTGGGGCAAAAACGGCTTCCGATGATCAATAGGTGCTTGCTGTGGAACACCTATCCCAAGTGGGGGAAGCCAGCTCAACAAAATGCCACACACCCAGGTGTAAGAAACAACATTGCCCAGGCACGGTCTAAGCCCCTCACCTCGTCCCTGTGCTTTGGGGAGCGGGAGGGACAGCCGAGGCACACGGCCCTGAGACCCCTTTGCAAAAAGCTGGCTTCCCACGGAGACAGTTTTCCTGAGGTGCACACCCTATCCCAAGTGGTTGTGGCAAGGTAAAGCAAATGCCCTCCACTTCTCTGTAAGAAACCACAGTGCCCAGCCATGTTCTAAGCCCTCCCATCCTCCCTGGGCTTCTGGCAGCAGGAGTGAAAAGAGAGGAGCAGAGCACGTGGACCCGTTTGACAAAACCCGGCTTTCCACGGGAAAGTCTTTCTCCACGTGCAGACATGCTCCCAGGTGCCTGGGGCAAGGGGAAGGAAACGCCATACACTGACTGGAAGAGACCACAGGGCCCAGGCACAGTCTGAACCCTTCCCTCAACCCGGCGATTTTGCTAGCAGGAGTTCAACACCAACGAACACAGCCCGGAGACCCCTGGGGCAAAAACGGCTTCCGACGATCAATAGTTGCTTGCTGTGGAACACCTATCCCAAGTGGGGGAAGCCAGCTCAACAAAATGCCACACACCCAGGTGTAAGAAACAACATTGCCCAGGCTTGGTCTAAGCCCCTCACCTCGTCCCTGTGCTTTGGGGAGCCGGAGGGACAGCCGAGGCCCACGACCCTGAGACCCCTTTGCAAAAAGCCGGCTTCCCAAGGATACAGTTTTCCTGAGGTGCAGACCCTATCCCAAGTGGTTGTGGCAAGGTAAGCAAATGCCCTCCACTTCTCTGGAAGAAACCACAGTGCCCAACCATGTTCTAAGCCCTCCCATCCTCCCTGGGCTTCTAGCAGCAGGAGTGAAAAGAGAGGAGCAGAGCACTGGGACCCGTTTGACAAAACCCGGCTTCCCACGGGAAAGTCTTTCTCCACGTGCAGACATGCTCCCAGGTGCCTGTGGCAAGGGGAAAGAAATGCCATACACTGACCTGGAAGAGACCACAGGGCCTAGGCACAGTCTGAACCCTTCCCTCAACCCGGCGGTTTTGCTAGCAGGAGTTCAACCCCAACGAACACAGCCCGGAGACCCCTGAGGCAAAAACGGCTTCCGACGATCAATAACTGCTTGCTGTGGAACACCTATCCCAAGTGGGGGAAGCCAGCTCAACAAAATGCCACACACCCAGGTGTAAGAAACAACATTGCCTTGGCTTGGTCTAAGCCCCTCACCTCGTCCCTGTGCTTTGGGGAGCCGGAGGGACAGCCGAGGCCCACGACCCTGAGACCCCTTTGCAAAAAGCCGGCTTCCCACGGAAACAGTTTACCTGAGATGCAGACCCTATGCCAAGTGTTGGTGGCAAGGGAAAGCAAATGCCCTCCACTTCTCTGGAAGAAACCACAGTGCCCAACCATGTTCTAAGCCCTCCCATCCTCCCTGGGCTTCTGGCAGCAGGAGTGAAAAGAGAGGAGCAGAGCACTGGGACCCGTTTGACAAAACCCGGCTTCCCACGGGAAAGTCTTTCTCCACGTGCAGACATGCTCCCAGGTGCCTGGGCAAGGGGAAGGAAACGCCATAAACTGACCTGGAAGAGACCACAGGGCCCAAGCACAGTATGATCCCTTCCCTCAACCAGGCGGTTTTGCTAGCAGGAGTTCAACCCCAACGAACACAGCCCGGAGACCCCTGAGGCAAAAACGGCTTCCGACGAACAATAGGCGCTTGCTGTGCAAAACCAATCCCAAGTGGGGGTAGCCAGCTCAACAAAATGCCACACACCCAGGTGTAAGAAACAACATTGCCCAGGCATGGTCTAAGCCCCTCACCTCGTCCCTGTGCTTTGGGGAGCTGGAGGGACACCCGAGGCACACGGCCCTGAGACCCCTTTACAAAAAGCCGGCTTCCCACGGAAACAGTTTTCCTGAGGTGCAGACCCTATCCCAAGTGGTTGTGGCAAGGTAAAGCAAATGCCCTCCACTTCTCTGGAAGAAACCACAGTGCCCAACCAAGTTCTAAGCCCTCCCATCCTCCCTGGGCTTCTGGCAACAGGAGTGAAAAGAGAGGAGCAGAGCACTGGGACCCGTTTGACAAAACCCGGCTTCCCACGGGAAAGTCTTTCTCCACGTGCAGACATGCTCCCAGGTGCCTGGGCAAGGGGAAGGAAACGCCATACACTGACCTGGAAGAGACCACAGGGCCCAGGCACAGTCTGAACCCTTCCCTCAACCCGGCGGTTTTGCTAGCAGGAGTTCAACCCCAACGAACACAGCCCGGAGACCCCTGGGGCAAAAACGGCTTCCGACGATCAATAGTTGCTTGCTGTGGAACACCTATCCCAAGTGGGGGAAGCCAGCTCAACAAAATGCCACACACCCAGGTGTAAGAAACAACATTGCCCAGGCTTGGTCTAAGCCCCTCACCTCGTCCCTGTGCTTTGGGGAGCCGGAGGGACAGCCGAGGCCCACGGCCCTGAGACCCCTTTGCAAAAAGCCGGCTTCCCACCGAAAGAGTTTTCCTGAGGTGCAGACCCTATCCCAAGTGGTTGTGGCAAGGTAAAGCAAATGCCCTCCACTTCTCTGTAAGAAACCACAGTGCCCAGCCATGTTCTAAGCCCTCCCATCCTCCCTGGGCTTCTGGCAGCAGGAGTGAAAAGAGAGGAGCAGAGCACGGGGACCCGTTTGACAAAACCCGGCTTCCCACGGGAAAGTCTTTCTCCACGTGCAGACATGCTCCCAGGTGCCTGTGGCAAGGGGAAGGAAATGTGCCATACACTGACCTGGAAGAGACCACAGGGCCCAGGCACAGTCTGAACCCTTCCCTCAACCCGGCGGTTTTGCTAGCAGGAGTTCAACCCCAACAACATAGCCCGGAGACCCCTGGGGCAAAAACGGCTTCCGACGAACAATAGGTGCTTGCTGTGGAACACCTATCCCAAGTGGGGGTAGCCAGCTCAACAAAATGCCACAAACCCAGGTGTAAGAAACAACATTGCCCAGGCATGGTCTAAGCCCCTCACCTCGTCCCTGTGCTTTGGGGAGCCGGAGGGACAGCCGAGGCACACGGCCCTGAGACCCCTTTGCAAAAAGCCGGCTTCCCACGGAGACAGTTTTCCTGAGGTGCAGACCCTATCCCAAGTGGTTGTGGCAAGGTAAAGCAAATGCCCTCCACTTCTCTGGAAGAAACCACAGTGCCCAGCCATGTTCTAAGCCCTCCCATCCTCCCTGGGCTTCTGGCAGCAGGAGTGAAAAGAGAGGAGCAGAGCACTGGGACCCGTTTGACAAAACCCGGCTTTCCACGGGAAAGTCTTTCTCCACGTGCAGACATGCTCCCAGGTGCCTGGGGCAAGGGGAAGGAAATGCCATACACTGACCTGGAAGAGACCACAGGGCCCAGGCACAGTCTGAACCCTTCCCTCAACCCGGCGGTTTTGCTAGCAGGAGTTCAACCCCAACGAACACAGCCCGGAGACCCCTGGGGCAAAAACGGCTTCCGACGATCAATAGGTGCTTGCTGTGGAACACCTATCCCAAGTGGGGGAAGCCAGCTCAACAAAATGCCACACACCCAGGTGTAAGAAACAACATTGCCCAGGCTTGGTCTAAGCCCCTCACCTCGTCCCTGTGCTTTGGGGAGCCGGAGGGACAGCCGAGGTCCACGACCCTGAGACCCCTTTGCAAAAAGCCGGCTTCCCAAAGGAAACAGTTTTCCTGAGGTGCAGACCCTATCCCAAGTGGTTGTGGCAAGGTAAGCAAATGCCCTCCACTTCTCTGGAAGAAACCACAGTGCCCAACCATGTTCTAAGCCCTCCCATCCTCCCTGGGCTTCTGGCAGCAGGAGTGAAAAGAGAGGAGCAGAGCACTGGGACCCGTTTGACAAAACCCGGCTTCCCACGGGAAAGTCTCCGCGTGCAGACATGCTCCCAGGTGCCTGGGGCAAGGGGAAGGAAATGCCATACACTGACCTGGAAGAGACCACAGGGCCCAGGCACAGTCTGAACCCTTCCCTCAACCCGGCGGTTTTGCTAGCAGGAGTTCAACCCCAACGAACACAGCCCGGAGACCCCTGGATCCAAAAGGGCTTCCGACGAACAATAGGTGCTTGCTGTGGAACACCTATCCCAAGTAGGGGTAGCCAGCTCAACAAAATGCCACACACCCAGGTGTAAGAAACAACAATGCCCAGGCATGGTCTAAGCCCCTCACCTCGTCCCTGTGCTTTGGGGAGCCGGAGGGACAGCCGAGGTCCACGACCCTGAGACCCCTTTGCAAAAAGCCGGCTTCCCAAAGGAAACAGTTTTCCTGAGGTGCAGACCCTATCCCAAGTGGTTGTGGCAAGGTAAAGCAAATGCCCTCCACTTCTCTGGAAGAAACCACAGTGCCCAGCCATGTTCTAAGCCCTCCCATCCTCCCTGGGCTTCTGGCAGCAGGAGTGAAAAGAGAGGAGCAGAGCACGGGGACCCGTTTGACAAAAACCGGCTTCCCACGGGAAAGTCTTTCTCCACGTGCAGACATGCTCCCAGGTGCCTGGGGCAAGGGGAAGGAAACGCCATACACTGACCTGGAAGAGACCACAGGGCCCAAGCACAGTCTGAACCCTTCCCTCAACCCGGCGGTTTTGCTAGCAGGAGTTCAACCCCAACGAACACAGCCCGGAGACCCCTGAGGCAAAAACGGCTTCCGACGATCAATAGGTGCTTGCTGTGGAACACCTATCCCAAGTGGGGGAAGCTAGCTCAACAAAATGCCACACACCCAGGTGTGAGAAACAACATTGCCTTGGCTTGGTCTAAGCCCCTCACCTCGTCCCTGTGCTTTGGGGAGCCGGAGGGACAGCCGAGGCCCACGACCCTGCGACCCCTTTGCAAAAAGCCGGCTTCCCACGGAAACAGTTTTCCTGAGGTGCAGACCCTATCCCAAGTGGTTGTGGCAAGGTAAAGCAAATGCCCTCCACTTCTCTGGAAGAAACCACAGTGCCCAACCATGTTCTAAGCCCTCCCATCCTCCCTGGGCTTCTGGCAACAGGAGTGAAAAGAGAGGAGCAGAGCACTGGGACCCGTTTGACAAAACCCGGCTTCCCACGGGAAAGTCTTTCTCCACGTGCAGACATGCTCCCAGGTGCCTGGGCAAGGGGAAGGAAACGCCATACACTGACCTGGAAGAGACCACAGGGCCCAGGCACAGTCTGAACCCTTACCTCAACCCGGCGGTTTTGCTAGCAGGAGTTCAACCCCAACGAACACAGCCCGGAGACCCCTGGGGCAAAAACGGCTTCCGATGATCAATAGGTGCTTGCTGTGGAACACCTATCCCAAGTGGGGGAAGCCAGCTCAACAAAATGCCACACACCCAGGTGTAAGAAACAACATTGCCCAGGCACGGTCTAAGCCCCTCACCTCGTCCCTGTGCTTTGGGGAGCGGGAGGGACAGCCGAGGCACACGGCCCTGAGACCCCTTTGCAAAAAGCCGGCTTCCCACGGAGACAGTTTTCCTGAGGTGCACACCCTATCCCAAGTGGTTGTGGCAAGGTAAAGCAAATGCCCTCCACTTCTCTGTAAGAAACCACAGTGCCCAGCCATGTTCTAAGCCCTCCCATCCTCCCTGGGCTTCTGGCAGCAGGAGTGAAAAGAGAGGAGCAGAGCACTGGGACCCGTTTGACAAAACCCGGCTTCCCACGGGAAAGTATTTCTCCACGTGCAGACATGCTCCCAGGTGCCTGGGGCAAGGGGAAGGAAACGCCATACACTGACTGGAAGAGACCACAGGGCCCAGGCACAGTCTGAACCCTTCCCTCAACCCGGCGATTTTGCTAGCAGGAGTTCAACCCCAACGTACACAGCCCGGAGACCCCTGGGGCAAAAACGGCTTCCGACGATCAATAGTTGCTTGCTGTGGAACACCTATCCCAAGTGGGGGAAGCCAGCTCAACAAAATGCCACACACCCAGGTGTAAGAAACAACATTGCCCAGGCTTGGTCTAAGCCCCTCACCTCGTCCCTGTGCTTTGGGGAGCCGGAGGGACAGCCGCGGCCCACGACCCTGAGACCCCTTTGCAAAAAGCCGGCTTCCCAAGGATACAGTTTTCCTGAGGTGCAGACCCTATCCCAAGTGGTTGTGGCAAGGAAAGCAAATGCCCTCCACTTCTCTGGAAGAAACCACAGTGCCCAACCATGTTCTAAGCCCTCCCATCCTCCCTGGGCTTCTGGCAGCAGGAGTGAAAAGAGAGGAGCAGAGCACTGGGACCCGTTTGACAAAAACCGGCTTCCCACGGGAAAGTCTTTCTCCACGTGCAGACATGCTCCCAGGTGCCTTTGGCAAGGGGAAAGAAATGCCATACACTGACCTGGAAGAGACCACAGGGCCTAGGCACAGTCTGAACCCTTCCCTCAACCTGGCGGTTTTGCTAGCAGGAGTTCAACCCCAACGAACACAGCCCGGAGACCCCTGAGGCAAAAACGGCTTCCGACGATCAATAACTGCTTGCTGTGGAACACCTATCCCAAGTGGGGGAAGCCAGCTCAACAAAATGCCACACACCCAGGTGTAAGAAACAACATTGCCTTGGCTTGGTCTAAGCCCCTCACCTCGTCCCTGTGCTTTGGGGAGCCGGAGGGACAGCCGAGGCCCACGACCCTGAGACCCCTTTGCAAAAAGCCGGCTTCCCACGGAAACAGTTTTCCTGAGGTGCAGACCCTATGCCAAGTGGTGGTGGCAAGGGAAAGCAAATGCCCTCCACTTCTCTGGAAGAAACCACAGTGCCCAACCATGTTCTAAGCCCTCCCATCCTCCCTGGGCTTCTGGCAGCAGGAGTGAAAAGAGAGGAGCAGAGCACTGGGACCCGTTTGACAAAACCCGGCTTCCCAAGGGAAAGTCTTTCTCCACGTGCAGACATGCTCCCAGGTGCCTGGGCAAGGGGAAGGAAACGCCATACACTGACCTGGAAGAGACCACAGGGCCCAAGCACAGTATGATCCCTTCCCTCAACCCGGCGGTTTTGCTAGCAGGAGTTCAACCCCAACGAACACAGCCCGGAGACCCCTGAGGCAAAAACGGCTTCCGACGAACAATAGGCGCTTGCTGTGCAAAACCAATCCCAAGTGGGGGTAGCCAGCTCAACAAAATGCCACACACCCAGGTTTAAGAAACAACATTGCCCAGGCATGGTCTAAGCCCCTCACCTCGTCCCTGTGCTTTGGGGAGCTGGAGGGACACCCGAGGCACACGGCCCTGAGACCCCTTTGCAAAAAGCCGGCTTCCCACGGAAACAGTTTTCCTGAGGTGCAGACCCTATCCCAAGTGGTTGTGGCAAGGTAAAGCAAATGCCCTCCACTTCTCTGGAAGAAACCACAGTGCCCAGCCATGTTCTAAGCCCTTCCATCCTCCCTGGGCTTCTGGCAGCAGGAGTGAAAAGAGAGGAGCAGAGCACTGGGACCCGTTTGACAAAACCCGGCTTCCCACGGGAAAGTCTCCACGTGCAGACATGCTCCCAGGTGCCTGGGGCAAGGGGAAGGAAACGCCATACACTGACCTGGAAGAGACCACAGGGCCCAGGCACGGTCTGAACCCTTCCCTCAACCCGGCGGTTTTGCTAGCAGGAGTTCAACCCCAAGGAACACAGCCCGGAGACCCCTGGGGCAAAAAAGGCTTCCGACGATCAATAGGTGCTTGCTGTGGAACACCTATCCCAAGTGGGGGAAGCCAGCTCAACAAAATGCCACACACCCAGGTGTGAGAAACAACATTGCCTTGGCTTGGTCTAAGCCCCTCACCTCGTCCCTGTGCTTTGGGGAGCCGGAGGGACAGCCGAGGCCCACGACCCTGAGACCCCTTTGCAAAAAGCCGGCTTCCCACGGAAACAGTTTTCCTGAGGTGCAGACCCTCTCACAAGTGGTTGTGGCAAGGTAAAGCAAATGCCCTCCACTTCTCTGGAAGAAACCACAGTGCCCAACCATGTTCTAAGCCCTCCCATCCTCCCTGGGCTTCTGGCAGCAGGAGTGAAAAGAGAGGAGCAGAGCACTGGGACCCGTTTGACAAAACCCGGCTTTCCACGGGAAAGTCTTTCTCCACGTGCAGACATGCTCCCAGGTGCCTGGGGCAAGGGGAAGGAAATGCCATACACTGACCTGGAAGAGACCACAGGGCCCAGGCACAGTCTGAACCCTTCCCTCAACCCGGCGATTTTGCTAGCAGGAGTTCAACCCCAACGAACACAGCCCGGAGACCCCTGAGGCAAAAACGGCTTCCGACGATCAATAGTTGCTTGCTGTGGAACACCTATCCCAAGTGGGGGAAGCCAGCTCAACAAAATGCCACACACCCAGGTGTAAGAAACAACATTGCCCAGGCTTGGTCTAAGCCCCTCACCTCGTCCCTGTGCTTTGGGGAGCCGGAGGGACAGCCGAGGCCCACGGCCCTGAGACCCCTTTGCAAAAAGCCGGCTTCCCACCGAAAGAGTTTTCCTGAGGTGCAGACCCTATCCCAAGTGGTTGTGGCAAGGTAAAGCAAATGCCCTCCACTTCTCTGTAAGAAACCACAGTGCCCAGCCATGTTCTAAGTCCTCCCATCCTCCCTGGGCTTCTGGCAGCAGGAGTGAAAAGAGAGGAGCAGAGCACGGGGACCCGTTTGACAAAACCCGGCTTCCCACGGGAAAGTCTTTCTCCACGTGCAGACATGCTCCCAGGTGCCTGTGGCAAGAGGAAGGAAATGCCATACACTGACCTGGAAGAGACCACAGGGCCCAGGCACAGTCTGAACCCTTCCCTCAACCCGGCGGTTTTGCTAGCAGGAGTTCAACCCCAACAACATAGCCCGGAGACCCCTGGGGCAAAAACGGCTTCCGACGAACAATAGGTGCTTGCTGTGGAACACCTATCCCAAGTGGGGGTAGCCAGCTCAACAAAATGCCACAAACCCAGGTGTAAGAAACAACATTGCCCAGGCATGGTCTAAGCCCCTCACCTCGTCCCTGTGCTTTGGGGAGCCGGAGGGACAGCCGAGGCACACGGCCCTGAGACCCCTTTGCAAAAAGCCGGCTTCCCACGGAGACAGTTTTCCTGAGGTGCAGACCCTATCCCAAGTGGTTGTGGCAAGGTAAAGCAAATGCCCTCCACTTCTCTGGAAGAAACCACAGTGCCCAGCCATGTTCTAAGCCCTCCCATCCTCCCTGGGCTTCTGGCAGCAGGAGTGAAAAGAGAGGAGCAGAGCACTGGGACCCGTTTGACAAAACCCGGCTTTCCACGGGAAAGTCTTTCTCCACGTGCAGACATGCTCCCAGGTGCCTGGGGTAAGGGGAAGGAAATGCCATACACTGACCTGGAAGAGACCACAGGGCCCAGGCACAGTCTGAACCCTTCCCTCAACCCGGCGGTTTTGCTAGCAGGAGTTCAACCCCAACGAACACAGCCCGGAGACCCCTGGGGCAAAAACGGCTTCCGACGATCAATAGGTGCTTGCTGTGGAACACCTATCCCAAGTGGGGGAAGCCAGCTCAACAAAATGCCACACACCCAGGTGTAAGAAACAACATTGCCCAGGCTTGGTCTAAGCCCCTCACCTCGTCCCTGTGCTTTGGGGAGCCGGAGGGACAGCCGAGGCCCACGACCCTGAGACCCCTTTGCAAAAAGCCGGCTTCCCACCGAAAGAGATTTCCTGAGGTGCAGACCCTATCCCAAGTGGTTGTGGCAAGGTAAAGTAAATGCCCTCCACTTCTCTGGAAGAAACCACAGTGCCCAGCCATGTTCTAAGCCCTCCCATCCTCCCTGGGCTTCTGGCAGCAGGAGTGAAAAGAGAGGAGCAGAGCACGGGGACCCGTTTGACAAAAACCGGCTTCCAACGGGAAAGTCTTTCTCCACGTGCAGACATGCTCCCAGGTGCCTGTGGCAAGGGGAAGGGAATGCCATACACTGACCTGGAAGAGACCACAGGGCCCAGGCACAGTCTGAACCCTTCCCTCAACCCGGCGGTTTTGGTAGCAGGAGTTCAACCCCAACGAACACAGCCCGGAGACCCCTGAGGCAAAAACGGCTTCCGACGATCAATAGGTGCTTACTGTGGAACACCTATCCTAAGTGGGGGAAGCCAGCTCAACAAAATGCCACACACCCAGGTGTGAGAAACAACATTGCCTTGGCTTGGTCTAAGCCCCTCACCTCGTCCCTGTGCTTTGGGGAGCCGGAGGGACACCCGAGGCCCACGGCCCTGAGACCCCTTTGCAAAAAGCCGGCTTCCCACCGAAACAGTTTTCCTGAGGTGCAGACCCTATCCCAAGTGGTTTTGGCAAGGTAAAGCAAATGCCCTCCACTTCTCAGGAAGAAACCACAGTGCCCAGCCATGTTCTAAGCCCTCCCATCCTCCCTGGGCTTCTGGCAGCAGGAGTGAAAAGAGAGGAGCAGAGCACTGGGACCCGTTTGACAAAACCCGGCTTCCCACGGGAAAGTCTTTCTCCACGTGCAGACATGCTCCCAGGTGCCTGGGGCAAGGGGAAGGAAACGCCATACACTGACCTGGAAGAGACCACAGGGCCCAAGCACAGTCTGAACCCTTCCCTCAACCCGGCGGTTTTGCTAGCAGGAGTTCAACCCCAACGAACACAGCCCGGAGACCCCTGAGACAAAAACGGCTTCCGACGATCAATAGGTGCTTGCTGTGGAACACCTATCCCAAGTGGGGGAAGCCAGCTCAACAAAATGCCACACACCCAGGTGTGAGAAACAACATTGCCTTGGCTTGGTCTAAGCCCCTCACCTCCTCCCTGTGCTTTGGGGAGCCGGAGGGACAGCCGAGGCCCACGACCCTGCGACCCCTTTGCAAAAAGCCGGCTTCCCACGGAAACAGTTTTCCTGAGGTGCAGACCCTATCCCAAGTGGTTGTGGCAAGGTAAAGCAAATGCCCTCCACTTCTCTGGAAGAAACCACAGTGCCCAACCATGTTCTAAGCCCTCCCATCCATCCTGGGCTTCTGGCAACAGGAGTGAAAAGAGAGGAGCAGAGCACTGGGACCCGTTTGACAAAACCCGGCTTCCCACGGGAAAGTCTTTCTCCACGTGCAGACATGCTCCCAGGTGCCTGGGGCAAGGGGAAGGAAACGCCATACACTGACTGGAAGAGACCACAGGGCCCAGGCACAGTCTGAACCCTTCCCTCAACCCGGCGATTTTGCTAGCAGGAGTTCAAACCCAACGAACACAGCCCGGAGACCCCTGGGGCAAAAACGGCTTCCGACGATCAATAGTTGCTTGCTGTGGTACACCTATCCCAAGTGGGGGAAGCCAGCTCAACAAAATGCCACACACCCAGGTGTAAGAAACAACATTGCCCAGGCTTGGTCTAAGCCCCTCACCTCGTCCCTGTGCTTTGGGGAGCCGGAGGGACAGCCGAGGCCCACGACCCTGAGACCCCTTTGCAAAAAGCCGGCTTCCCAAGGATACAGTTTTCCTGAGGTGCAGACCCTATCCCAAGTGGTTGTGGCAAGGTAAGCAAATGCCCTCCACTTCTCTGGAAGAAACCACAGTGCCCAACCATGTTCTAAGCCCTCCCATCCTCCCTGGGCTTCTGGCAGCAGGAGTGAAAAGAGAGGAGCAGAGCACTGGGACCCGTTTGACAAAAACCGGCTTCCCACGGGAAAGTCTTTCTCCACGTGCAGACATGCTCCCAGGTGCCTGTGGCAAGGGGAAAGAAATGCCATACACTGACCTGGAAGAGACCACAGGGCCTAGGCACAGTCTGAACCCTTCCCTCAACCCGGCGGTTTTGCTAGCAGGAGTTCAACCCCAACGAACACAGCCCGGAGACCCCTGAGGCAAAAACGGCTTCCGACGATCAATAACTGCTTGCTGTGGAACACCTATCCCAAGTGGGGGAAGCCAGCTCAACAAAATGCCACACACCCAGGTGTAAGAAACAACATTGCCTTGGCTTGGTCTAAGCCCATCACCTCGTCCCTGTGCTTTGGGGAGCCGGAGGGACAGCCGAGGCCCACGACCCTGAGACCCCTTTGCAAAAAGCCGGCTTCCCACGGAAACAGTTTTCCTGAGGTGCAGACCCTATGCCAAGTGGTGGTGGCAAGGGAAAGCAAATGCCCTCCACTTCTCTGGAAGAAACCACAGTGCCCAACCATGTTCTAAGCCCTCCCATCCTCCCTGGGCTTCTGGCAGCAGGAGTGAAAAGAGAGGAGCAGAGCACTGGGACCCGTTTGACAAAACCCGGCTTCCCACGGGAAAGTCTTTCTCCACGTGCAGACATGCTCCCAGGTGCCTGGGCAAGGGGAAGGAAACGCCATACACTGACCTGGAAGAGACCACAGGGCCCAAGCACAGTATGATCCCTTCCCTCAACCCGGCGGTTTTGCTAGCAGGAGTTCAACCCCAACGAACACAGCCCGGAGACACCTGAAGCAAAAACGGCTTCCGACGAACAATAGGCGCTTGCTGTGCAAAACCAATCCCAAGTGGGGGTAGCCAGCTCAACAAAATGCCACACACCCAGGTGTAAGAAACAACATTGCCCAGGCATGGTCTAAGCCCCTCACCTCGTCCCTGTGCTTTGGGGAGCTGGAGGGACACCCGAGGCACACGGCCCTGAGACCCCTTTGCAAAAAGCCGGCTTCCCACGGAAACAGTTTTCCTGAGGTGCAGACCCTATCCCAAGTGGTTGTGGCAAGGTAAAGCAAATGCCCTCCACTTCTCTGGAAGAAACCACAGTGCCCAGCCATGTTCTAAGCCCTCCCATCCTCCCTGGGCTTCTGGCAGCAGGAGTGAAAAGAGAGGAGCAGAGCACTGGGACCCGTTTGACAAAACCCGGCTTCCCACGGGAAAGTCTTTCTCCACGTGCAGACATGCTCCCAGGTGCCTGGGGCAAGGGGAAGGAAACGCCATACACTGACCTGGAAGAGACCACAGGGCCCAAGCACAGTCTGAACCCTCCCCTCAACCCGGCGGTTTTGCTAGCAGGAGTTCAACCCCAACGAACACAGCCCGGAGACCCCTGAGGCAAAAACGGCTTCCGACGATCAATAGGTGCTTGCTGTGGAACACCTATCCCAAGTGGGGGAAGCCAGCTCAACAAAATGCCACACACCCAGGTGTGAGAAACAACATTGCCTTGGCTTGGTCTAAGCCCCTCACCTCGTCCCTGTGCTTTGGGGAGCCGGAGGGACAGCCGAGGCCCACGACCCTGCGACCCCTTTGCAAAAAGCCGGCTTCCCACGGAAACAGTTTTCCTGAGGTGCAGACCCTATCCCAAGTGGTTGTGGCAAGGTAAAGCAAATGCCCTCCACTTCTCTGGAAGAAACCACAGTGCCCAACCATGTTCTAAGCCCTCCCATCCATCCTGGGCTTCTGGCAACAGGAGTGAAAAGAGAGGAGCAGAGCACTGGGACCCGTTTGACAAAACCCGGCTTCCCACGGGAAAGTCTTTCTCCACGTGCAGACATGCTCCCAGGTGCCTGGGCAAGGGGAAGGAAACGCCATACACTGACCTGGAAGAGACCACAGGGCCCAGGCACAGTCTGAACCCTTCCCTCAACCCGGCGGTTTTGCTAGCAGGAGTTCAACCCCAACGAACACAGCCCGGAGACCCCTGGGGCAAAAACGGCTTCCGATGATCAATAGGTGCTTGCTGTGGAACACCTATCCCAAGTGGGGGAAGCCAGCTCAACAAAATGCCACACACCCAGGTGTGAGAAACAACATTGCCCAGGCACGGTCTAAGCCCCTCACCTCGTCCCTGTGCTTTGGGGAGCGGGAGGGACAGCCGAGGCACATGGCCCTGAGACCCCTTTGCAAAAAGCCGGCTTCCCACGGAGACAGTTTTCCTGAGGTGCACACCCTATCCCAAGTGGTTGTGGCAAGGTAAAGCAAATGCCCTCCACTTCGCTGTAAGAAACCACAGTGCCCAGCCATGTTCTAAGCCCTCCCATCCTCCCTGGGCTTCTGGCAGCAGGAGTGAAAAGAGAGGAGCAGAGCACGGGGACCCGTTTGACAAAACCCGGCTTCCCACGGGAAAGTCTTTCTCCACGTGCAGACATGCTCCCAGGTGCCTGTGGCAAGGGGAAGGGAATGCCATACACTGACCTGGAAGAGACCACAGGGCCCAGGCACAGTCTGAACCCTTCCCTCAACCCGGCGGTTTTGCTAGCAGGAGTTCAACCCCAAGAAACATAGCCCGGAGACCCCTGGGGCAAAAACGGCTTCCGACGAACAATAGGTGCTTGCTGTGGAACACCTATCCCAAGTGGGGGAAGCCAGCTCAACAAAATGCCACACACCCAGGTGTAAGAAACAACATTGCCCTGGCTTGGTCTAAGCCCCTCACCTCGTCCCTGTGCTTTGGGGAGCCGGAGGGACACCCGAGGCCCACGGCCCTGAGACCCCTTTGCAAAAAGCCGGCTTCCCAAAGGAAACAGTTTTCCTGAGGTGCAGACCCTATCCCAAGTGGTTGTGGCAAGGTAAGCAAATGCCCTCCACTTCTCTGGAAGAAACCACAGTGCCCAACCATGTTCTAAGCCCTCCCATCCTCCCTGGGCTTCTGGCAGCAGGAGTGAAAAGAGAGGAGCAGAGCACTGGGACCCGTTTGACAAAACCCGGCTTCCCACGGGAAAGTCTTTCTCCGCGTGCAGACATGCTCCCAGGTGCCTGGGGCAAGGGGAAGGAAATGCCATACACTGACCTGGAAGAGACCACAGGGCCCAGGCACAGTCTGAACCCTTCCCTCAACCCGGCGGTTTTGCTAGCAGGAGTTCAACCCCAACGAACACAGCCCGGAGACCCCTGGATCCAAAAGGGCTTCCGACGAACAATAGGTGCTTGCTGTGGAACACCTATCCCAAGTGGGGGTAGCCAGCTCAACAAAATGCCACACACCCAGGTGTAAGAAACAACAATGCCCAGGCATGGTCTAAGCCCCTCACCTCGTCCCTGTGCTTTGGGGAGCCGGAGGGACAGCCTAGGCACACGGCCCTGAGACCCCTTTGCAAAAAGCCGGCTTCCCACGGAGACAGTTTTCCTGAGGTTCAGACCCTATCCCAAGTGGTTGTGGCAAGGTAAAGCAAATGCCCTCCACTTCTCTGGAAGAAACCACAGTGCCCAGCCATGTTCTAAGCCCTCCCATCCTCCCTGGGCTTCTGGCAGCAGGAGTGAAAAGAGAGGAGCAGAGCACTGGGACCCGTTTGACAAAACCCGGCTTCCCACGGGAAAGTCTTTGTCCACGTGCAGACATGCTCCCAGGTGCCTGGGGCAAGGGGAAGGAAAAGCCATACACTGACCTGGAAGAGAACACAGGGCCCAGGCACAGTCTGAACCCTTCCCTCAACCCGGCGGTTTTGCTAGCAGGAGTTCAACCCCAACGAACACAGCCCGGAGACCCCTGAGGCAAAAACGGCTTCCGACGATCAATAGGTGCTTGCTGTGGAACACCTATCCCAAGTGGGGGAAGCCAGCTCAACAAAATGCCACACACCCAGGTGTAAGAAACAACATTGCCTTGGCTTGGTCTAAGCCCCTCACCTCGTCCCTGTGCTTTGGGGAGCCGGAGGGACAGCCGAGGCCCACGACCCTGAGACCCCTTTGCAAAAAGCCGGCTTCCCACCGAAAGAGATTTCCTGAGGTGCAGACCCTATCCCAAGTGGTTGTGGCAAGGTAAAGTAAATGCCCTCCACTTCTCTGGAAGAAACCACAGTGCCCAGCCATGTTCTAAGCCCTCCCATCCTCCCTGGGCTTCTGGCAGCAGGAGTGAAAAGAGAGGAGCAGAGCACGGGGACCCGTTTAACAAAAACCGGCTTCCAACGGGAAAGTCTTTCTCCACGTGCAGACATGCTCCCAGGTGCCTGTGGCAAGGGGAAGGGAATGCCATACACTGACCTGGAAGAGAACACAGGGCCCAGGCACAGTCTGAACCCTTCCCTCAACCCGGCGGTTTTGCTAGCAGGAGTTCAACCCCAACGAACATAGCCCGGAGACCCCTGGGGCAAAAACGGCTTCCGACGATCAATAGGTCCTTGCTGTGGAACACCTATCCCAAGTGGGGGAAGCCAGCTCAACAAAATGCCACACACCCAGGTGTAAGAAACAACATTGCCCTGGCTTGGTCTAAGCCCCTCACCTCGTCCCTGTGCTTTGGGGAGCCGGAGGGACACCCGAGGCACACGGCCCTGAGACCCCTTTGCAAAAAGCCGGCTTCCCACGGAAACAGTTTTCTGAGGTGCAGACCCTATCCCAAGTGGTTTTGGCAAGGTAAAGCAAATGCCCTCCACTTCTCTGGAAGAAACCACAGTGCCCAGCCATGTTCTAAGCCCTTCCATCCTCCCTGGGCTTCTGGCAGCAGGAGTGAAAAGAGAGGAGCAGAGCACTGGGACCCGTTTGACAAAACCCGGCTTCCCACGGGAAAGTCTTTCTCCACGTGCAGACATGCTCCCAGGTGCCTGGGGCAAGGGGAAGGAAACGCCATACACTGACCTGGAAGAGACCACAGGGCCCAGGCACAGTCTGAACCCTTCCCTCAATCCGGCGGTTTTGCTAGGAGGAGTTCAACCCCAACGAACACAGCCCGGAGACCCCTGGGGCAAAAACGGCTTCCGACGATCAATAGGTGCTTGCTGTGGAACACCTATCCCAAGTGGGGGAAGCCAGCTCAACAAAATGCCACACACCCAGGTGTGAGAAACAACATTGCCTTGGCTTGGTCTAAGCCCCTCACCTCGTCCCTGTGCTTTGGGGAGCCGGAGGGACAGCCGAGGCCCACGACCCTGAGACCCCTTTGCAAAAAGCCGGCTCCCCACGGAAACAGTTTTCCTGAGGTGCAGACCCTATCCCAAGTGGTTGTGGCAAGGTAAAGCAAATGCCCTCCACTTCTCTGGAAGAAACCACAGTGCCCAACCATGTTCTAAGCCCTCCCATCCTCCCTGGGCTTCTGGCAGCAGGAGTGAAAGGAGAGGAGCAGAGCACTGGGACCCGTTTGACAAAACCCGGCTTTCCACGGGAAAGTCTTTCTCCACGTGCAGACATGCTCCCAGGTGCCTGGGGCAAGGGGAAGGAAATGCCATACACTGACCTGGAAGAGACCACAGGGCCCAGGCACAGTCTGAACCCTTCCCTCAACCCGGCGGTTTTGCTAGCAGGAGTTCAACCCCAACGAACACAGCCCGGAGACCCCTGGGGCAAAAACGGCTTCCGACGATCAATAGTTGCTTGCTGTGGAACACCTATCCCAAGTGGGGGAAGCCAGCTCAACAAAATGCCACACACCCAGGTGTAAGAAACAACATTGCCCAGGCTTGGTCTAAGCCCCTCACCTCGTCCCTGTGCTTTGGGGAGCCGGAGGGACAGCCGAGGCCCACGGCCCTGAGACACCTTTGCAAAAAGCCGGCTTCCCACCGAAAGTTTTCCTGAGGTGCAGACCCTATCCCAAGTGGTTGTGGCAAGGTAAAGCAAATGCCCTCCACTTCTCTGTAAGAAACCACAGTGCCCAGCCATGTTCTAAGCCCTCCCATCCTCCCTGGGCTTCTGGCAGCAGGAGTGAAAAGAGAGGAGCAGAGCACGGGGACCCGTTTGACAAAACCCGGCTTCCCACGGGAAAGTCTTTCTCCACGTGCAGACATGCTCCCAGGTGCCTGTGGCAAGGGGAAGGAAATGCCATACACTGACCTGGAAGAGACCACAGGGCCCAGGCACAGTCTGAACCCTTCCCTCAACCCGGCGGTTTTGCTAGCAGGAGTTCAACCCCAACAACATAGCCCGGAGACCCCTGGGGCAAAAACGGCTTCCGACGAACAATAGGTGCTTGCTGTGGAACACCTATCCCAAGTGGGGGTAGCCAGCTCAACAAAATGCCACAAACCCAGGTGTAAGAAACAACATTGCCCAGGCATGGTCTAAGCCCCTCACCTCGTCCCTGTGCTTTGGGGAGCCGGAGGGACAGCCGAGGCACACGGCCCTGAGACCCCTTTGCAAAAAGCCGGCTTCCCACGGAGACAGTTTTCCTGAGGTGCAGACCCTATCCCAAGTGGTTGTGGCAAGGTAAAGCAAATGCCCTCCACTTCTCTGGAAGAAACCACAGTGCCCAACCATGTTCTAAGCCCTCCCATCCTCCCTGGGCTTCTGGCAACAGGAGTGAAAAGAGAGGAACAGAGCACTGGGACCCGTTTGACAAAACCCGGCTTCCCACGGGAAAGTCTTTCTCCACGTGCAGACATGCTCCCAGGTGCCTGGGGCAAGGGGAAGGAAACGCCATACACTGACTGGAAGAGACCACAGGGCCCAGGCACAGTCTGAACCCTTCCCTCAACCCGGCGATTTTGCTAGCAGGAGTTCAAACCCAACGAACACAGCCCGGAGACCCCTGGGGCAAAAACGGCTTCCGACGATCAATAGTTGCTTGCTGTGGAACACCTATCCCAAGTGGGGGAAGCCAGCTCAACAAAATGCCACACACCCAGGTGTAAGAAACAACATTGCCCAGGCTTGGTCTAAGCCCCTCACCTCGTCCCTGTGCTTTGGGGAGCCGGAGGGACAGCCGAGGCCCACGACCCTGAGACCCCTTTGCAAAAAGCCGGCTTCCCAAGGATACAGTTTTCCTGAGGTGCAGACCCTATCCCAAGTGGTTGTGGCAAGGTAAGCAAATGCCCTCCACTTCTCTGGAAGAAACCACAGTGCCCAACCATGTTCTAAGCCCTCCCATCCTCCCTGGGCTTCTGGCAGCAGGAGTGAAAAGAGAGGAGCAGAGCACTGGGACCCGTTTGACAAAAACCGGCTTCCCACGGGAAAGTCTTTCTCCACGTGCAGACATGCTCCCAGGTGCCTGTGGCAAGGGGAAAGAAATGCCATACACTGACCTGGAAGAGACCACAGGGCCTAGGCACAGTCTGAACCCTTCCCTCAACCCGGCGGTTTTGCTAGCAGGAGTTCAACCCCAACGAACACAGCCCGGAGACCCCTGAGGCAAAAACGGCTTCCGACGATCAATAACTGCTTGCTGTGGAACACCTATCCCAAGTGGGGGAAGCCAGCTCAACAAAATGCCACACACCCAGGTGTAAGAAACAACATTGCCTTGGCTTGGTCTAAGCCCATCACCTCGTCCCTGTGCTTTGGGGAGCCGGAGGGACAGCCGAGGCCCACGACCCTGAGACCCCTTTGCAAAAAGCCGGCTTCCCACGGAAACAGTTTTCCTGAGGTGCAGACCCTATGCCAAGTGGTGGTGGCAAGGGAAAGCAAATGCCCTCCACTTCTCTGGAAGAAACCACAGTGCCCAACCATGTTCTAAGCCCTCCCATCCTCCCTGGGCTTCTGGCAGCAGGAGTGAAAAGAGAGGAGCAGAGCACGGGGACCCGTTTGACAAAACCCGGCTTCCCACGGGAAAGTCTTTCTCCACGTGCAGACATGCTCCCAGGTGCCTGTGGCAAGGGGAAGGGAATGCCATACACTGACCTGGAAGAGACCACAGGGCCCAGGCACAGTCTGAACCCTTCCCTCAACCCGGCGGTTTTGCTAGCAGGAGTTCAACCCCAAGGAACATAGCCCGGAGACCCCTGGGGCAAAAACGGCTTCCGACGAACAATAGGTGCTTGCTGTGGAACACCTATCCCAAGTGGGGGAAGCCAGCTCAACAAAATGCCACACACCCAGGTGTAAGAAACAACATTGCCCTGGCTTGGTCTAAGCCCCTCACCTCGTCCCTGTGCTTTGGGGAGCCGGAGGGACACCCGAGGCCCACGGCCCTGAGACCCCTTTGCAAAAAGCCGGCTTCCCAAAGGAAACAGTTTTCCTGAGGTGCAGACCCTATCCCAAGTGGTTGTGGCAAGGTAAGCAAATGCCCTCCACTTCTCTGGAAGAAACCACAGTGCCCAACCATGTTCTAAGCCCTCCCATCCTCCCTGGGCTTCTGGCAGCAGGAGTGAAAAGAGAGGAGCAGAGCACTGGGACCCGTTTGACAAAACCCGGCTTCCCACGGGAAAGTCTTTCTCCGCGTGCAGACATGCTCCCAGGTGCCTGGGGCAAGGGGAAGGAAATGCCATACACTGACCTGGAAGAGACCACAGGGCCCAGGCACAGTCTGAACCCTTCCCTCAACCCGGCGGTTTTGCTAGCAGGAGTTCAACCCCAACGAACACAGCCCGGAGACCCCTGGATCCAAAAGGGCTTCCGACGAACAATAGGTGCTTGCTGTGGAACACCTATCCCAAGTGGGGGTAGCCAGCTCAACAAAATGCCACACACCCAGGTGTAAGAAACAACAATGCCCAGGCATGGTCTAAGCCCCTCACCTCGTCCCTGTGATTTGGGGAGCCGGAGGGACAGCCTAGGCACACGGCCCTGAGACCCCTTTGCAAAAAGCCGGCTTCCCACGGAGACAGTTTTCCTGAGGTTCAGACCCTATCCCAAGTGGTTGTGGCAAGGTAAAGCAAATGCCCTCCACTTCTCTGGAAGAAACCACAGTGCCCAGCCATGTTCTAAGCCCTCCCATCCTCCCTGGGCTTCTGGCAGCAGGAGTGAAAAGAGAGGAGCAGAGCACTGGGACCCGTTTGACAAAAACCGGCTTCCCACGGGAAAGTCTTTGTCCACGTGCAGACATGCTCCCAGGTGCCTGGGGCAAGGGGAAGGAAAAGCCATACACTGACCTGGAAGAGAACACAGGGCCCAGGCACAGTCTGAACCCTTCCCTCAACCCGGCGGTTTTGCTAGCAGGAGTTCAACCCCAACGAACACAGCCCGGAGACCCCTGAGGCAAAAACGGCTTCCGACGATCAATAGGTGCTTGCTGTGGAACACCTATCCCAAGTGGGGGAAGCCAGCTCAACAAAATGCCACACACCCAGGTGTAAGAAACAACATTGCCTTGGCTTGGTCTAAGCCCCTCACCTCGTCCCTGTGCTTTGGGGAGCCGGAGGGACAGCCGAGGCCCACGACCCTGAGACCCCTTTGCAAAAAGCCGGCTTCCCACCGAAAGAGATTTCCTGAGGTGCAGACCCTATCCCAAGTGGTTGTGGCAAGGTAAAGCAAATGCCCTCCACTTCTCTGGAAGAAACCACAGTGCCCAGCCATGTTCTAAGCCCTCCCATCCTCCCTGGGCTTCTGGCAGCAGGAGTGAAAAGAGAGGAGCAGAGCACGGGGACCCGTTTGACAAAAACCGGCTTCCAACGGGAAAGTCTTTCTCCACGTGCAGACATGCTCCCAGGTGCCTGTGGCAAGGGGAAGGGAATGCCATACACTGACCTGGAAGAGACCACAGGGCCCAGGCACAGTCTGAACCCTTCCCTCAACCCGGCGGTTTTGCTAGCAGGAGTTCAACCCCAACGAACATAGCCCGGAGACCCCTGGGGCAAAAACGGCTTCCGACGATCAATAGGTGCTTGCTGTGGAACACCTATCCCAAGTGGGGGAAGCCAGCTCAACAAAATGCCACACACCCAGGTGTAAGAAACAACATTGCCCTGGCTTGGTCTAAGCCCCTCAACTCGTCCCTGTGCTTTGGGGAGCCGGAGGGACACCCGAGGCACACGGCCCTGAGACCCCTTTGCAAAGAGCCGGCTTCCCACGGAAACAGTTTTCTGAGGTGCAGACCCTATCCCAAGTGGTTTTGGCAAGGTAAAGCAAATGCCCTCCACTTCTCTGGAAGAAACCACAGTGCCCAACCATGTTCTAAGCCCTCCCATCCTCCCTGGGCTTCTGGCAGCAGGAGTGAAAGGAGAGGAGCAGAGCACTGGGACCCGTTTGACAAAACCCGGCTTTCCACGGGAAAGTCTTTCTCCACGTGCAGACATGCTCCCAGGTGCCTGGGGCAAGGGGAAGGAAATGCCATACACTGACCTGGAAGAGACCACAGGGCCCAGGCACAGTCTGAACCCTTCCCTCAACCCGGCGATTTTGCTAGCAGGAGTTCAACCCCAACGAACACAGCCCGGAGACCCCTGGGGCAAAAACGGCTTCCGACGATCAATAGTTGCTTGCTGTGGAACACCTATCCCAAGTGGGGGAAGCCAGCTCAACAAAATGCCACACACCCAGGTGTAAGAAACAACATTGCCCAGGCTTGGTCTAAGCCCTTCACCTCGTCCCTGTGCTTTGGGGAGCCGGAGGGACAGCCGAGGCCCACGGCCCTGAGACACCTTTGCAAAAAGCCGGCTTCCCACCGAAAGTTTTCCTGAGGTGCAGACCCTATCCCAAGTGGTTGTGGCAAGGTAAAGCAAATGCCCTCCACTTCTCTGTAAGAAACCACAGTGCCCAGCCATGTTCTAAGCCCTCCCATCCTCCCTGGGCTTCTGGCAGCAGGAGTGAAAAGAGAGGAGCAGAGCACGGGGACCCGTTTGACAAAACCCGGCTTCCCACGGGAAAGTCTTTCTCCACGTGCAGACATGCTCCCAGGTGCCTGTGGCAAGGGGAAGGAAATGCCATACACTGACCTGGAAGAGACCACAGGGCCCAGGCACAGTCTGAACCCTTCCCTCAACCCGGCGGTTTTGCTAGCAGGAGTTCAACCCCAACAACATAGCCCGGAGACCCCTGGGGCAAAAACGGCTTCCGACGAACAATAGGTGCTTGCTGTGGAACACCTATCCCAAGTGGGGGTAGCCAGCTCAACAAAATGCCACAAACCCAGGTGTAAGAAACAACATTGCCCAGGCATGGTCTAAGCCCCTCACCTCGTCCCTGTGCTTTGGGGAGCCGGAGGGACAGCCGAGGCACACGGCCCTGAGACCCCTTTGCAAAAAGCCGGCTTCCCACGGAGACAGTTTTCCTGAGGTGCAGACCCTATCCCAAGTGGTTGTGGCAAGGTAAAGCAAATGCCCTCCACTTCTCTGGAAGAAACCACAGTGCCCAGCCATGTTCTAAGCCCTCCCATCCTCCCTGGGCTTCTGGCAGCAGGAGTGAAAAGAGAGGAGCAGAGCACTGGGACCCGTTTGACAAAACCCGGCTTTCCACGGGAAAGTCTTTCTCCACGTGCAGACATGCTCCCAGGTGCCTGGGGCAAGGGGAAGGAAATGCCATACACTGACCTGGAAGAGACCACAGGGCCCAGGCACAGTCTGAACCCTTCCCTCAACCCGGCGGTTTTGCTAGCAGGAGTTCAACCCCAACGAACACAGCCCGGAGACCCCTGGGGCAAAAACGGCTTCCGACGATCAATAGGTGCTTGCTGTGGAACACCTATCCCAAGTGGGGGAAGCCAGCTCAACAAAATGCCACACACCCAGGTGTAAGAAACAACATTGCCCAGGCTTGGTCTAAGCCCCTCACCTCGTCCCTGTGCTTTGGGGAGCCGGAGGGACAGCCGAGGCCCACGACCCTGAGACCCCTTTGCAAAAAGCCGGCTTCCCAAAGGAAAGAGTTTTCCTGAGGTGCAGACCCTATCCCAAGTGGTTGTGGCAAGGTAAGCAAATGCCCTCCACTTCTCTGGAAGAAACCACAGTGCCCAACCATGTTCTAAGCCCTCCCATCCTCCCTGGGCTTCTGGCAGCAGGAGTGAAAAGAGAGGAGCAGAGCACTGGGACCCGTTTGACAAAACCCGGCTTCCCACGGGAAAGTCTTTCTCCACGTGCAGACATGCTCCCAGGTGCCTGTGGCAAGGGGAAGGGAATGCCATACACTGACCTGGAAGAGACCACAGGGCCCAGGCACAGTCTGAACCCTTCCCTCAACCCGGCGGTTTTGGTAGCAGGAGTTCAACCCCAACGAACACAGCCCGGAGACCCCTGAGGCAAAAACGGCTTCCGACGATCAATAGGTGCTTACTGTGGAACACCTATCCTAAGTGGGGGAAGCCAGCTCAACAAAATGCCACACACCCAGGTGTGAGAAACAACATTGCCTTGGCTTGGTCTAAGCCCCTCACCTCGTCCCTGTGCTTTGGGGAGCCGGAGGGACACCCGAGGCCCACGGCCCTGAGACCCCTTTGCAAAAAGCCGGCTTCCCACCGAAACAGTTTTCCTGAGGTGCAGACCCTATCCCAAGTGGTTTTGGCAAGGTAAAGCAAATGCCCTCCACTTCTCAGGAAGAAACCACAGTGCCCAGCCATGTTCTAAGCCCTCCCATCCTCCCTGGGCTTCTGGCAGCAGGAGTGAAAAGAGAGGAGCAGAGCACTGGGACCCGTTTGACAAAACCCGGCTTCCCACGGGAAAGTCTTTCTCCACGTGCAGACATGCTCCCAGGTGCCTGGGGCAAGGGGAAGGAAACGCCATACACTGACCTGGAAGAGACCACAGGGCCCAAGCACAGTCTGAACCCTTCCCTCAACCCGGCGGTTTTGCTAGCAGGAGTTCAACCCCAACGAACACAGCCCGGAGACCCCTGAGACAAAAACGGCTTCCGACGATCAATAGGTGCTTGCTGTGGAACACCTATCCCAAGTGGGGGAAGCCAGCTCAACAAAATGCCACACACCCAGGTGTGAGAAACAACATTGCCTTGGCTTGGTCTAAGCCCCTCACCTCCTCCCTGTGCTTTGGGGAGCCGGAGGGACAGCCGAGGCCCACGACCCTGCGACCCCTTTGCAAAAAGCCGGCTTCCCACGGAAACAGTTTTCCTGAGGTGCAGACCCTATCCCAAGTGGTTGTGGCAAGGTAAAGCAAATGCCCTCCACTTCTCTGGAAGAAACCACAGTGCCCAACCATGTTCTAAGCCCTCCCATCCATCCTGGGCTTCTGGCAACAGGAGTGAAAAGAGAGGAGCAGAGCACTGGGACCCGTTTGACAAAACCCGGCTTCCCACGGGAAAGTCTTTCTCCACGTGCAGACATGCTCCCAGGTGCCTGGGGCAAGGGGAAGGAAACGCCATACACTGACTGGAAGAGACCACAGGGCCCAGGCACAGTCTGAACCCTTCCCTCAACCCGGCGATTTTGCTAGCAGGAGTTCAAACCCAACGAACACAGCCCGGAGACCCCTGGGGCAAAAACGGCTTCCGACGATCAATAGTTGCTTGCTGTGGTACACCTATCCCAAGTGGGGGAAGCCAGCTCAACAAAATGCCACACACCCAGGTGTAAGAAACAACATTGCCCAGGCTTGGTCTAAGCCCCTCACCTCGTCCCTGTGCTTTGGGGAGCCGGAGGGACAGCCGAGGCCCACGACCCTGAGACCCCTTTGCAAAAAGCCGGCTTCCCAAGGATACAGTTTTCCTGAGGTGCAGACCCTATCCCAAGTGGTTGTGGCAAGGTAAGCAAATGCCCTCCACTTCTCTGGAAGAAACCACAGTGCCCAACCATGTTCTAAGCCCTCCCATCCTCCCTGGGCTTCTGGCAGCAGGAGTGAAAAGAGAGGAGCAGAGCACTGGGACCCGTTTGACAAAAACCGGCTTCCCACGGGAAAGTCTTTCTCCACGTGCAGACATGCTCCCAGGTGCCTGTGGCAAGGGGAAAGAAATGCCATACACTGACCTGGAAGAGACCACAGGGCCTAGGCACAGTCTGAACCCTTCCCTCAACCCGGCGGTTTTGCTAGCAGGAGTTCAACCCCAACGAACACAGCCCGGAGACCCCTGAGGCAAAAACGGCTTCCGACGATCAATAACTGCTTGCTGTGGAACACCTATCCCAAGTGGGGGAAGCCAGCTCAACAAAATGCCACACACCCAGGTGTAAGAAACAACATTGCCTTGGCTTGGTCTAAGCCCATCACCTCGTCCCTGTGCTTTGGGGAGCCGGAGGGACAGCCGAGGCCCACGACCCTGAGACCCCTTTGCAAAAAGCCGGCTTCCCACGGAAACAGTTTTCCTGAGGTGCAGACCCTATGCCAAGTGGTGGTGGCAAGGGAAAGCAAATGCCCTCCACTTCTCTGGAAGAAACCACAGTGCCCAACCATGTTCTAAGCCCTCCCATCCTCCCTGGGCTTCTGGCAGCAGGAGTGAAAAGAGAGGAGCAGAGCACTGGGACCCGTTTGACAAAACCCGGCTTCCCACGGGAAAGTCTTTCTCCACGTGCAGACATGCTCCCAGGTGCCTGGGCAAGGGGAAGGAAACGCCATACACTGACCTGGAAGAGACCACAGGGCCCAAGCACAGTATGATCCCTTCCCTCAACCCGGCGGTTTTGCTAGCAGGAGTTCAACCCCAACGAACACAGCCCGGAGACACCTGAAGCAAAAACGGCTTCCGACGAACAATAGGCGCTTGCTGTGCAAAACCAATCCCAAGTGGGGGTAGCCAGCTCAACAAAATGCCACACACCCAGGTGTAAGAAACAACATTGCCCAGGCATGGTCTAAGCCCCTCACCTCGTCCCTGTGCTTTGGGGAGCTGGAGGGACACCCGAGGCACACGGCCCTGAGACCCCTTTGCAAAAAGCCGGCTTCCCACGGAAACAGTTTTCCTGAGGTGCAGACCCTATCCCAAGTGGTTGTGGCAAGGTAAAGCAAATGCCCTCCACTTCTCTGGAAGAAACCACAGTGCCCAGCCATGTTCTAAGCCCTCCCATCCTCCCTGGGCTTCTGGCAGCAGGAGTGAAAAGAGAGGAGCAGAGCACTGGGACCCGTTTGACAAAACCCGGCTTCCCACGGGAAAGTCTTTCTCCACGTGCAGACATGCTCCCAGGTGCCTGGGGCAAGGGGAAGGAAACGCCATACACTGACCTGGAAGAGACCACAGGGCCCAAGCACAGTCTGAACCCTCCCCTCAACCCGGCGGTTTTGCTAGCAGGAGTTCAACCCCAACGAACACAGCCCGGAGACCCCTGAGGCAAAAACGGCTTCCGACGATCAATAGGTGCTTGCTGTGGAACACCTATCCCAAGTGGGGGAAGCCAGCTCAACAAAATGCCACACACCCAGGTGTGAGAAACAACATTGCCTTGGCTTGGTCTAAGCCCCTCACCTCGTCCCTGTGCTTTGGGGAGCCGGAGGGACAGCCGAGGCCCACGACCCTGCGACCCCTTTGCAAAAAGCCGGCTTCCCACGGAAACAGTTTTCCTGAGGTGCAGACCCTATCCCAAGTGGTTGTGGCAAGGTAAAGCAAATGCCCTCCACTTCTCTGGAAGAAACCACAGTGCCCAACCATGTTCTAAGCCCTCCCATCCATCCTGGGCTTCTGGCAACAGGAGTGAAAAGAGAGGAGCAGAGCACTGGGACCCGTTTGACAAAACCCGGCTTCCCACGGGAAAGTCTTTCTCCACGTGCAGACATGCTCCCAGGTGCCTGGGCAAGGGGAAGGAAACGCCATACACTGACCTGGAAGAGACCACAGGGCCCAGGCACAGTCTGAACCCTTCCCTCAACCCGGCGGTTTTGCTAGCAGGAGTTCAACCCCAACGAACACAGCCCGGAGACCCCTGGGGCAAAAAACGGCTTCCGATGATCAATAGGTGCTTGCTGTGGAACACCTATCCCAAGTGGGGGAAGCCAGCTCAACAAAATGCCACACACCCAGGTGTGAGAAACAACATTGCCCAGGCACGGTCTAAGCCCCTCACCTCGTCCCTGTGCTTTGGGGAGCGGGAGGGACAGCCGAGGCACATGGCCCTGAGACCCCTTTGCAAAAAGCCGGCTTCCCACGGAGACAGTTTTCCTGAGGTGCACACCCTATCCCAAGTGGTTGTGGCAAGGTAAAGCAAATGCCCTCCACTTCGCTGTAAGAAACCACAGTGCCCAGCCATGTTCTAAGCCCTCCCATCCTCCCTGGGCTTCTGGCAGCAGGAGTGAAAAGAGAGGAGCAGAGCACGGGGACCCGTTTGACAAAACCCGGCTTCCCACGGGAAAGTCTTTCTCCACGTGCAGACATGCTCCCAGGTGCCTGTGGCAAGGGGAAGGGAATGCCATACACTGACCTGGAAGAGACCACAGGGCCCAGGCACAGTCTGAACCCTTCCCTCAACCCGGCGGTTTTGCTAGCAGGAGTTCAACCCCAAGAAACATAGCCCGGAGACCCCTGGGGCAAAAACGGCTTCCGACGAACAATAGGTGCTTGCTGTGGAACACCTATCCCAAGTGGGGGAAGCCAGCTCAACAAAATGCCACACACCCAGGTGTAAGAAACAACATTGCCCTGGCTTGGTCTAAGCCCCTCACCTCGTCCCTGTGCTTTGGGGAGCCGGAGGGACACCCGAGGCCCACGGCCCTGAGACCCCTTTGCAAAAAGCCGGCTTCCCAAAGGAAACAGTTTTCCTGAGGTGCAGACCCTATCCCAAGTGGTTGTGGCAAGGTAAGCAAATGCCCTCCACTTCTCTGGAAGAAACCACAGTGCCCAACCATGTTCTAAGCCCTCCCATCCTCCCTGGGCTTCTGGCAGCAGGAGTGAAAAGAGAGGAGCAGAGCACTGGGACCCGTTTGACAAAACCCGGCTTCCCACGGGAAAGTCTTTCTCCGCGTGCAGACATGCTCCCAGGTGCCTGGGGCAAGGGGAAGGAAATGCCATACACTGACCTGGAAGAGACCACAGGGCCCAGGCACAGTCTGAACCCTTCCCTCAACCCGGCGGTTTTGCTAGCAGGAGTTCAACCCCAACGAACACAGCCCGGAGACCCCTGGATCCAAAAGGGCTTCCGACGAACAATAGGTGCTTGCTGTGGAACACCTATCCCAAGTGGGGGTAGCCAGCTCAACAAAATGCCACACACCCAGGTGTAAGAAACAACAATGCCCAGGCATGGTCTAAGCCCCTCACCTCGTCCCTGTGCTTTGGGGAGCCGGAGGGACAGCCTAGGCACACGGCCCTGAGACCCCTTTGCAAAAAGCCGGCTTCCCACGGAGACAGTTTTCCTGAGGTTCAGACCCTATCCCAAGTGGTTGTGGCAAGGTAAAGCAAATGCCCTCCACTTCTCTGGAAGAAACCACAGTGCCCAGCCATGTTCTAAGCCCTCCCATCCTCCCTGGGCTTCTGGCAGCAGGAGTGAAAAGAGAGGAGCAGAGCACTGGGACCCGTTTGACAAAACCCGGCTTCCCACGGGAAAGTCTTTGTCCACGTGCAGACATGCTCCCAGGTGCCTGGGGCAAGGGGAAGGAAAAGCCATACACTGACCTGGAAGAGAACACAGGGCCCAGGCACAGTCTGAACCCTTCCCTCAACCCGGCGGTTTTGCTAGCAGGAGTTCAACCCCAACGAACACAGCCCGGAGACCCCTGAGGCAAAAACGGCTTCCGACGATCAATAGGTGCTTGCTGTGGAACACCTATCCCAAGTGGGGGAAGCCAGCTCAACAAAATGCCACACACCCAGGTGTAAGAAACAACATTGCCTTGGCTTGGTCTAAGCCCCTCACCTCGTCCCTGTGCTTTGGGGAGCCGGAGGGACAGCCGAGGCCCACGACCCTGAGACCCCTTTGCAAAAAGCCGGCTTCCCACCGAAAGAGATTTCCTGAGGTGCAGACCCTATCCCAAGTGGTTGTGGCAAGGTAAAGTAAATGCCCTCCACTTCTCTGGAAGAAACCACAGTGCCCAGCCATGTTCTAAGCCCTCCCATCCTCCCTGGGCTTCTGGCAGCAGGAGTGAAAAGAGAGGAGCAGAGCACGGGGACCCGTTTAACAAAAACCGGCTTCCAACGGGAAAGTCTTTCTCCACGTGCAGACATGCTCCCAGGTGCCTGTGGCAAGGGGAAGGGAATGCCATACACTGACCTGGAAGAGAACACAGGGCCCAGGCACAGTCTGAACCCTTCCCTCAACCCGGCGGTTTTGCTAGCAGGAGTTCAACCCCAACGAACATAGCCCGGAGACCCCTGGGGCAAAAACGGCTTCCGACGATCAATAGGTCCTTGCTGTGGAACACCTATCCCAAGTGGGGGAAGCCAGCTCAACAAAATGCCACACACCCAGGTGTAAGAAACAACATTGCCCTGGCTTGGTCTAAGCCCCTCACCTCGTCCCTGTGCTTTGGGGAGCCGGAGGGACACCCGAGGCACACGGCCCTGAGACCCCTTTGCAAAAAGCCGGCTTCCCACGGAAACAGTTTTCTGAGGTGCAGACCCTATCCCAAGTGGTTTTGGCAAGGTAAAGCAAATGCCCTCCACTTCTCTGGAAGAAACCACAGTGCCCAGCCATGTTCTAAGCCCTTCCATCCTCCCTGGGCTTCTGGCAGCAGGAGTGAAAAGAGAGGAGCAGAGCACTGGGACCCGTTTGACAAAACCCGGCTTCCCACGGGAAAGTCTTTCTCCACGTGCAGACATGCTCCCAGGTGCCTGGGGCAAGGGGAAGGAAACGCCATACACTGACCTGGAAGAGACCACAGGGCCCAGGCACAGTCTGAACCCTTCCCTCAATCCGGCGGTTTTGCTAGGAGGAGTTCAACCCCAACGAACACAGCCCGGAGACCCCTGGGGCAAAAACGGCTTCCGACGATCAATAGGTGCTTGCTGTGGAACACCTATCCCAAGTGGGGGAAGCCAGCTCAACAAAATGCCACACACCCAGGTGTGAGAAACAACATTGCCTTGGCTTGGTCTAAGCCCCTCACCTCGTCCCTGTGCTTTGGGGAGCCGGAGGGACAGCCGAGGCCCACGACCCTGAGACCCCTTTGCAAAAAGCCGGCTCCCCACGGAAACAGTTTTCCTGAGGTGCAGACCCTATCCCAAGTGGTTGTGGCAAGGTAAAGCAAATGCCCTCCACTTCTCTGGAAGAAACCACAGTGCCCAACCATGTTCTAAGCCCTCCCATCCTCCCTGGGCTTCTGGCAGCAGGAGTGAAAGGAGAGGAGCAGAGCACTGGGACCCGTTTGACAAAACCCGGCTTTCCACGGGAAAGTCTTTCTCCACGTGCAGACATGCTCCCAGGTGCCTGGGGCAAGGGGAAGGAAATGCCATACACTGACCTGGAAGAGACCACAGGGCCCAGGCACAGTCTGAACCCTTCCCTCAACCCGGCGGTTTTGCTAGCAGGAGTTCAACCCCAACGAACACAGCCCGGAGACCCCTGGGGCAAAAACGGCTTCCGACGATCAATAGTTGCTTGCTGTGGAACACCTATCCCAAGTGGGGGAAGCCAGCTCAACAAAATGCCACACACCCAGGTGTAAGAAACAACATTGCCCAGGCTTGGTCTAAGCCCCTCACCTCGTCCCTGTGCTTTGGGGAGCCGGAGGGACAGCCGAGGCCCACGGCCCTGAGACACCTTTGCAAAAAGCCGGCTTCCCACCGAAAGTTTTCCTGAGGTGCAGACCCTATCCCAAGTGGTTGTGGCAAGGTAAAGCAAATGCCCTCCACTTCTCTGTAAGAAACCACAGTGCCCAGCCATGTTCTAAGCCCTCCCATCCTCCCTGGGCTTCTGGCAGCAGGAGTGAAAAGAGAGGAGCAGAGCACGGGGACCCGTTTGACAAAACCCGGCTTCCCACGGGAAAGTCTTTCTCCACGTGCAGACATGCTCCCAGGTGCCTGTGGCAAGGGGAAGGAAATGCCATACACTGACCTGGAAGAGACCACAGGGCCCAGGCACAGTCTGAACCCTTCCCTCAACCCGGCGGTTTTGCTAGCAGGAGTTCAACCCCAACAACATAGCCCGGAGACCCCTGGGGCAAAAACGGCTTCCGACGAACAATAGGTGCTTGCTGTGGAACACCTATCCCAAGTGGGGGTAGCCAGCTCAACAAAATGCCACAAACCCAGGTGTAAGAAACAACATTGCCCAGGCATGGTCTAAGCCCCTCACCTCGTCCCTGTGCTTTGGGGAGCCGGAGGGACAGCCGAGGCACACGGCCCTGAGACCCCTTTGCAAAAAGCCGGCTTCCCACGGAGACAGTTTTCCTGAGGTGCAGACCCTATCCCAAGTGGTTGTGGCAAGGTAAAGCAAATGCCCTCCACTTCTCTGGAAGAAACCACAGTGCCCAACCATGTTCTAAGCCCTCCCATCCTCCCTGGGCTTCTGGCAACAGGAGTGAAAAGAGAGGAGCAGAGCACTGGGACCCGTTTGACAAAACCCGGCTTCCCACGGGAAAGTCTTTCTCCACGTGCAGACATGCTCCCAGGTGCCTGGGGCAAGGGGAAGGAAACGCCATACACTGACTGGAAGAGACCACAGGGCCCAGGCACAGTCTGAACCCTTCCCTCAACCCGGCGATTTTGCTAGCAGGAGTTCAAACCCAACGAACACAGCCCGGAGACCCCTGGGGCAAAAACGGCTTCCGACGATCAATAGTTGCTTGCTGTGGAACACCTATCCCAAGTGGGGGAAGCCAGCTCAACAAAATGCCACACACCCAGGTGTAAGAAACAACATTGCCCAGGCTTGGTCTAAGCCCCTCACCTCGTCCCTGTGCTTTGGGGAGCCGGAGGGACAGCCGAGGCCCACGACCCTGAGACCCCTTTGCAAAAAGCCGGCTTCCCAAGGATACAGTTTTCCTGAGGTGCAGACCCTATCCCAAGTGGTTGTGGCAAGGTAAGCAAATGCCCTCCACTTCTCTGGAAGAAACCACAGTGCCCAACCATGTTCTAAGCCCTCCCATCCTCCCTGGGCTTCTGGCAGCAGGAGTGAAAAGAGAGGAGCAGAGCACTGGGACCCGTTTGACAAAAACCGGCTTCCCACGGGAAAGTCTTTCTCCACGTGCAGACATGCTCCCAGGTGCCTGTGGCAAGGGGAAAGAAATGCCATACACTGACCTGGAAGAGACCACAGGGCCTAGGCACAGTCTGAACCCTTCCCTCAACCCGGCGGTTTTGCTAGCAGGAGTTCAACCCCAACGAACACAGCCCGGAGACCCCTGAGGCAAAAACGGCTTCCGACGATCAATAACTGCTTGCTGTGGAACACCTATCCCAAGTGGGGGAAGCCAGCTCAACAAAATGCCACACACCCAGGTGTAAGAAACAACATTGCCTTGGCTTGGTCTAAGCCCATCACCTCGTCCCTGTGCTTTGGGGAGCCGGAGGGACAGCCGAGGCCCACGACCCTGAGACCCCTTTGCAAAAAGCCGGCTTCCCACGGAAACAGTTTTCCTGAGGTGCAGACCCTATGCCAAGTGGTGGTGGCAAGGGAAAGCAAATGCCCTCCACTTCTCTGGAAGAAACCACAGTGCCCAACCATGTTCTAAGCCCTCCCATCCTCCCTGGGCTTCTGGCAGCAGGAGTGAAAAGAGAGGAGCAGAGCACGGGGACCCGTTTGACAAAACCCGGCTTCCCACGGGAAAGTCTTTCTCCACGTGCAGACATGCTCCCAGGTGCCTGTGGCAAGGGGAAGGGAATGCCATACACTGACCTGGAAGAGACCACAGGGCCCAGGCACAGTCTGAACCCTTCCCTCAACCCGGCGGTTTTGCTAGCAGGAGTTCAACCCCAAGGAACATAGCCCGGAGACCCCTGGGGCAAAAACGGCTTCCGACGAACAATAGGTGCTTGCTGTGGAACACCTATCCCAAGTGGGGGAAGCCAGCTCAACAAAATGCCACACACCCAGGTGTAAGAAACAACATTGCCCTGGCTTGGTCTAAGCCCCTCACCTCGTCCCTGTGCTTTGGGGAGCCGGAGGGACACCCGAGGCCCACGGCCCTGAGACCCCTTTGCAAAAAGCCGGCTTCCCAAAGGAAACAGTTTTCCTGAGGTGCAGACCCTATCCCAAGTGGTTGTGGCAAGGTAAGCAAATGCCCTCCACTTCTCTGGAAGAAACCACAGTGCCCAACCATGTTCTAAGCCCTCCCATCCTCCCTGGGCTTCTGGCAGCAGGAGTGAAAAGAGAGGAGCAGAGCACTGGGACCCGTTTGACAAAACCCGGCTTCCCACGGGAAAGTCTTTCTCCGCGTGCAGACATGCTCCCAGGTGCCTGGGGCAAGGGGAAGGAAATGCCATACACTGACCTGGAAGAGACCACAGGGCCCAGGCACAGTCTGAACCCTTCCCTCAACCCGGCGGTTTTGCTAGCAGGAGTTCAACCCCAACGAACACAGCCCGGAGACCCCTGGATCCAAAAGGGCTTCCGACGAACAATAGGTGCTTGCTGTGGAACACCTATCCCAAGTGGGGGTAGCCAGCTCAACAAAATGCCACACACCCAGGTGTAAGAAACAACAATGCCCAGGCATGGTCTAAGCCCCTCACCTCGTCCCTGTGATTTGGGGAGCCGGAGGGACAGCCTAGGCACACGGCCCTGAGACCCCTTTGCAAAAAGCCGGCTTCCCACGGAGACAGTTTTCCTGAGGTTCAGACCCTATCCCAAGTGGTTGTGGCAAGGTAAAGCAAATGCCCTCCACTTCTCTGGAAGAAACCACAGTGCCCAGCCATGTTCTAAGCCCTCCCATCCTCCCTGGGCTTCTGGCAGCAGGAGTGAAAAGAGAGGAGCAGAGCACTGGGACCCGTTTGACAAAAACCGGCTTCCCACGGGAAAGTCTTTGTCCACGTGCAGACATGCTCCCAGGTGCCTGGGGCAAGGGGAAGGAAAAGCCATACACTGACCTGGAAGAGAACACAGGGCCCAGGCACAGTCTGAACCCTTCCCTCAACCCGGCGGTTTTGCTAGCAGGAGTTCAACCCCAACGAACACAGCCCGGAGACCCCTGAGGCAAAAACGGCTTCCGACGATCAATAGGTGCTTGCTGTGGAACACCTATCCCAAGTGGGGGAAGCCAGCTCAACAAAATGCCACACACCCAGGTGTAAGAAACAACATTGCCTTGGCTTGGTCTAAGCCCCTCACCTCGTCCCTGTGCTTTGGGGAGCCGGAGGGACAGCCGAGGCCCACGACCCTGAGACCCCTTTGCAAAAAGCCGGCTTCCCACCGAAAGAGATTTCCTGAGGTGCAGACCCTATCCCAAGTGGTTGTGGCAAGGTAAAGCAAATGCCCTCCACTTCTCTGGAAGAAACCACAGTGCCCAGCCATGTTCTAAGCCCTCCCATCCTCCCTGGGCTTCTGGCAGCAGGAGTGAAAAGAGAGGAGCAGAGCACGGGGACCCGTTTGACAAAAACCGGCTTCCAACGGGAAAGTCTTTCTCCACGTGCAGACATGCTCCCAGGTGCCTGTGGCAAGGGGAAGGGAATGCCATACACTGACCTGGAAGAGACCACAGGGCCCAGGCACAGTCTGAACCCTTCCCTCAACCCGGCGGTTTTGCTAGCAGGAGTTCAACCCCAACGAACATAGCCCGGAGACCCCTGGGGCAAAAACGGCTTCCGACGATCAATAGGTGCTTGCTGTGGAACACCTATCCCAAGTGGGGGAAGCCAGCTCAACAAAATGCCACACACCCAGGTGTAAGAAACAACATTGCCCTGGCTTGGTCTAAGCCCCTCAACTCGTCCCTGTGCTTTGGGGAGCCGGAGGGACACCCGAGGCACACGGCCCTGAGACCCCTTTGCAAAGAGCCGGCTTCCCACGGAAACAGTTTTCTGAGGTGCAGACCCTATCCCAAGTGGTTTTGGCAAGGTAAAGCAAATGCCCTCCACTTCTCTGGAAGAAACCACAGTGCCCAACCATGTTCTAAGCCCTCCCATCCTCCCTGGGCTTCTGGCAGCAGGAGTGAAAGGAGAGGAGCAGAGCACTGGGACCCGTTTGACAAAACCCGGCTTTCCACGGGAAAGTCTTTCTCCACGTGCAGACATGCTCCCAGGTGCCTGGGGCAAGGGGAAGGAAATGCCATACACTGACCTGGAAGAGACCACAGGGCCCAGGCACAGTCTGAACCCTTCCCTCAACCCGGCGATTTTGCTAGCAGGAGTTCAACCCCAACGAACACAGCCCGGAGACCCCTGGGGCAAAAACGGCTTCCGACGATCAATAGTTGCTTGCTGTGGAACACCTATCCCAAGTGGGGGAAGCCAGCTCAACAAAATGCCACACACCCAGGTGTAAGAAACAACATTGCCCAGGCTTGGTCTAAGCCCTTCACCTCGTCCCTGTGCTTTGGGGAGCCGGAGGGACAGCCGAGGCCCACGGCCCTGAGACACCTTTGCAAAAAGCCGGCTTCCCACCGAAAGTTTTCCTGAGGTGCAGACCCTATCCCAAGTGGTTGTGGCAAGGTAAAGCAAATGCCCTCCACTTCTCTGTAAGAAACCACAGTGCCCAGCCATGTTCTAAGCCCTCCCATCCTCCCTGGGCTTCTGGCAGCAGGAGTGAAAAGAGAGGAGCAGAGCACGGGGACCCGTTTGACAAAACCCGGCTTCCCACGGGAAAGTCTTTCTCCACGTGCAGACATGCTCCCAGGTGCCTGTGGCAAGGGGAAGGAAATGCCATACACTGACCTGGAAGAGACCACAGGGCCCAGGCACAGTCTGAACCCTTCCCTCAACCCGGCGGTTTTGCTAGCAGGAGTTCAACCCCAACAACATAGCCCGGAGACCCCTGGGGCAAAAACGGCTTCCGACGAACAATAGGTGCTTGCTGTGGAACACCTATCCCAAGTGGGGGTAGCCAGCTCAACAAAATGCCACAAACCCAGGTGTAAGAAACAACATTGCCCAGGCATGGTCTAAGCCCCTCACCTCGTCCCTGTGCTTTGGGGAGCCGGAGGGACAGCCGAGGCACACGGCCCTGAGACCCCTTTGCAAAAAGCCGGCTTCCCACGGAGACAGTTTTCCTGAGGTGCAGACCCTATCCCAAGTGGTTGTGGCAAGGTAAAGCAAATGCCCTCCACTTCTCTGGAAGAAACCACAGTGCCCAGCCATGTTCTAAGCCCTCCCATCCTCCCTGGGCTTCTGGCAGCAGGAGTGAAAAGAGAGGAGCAGAGCACTGGGACCCGTTTGACAAAACCCGGCTTTCCACGGGAAAGTCTTTCTCCACGTGCAGACATGCTCCCAGGTGCCTGGGGCAAGGGGAAGGAAATGCCATACACTGACCTGGAAGAGACCACAGGGCCCAGGCACAGTCTGAACCCTTCCCTCAACCCGGCGGTTTTGCTAGCAGGAGTTCAACCCCAACGAACACAGCCCGGAGACCCCTGGGGCAAAAACGGCTTCCGACGATCAATAGGTGCTTGCTGTGGAACACCTATCCCAAGTGGGGGAAGCCAGCTCAACAAAATGCCACACACCCAGGTGTAAGAAACAACATTGCCCAGGCTTGGTCTAAGCCCCTCACCTCGTCCCTGTGCTTTGGGGAGCCGGAGGGACAGCCGAGGTCCACGACCCTGAGACCCCTTTGCAAAAAGCCGGCTTCCCAAAGGAAAGAGTTTTCCTGAGGTGCAGACCCTATCCCAAGTGGTTGTGGCAAGGTAAGCAAATGCCCTCCACTTCTCTGGAAGAAACCACAGTGCCCAACCATGTTCTAAGCCCTCCCATCCTCCCTGGGCTTCTGGCAGCAGGAGTGAAAAGAGAGGAGCAGAGCACTGGGACCCGTTTGACAAAACCCGGCTTCCCACGGGAAAGTCTTTCTCCACGTGCAGACATGCTCCCAGGTGCCTGGGGCAAGGGGAAGGAAATGCCATACACTGACCTGGAAGAGACCACAGGGCCCAGGCACAGTCTGAACCCTTCCCTCAACCCGGCGGTTTTGCTAGCAGGAGTTCAACCCCAACGAACACAGCCCGGAGACCCCTGGATCCAAAAGGGCTTCCGACGAACAATAGGTGCTTGCTGTGGAACACCTATCCCAAGTGGGGGTAGCCAGCTCAACAAAATGCCACACACCCAGGTGTAAGAAACAACAATGCCCAGGCATGGTCTAAGCCCCTCACCTCGTCCCTGTGCTTTGGGGAGCTGGAGGGACAGCCTAGGCACACGGCCCTGAGACCCCTTTGCAAAAAGCCGGCTTCCCACGGAGACAGTTTTCCTGAGGTTCAGACCCTATCCCAAGTGGTTGTGGCAAGGTAAAGCAAATGCCCTCCACTTCTCTGGAAGAAACCACAGTGCCCAGCCATGTTCTAAGCCCTCCCATCCTCACTGGGCTTCTGGCAGCAGGAGTGAAAAGAGAGGAGCAGAGCACGGGGACCCGTTTGACAAAACCCGGCTTCCCACGGGAAAGTCTTTCTCCACGTGCAGACGTGCTCCCAGGTGCCTGGGCAAGGGGAAGGAAACGCCATACACTGACCTGGAAGAGACCACAGGGCCCAAGCACAGTCTGAACCCTTCCCTCAACCCGGCGGTTTTGCTAGCAGGAGTTCAACCCCAACGAACACAGCCCGGAGACCCCTGAGGCAAAAACGGCTTCCGACGATCAATAGGTGCTTACTGTGGAACACCTATCCCAAGTGGGGGAAGCCAGCTCAACAAAATGCCACACACCCAGGTGTGAGAAACAACATTGCCTTGGCTTGGTCTAAGCCCCTCACCTCGTCCCTGTGCTTTGGGGAGCCGGAGGGACAGCCGAGGCCCACGACCCTGCGACCCCTTTGCAAAAAGCCGGCTTCCGACGGAAACAGTTTTCCTGAGGTGCAGACCCTATCCCAAGTGGTTGTGGCAAGGTAAAGCAAATGCCCTCCACTTCTCTGGAAGAAACCACAGTGCCCAACCAAGTTCTAAGCCCTCTCATCCTCCCTGGGCTTCTGGCAACAGGAGTGAAAAGAGAGGAGCAGAGCACTGGGACCCGTTTGACAAAACCCGGCTTCCCACGGGAAAGTCTTTCTCCACGTGCAGACATGCTCCCAGGTGCCTGGGCAAGGGGAAGGAAACGCCATACACTGACCTGGAAGAGACCACAGGGCCCAGGCACAGTCTGAACCCTTCCCTCAACCCGGCGGTTTTGCTAGCAGGAGTTCAACCCCAACGAACACAGCCCGGAGACCCCTGGGGCAAAAACGGCTTCCGATGATCAATAGGTGCTTGCTATGGAACACCTATCCCAATTGGGGGAAGCCAGCTCAACAAAATGCCACACACCCAGCTGTAAGAAACAACATTGCCCAGGCACGGTCTAAGCCCCTCACCTCGTCCCTGTGCTTTGGGGAGCGGGAGGGACAGCCGAGGCACACGGCCCTGAGACCCCTTTGCAAAAAGCCGGCTTCCCACGGAGACAGTTTTCCTGAGGTGCAGACCCTATCCCAAGTGGTTGTGGCAAGGTAAAGCAAATGCCCTCCACTTCTCTGGAAGAAACCACAGTGCCCAGCCATGTTCTAAGCCCTCCCATCCTCCCTGGGCTTCTGGCAGCAGGAGTGAAAAGAGAGGAGCAGAGCACGGGGACCCGTTTGACAAAACCCGGCTTTCCACGGGAAAGTCTTTCTCCACGTGCAGACATGCTCCCAGGTGCCTGGGGCAAGGGGAAGGAAACGCCATACACTGACTGGAAGAGACCACAGGGCCCAGGCACAGTCTGAACCCTTCCCTCAACCCGGCGATTTTGCTAGCAGGAGTTCAAACCCAACGAACACAGCCCGGAGACCACTGGGGCAAAAACGGCTTCCGACGATCAATAGTTGCTTGCTATGCAAAACCAATCCCAAGTGGGGGTAGCCAGCTCAACAAAATGCCACACACCCAGGTGTAAGAAACAACATTGCCCAGGCATGGTCTAAGCCCCTCACCTCGTCCCTGTGCTTTGGGGAGCTGGAGGGACACCCGAGGCACACGGCCCTGAGACCCCTTTGCAAAAAGCCGGCTTCCCACGGAAACAGTTTTCCTGAGGTGCAGACCCTATCCCAAGTGGTTGTGGCAAGGTAAAGCAAATGCCCTCCACTTCTCTGGAAGAAACCACAGTGCCCAGCCATGTTCTAAGCCCTTCCATCCTCCCTGGGCTTCTGGCAGCAGGAGTGAAAAGAGAGGAGCAGAGCACTGGGACCCGTTTGACAAAACCCGGCTTCCCACGGGAAAGTCTTTCTCCACGTGCAGACATGCTCCCAGGTGCCTGGGGCAAGGGGAAGGAAACGCCATACACTGACCTGGAAGAGACCACAGGGCCCAGGCACAGTCTGAACCCTTCCCTCAACCCGGCAGTTTTGCTAGCAGGAGTTCAACCCCAACGAACACAGCCCGGAGACCCCTGGGGCAAAAACGGCTTCCGACGATCAATAGGTGCTTGCTGTGGAACACCTATCCCAAGTGGGGGAAGCCAGCTCAACAAAATGCCACACACCCAGGTGTGAGAAACAACATTGCCTTGGCTTGGTCTAAGCCCCTCACCTCGTCCCTGTGCTTTGGGGAGCCGGAGGGACAGCCGAGGCCCACGACCCTGAGACCCCTTTGCAAAAAGCCGGCTTCCCACGGAAACAGTTTTCCTGAGGTGCAGACCCTATGCCAAGTGGTGGTGGCAAGGGAAAGCAAATGCCCTCCACTTCTCTGGAAGAAACCACAGTGCCCAACCATGTTCTAAGCCCTCCCATCCTCCCTGGGCTTCTGGCAGCAGGAGTGAAAAGAGAGGAGCAGAGCACTGGGACCCGTTTGACAAAACCCGGCTTCCCACGGGAAAGTCTTTCTCCACGTGCAGACATGCTCCCAGGTGCATGGGCAAGGGGAAGGAAACGCCATACACTGACCTGGAAGAGACCACAGGGCCCAAGCACAGTATGATCCCTTCCCTCAACCCGGCGGTTTTGCTAGCAGGAGTTCAACCCCAACGAACACAGCCCGGAGACACCTGAAGCAAAAACGGCTTCCGACGAACAATAGGCGCTTGCTGTGCAAAACCAATCCCAAGTGGGGGTAGCCAGCTCAACAAAATGCCACACACCCAGGTGTAAGAAACAACATTGCCCAGGCATGGTCTAAGCCCCTCACCTCGTCCCTGTGCTTTGGGGAGCTGGAGGGACACCCGAGGCACACGGCCCTGAGACCCCTTTGCAAAAAGCCGGCTTCCCACGGAAACAGTTTTCCTGAGGTGCAGACCCTATCCCAAGTGGTTGTGGCAAGGTAAAGCAAATGCCCTCCACTTCTCTGGAAGAAACCACAGTGCCCAGCCATGTTCTAAGCCCTCCCATCCTCCCTGGGCTTCTGGCAGCAGGAGTGAAAAGAGAGGAGCAGAGCACTGGGACCCGTTTGACAAAACCCGGCTTCCCACGGGAAAGTCTTTCTCCACGTGCAGACATGCTTCCAGGTGCCTGTGGCAAGGGGAAGGAAACGCCATACACTGACCTGGAAGAGACCACAGGGCCCAAGCACAGTCTGAACACTTCCCTCAACCCGGCGGTTTTGCTAGCAGGAGTTCAACCCCAACGAACACAGCCCGGAGACCCCTGGGGCAAAAACGGCTTCCGATGATCAATAGGTGCTTGCTATGGAACACCTATCCCAATTGGGGGAAGCCAGCTCAACAAAATGCCACACACCCAGGTGTAAGAAACAACATTGCCCAGGCACGGTCTAAGCCCCTCACCTCGTCCCTGTGCTTTGGGGAGCGGGAGGGACAGCCGAGGCACACGGCCCTGAGACCCCTTTGCAAAAAGCCGGCTTCCCACGGAGACAGTTTTCCTGAGGTGCACACCCTATCCCAAGTGGTTGTGGCAAGGTAAAGCAAATGCCCTCCACTTCTCTGTAAGAAACCACAGTGCCCAGCCATGTTCTAAGCCCTCCCATCCTCCCTGGGCTTCTGGCAGCAGGAGTGAAAAGAGAGGAGCAGAGCACGGGGACCCGTTTGACAAAACCCGGCTTTCCACGGGAAAGTCTTTCTCCACGTGCAGACATGCTCCCAGGTGCCTGGGGCAAGGGGAAGGAAACGCCATACACTGACTGGAAGAGACCACAGGGCCCAGGCACAGTCTGAACCCTTCCCTCAACCCGGCGATTTTGCTAGCAGGAGTTCAAACCCAACGAACACAGCCCGGAGACCCCTGGGGCAAAAACGGCTTCCGACGATCAATAGTTGCTTGCTGTGGAACACCTATCCCAAGTGGGGGAAGCCAGCTCAACAAAATGCCACACACCCAGGTGTAAGAAACAACATTGCCCAGGCTTGGTCTAAGCCCCTCACCTCGTCCCTGTGCTTTGGGGAGCCGGAGGGACAGCCGAGGCCCACGACCCTGAGACCCCTTTGCAAAAAGCCGGCTTCCCAAGGATACAGTTTTCCTGAGGTGCAGACCCTATCCCAAGTGGTTGTGGCAAGGTAAGCAAATGCCCTCCACTTCTCTGGAAGAAACCACAGTGCCCAACCATGTTCTAAGCCCTCCCATCCTCCCTGGGCTTCTGGCAGCAGGAGTGAAAAGAGAGGAGCAGAGCACTGGGACCCGTTTGACAAAAACCGGCTTCCCACGGGAAAGTCTTTCTCCACGTGCAGACATGCTCCCAGGTGCCTGTGGCAAGGGGAAAGAAATGCCATACACTGACCTGGAAGAGACCACAGGGCCTAGGCACAGTCTGAACCCTTCCCTCAACCCGGCGGTTTTGCTAGCAGGAGTTCAACCCCAACGAACACAGCCCGGAGACCCCTGAGGCAAAAACGGCTTCCGACGATCAATAACTGCTTGCTGTGGAACACCTATCCCAAGTGGGGGAAGCCAGCTCAACAAAATGCCACACACCCAGGTGTAAGAAACAACATTGCCTTGGCTTGGTCTAAGCCCATCACCTCGTCCCTGTGCTTTGGGGAGCCGGAGGGACAGCCGAGGCCCACGACCCTGAGACCCCTTTGCAAAAAGCCGGCTTCCCACGGAAACAGTTTTCCTGAGGTGCAGACCCTATGCCAAGTGGTGGTGGCAAGGGAAAGCAAATGCCCTCCACTTCTCTGGAAGAAACCACAGTGCCCAACCATGTTCTAAGCCCTCCCATCCTCCCTGGGCTTCTGGCAGCAGGAGTGAAAAGAGAGGAGCAGAGCACTGGGACCCGTTTGACAAAACCCGGCTTCCCACGGGAAAGTCTTTCTCCACGTGCAGACATGCTCCCAGGTGCCTGGGCAAGGGGAAGGAAACGCCATACACTGACCTGGAAGAGACCACAGGGCCCAAGCACAGTATGATCCCTTCCCTCAACCCGGCGGTTTTGCTAGCAGGAGTTCAACCCCAACGAACACAGCCCGGAGACCCCTGAGGCAAAAACGGCTTCCGACGATCAATAGGTGCTTGCTGTGGAACACCTATCCCAAGTGGGGGAAGCCAGCTCAACAAAATGCCACACACCCAGGTGTGAGAAACAACATTGCCTTGGCTTGGTCTAAGCCCCTCACCTCGTCCCTGTGCTTTGGGGAGCCGGAGGGACAGCCGAGGCCCACGACCCTGCGACCCCTTTGCAAAAAGCCGGCTTCCCACGGAAACAGTTTTCCTGAGGTGCAGACCGTATCCCAAGTGGTTGTGGCAAGGTAAAGCAAATGCCCTCCACTTCTCTGGAAGAAACCACAGTGCCCAACCATGTTCTAAGCCCTCCCATCCATCCTGGGCTTCTGGCAACAGGAGTGAAAAGAGAGGAGCAGAGCACTGGGACCCGTTTGACAAAACCCGGCTTCCCACGGGAAAGTCTTTCTCCACGTGCAGACATGCTCCCAGGTGCCTGGGCAAGGGGAAGGAAACGCCATACACTGACCTGGAAGAGACCACAGGGCCCAGGCACAGTCTGAACCCTTCCCTCAACCCGGCGGTTTTGCTAGCAGGAGTTCAACCCCAACGAACACAGCCCGGAGACCCCTGGGGCAAAAACGGCTTCCGATGATCAATAGGTGCTTGCTGTGGAACACCTATCCCAAGTGGGGGAAGCCAGCTCAACAAAATGCCACACACCCAGGTGTGAGAAACAACATTGCCCAGGCACGGTCTAAGCCCCTCACCTCGTCCCTGTGCTTTGGGGAGCGGGAGGGACAGCCGAGGCACACGGCCCTGAGACCCCTTTGCAAAAAGCCGGCTTCCCACGGAGACAGTTTTCCTGAGGTGCACACCCTATCCCAAGTGGTTGTGGCAAGGTAAAGCAAATGCCCTCCACTTCGCTGTAAGAAACCACAGTGCCCAGCCATGTTCTAAGCCCTCCCATCCTCCCTGGGCTTCTGGCAGCAGGAGTGAAAAGAGAGGAGCAGAGCACGGGGACCCGTTTGACAAAACCCGGCTTCCCACGGGAAAGTCTTTCTCCACGTGCAGACATGCTCCCAGGTGCCTGTGGCAAGGGGAAGGAAATGCCATACACTGACCTGGAAGAGACCACAGGGCCCAGGCACAGTCTGAACCCTTCCCTCAACCCGGCGGTTTTGCTAGCAGGAGTTCAACCCCAACAACATAGCCCGGAGACCCCTGGGGCAAAAACGGCTTCCGACGAACAATAGGTGCTTGCTGTGGAACACCTATCCCAAGTGGGGGTAGCCAGCTCAACAAAATGCCACAAACCCAGGTGTAAGAAACAACATTGCCCAGGCATGGTCTAAGCCCCTCACCTCGTCCCTGTGCTTTGGGGAGCCGGAGGGACAGCCGAGGCACACGGCCCTGAGACCCCTTTGCAAAAAGCCGGCTTCCCACGGAGACAGTTTTCCTGAGGTGCAGACCCTATCCCAAGTGGTTGTGGCAAGGTAAAGCAAATGCCCTCCACTTCTCTGGAAGAAACCACAGTGCCCAGCCATGTTCTAAGCCCTCCCATCCTCCCTGGGCTTCTGGCAGCAGGAGTGAAAAGAGAGGAGCAGAGCACTGGGACCCGTTTGACAAAACCCGGCTTTCCACGGGAAAGTCTTTCTCCACGTGCAGACATGCTCCCAGGTGCCTGGGGTAAGGGGAAGGAAATGCCATACACTGACCTGGAAGAGACCACAGGGCCCAGGCACAGTCTGAACCCTTCCCTCAACCCGGCGGTTTTGCTAGCAGGAGTTCAACCCCAACGAACACAGCCCGGAGACCCCTGGGGCAAAAACGGCTTCCGACGATCAATAGGTGCTTGCTGTGGAACACCTATCCCAAGTGGGGGAAGCCAGCTCAACAAAATGCCACACACCCAGGTGTAAGAAACAACATTGCCCAGGCTTGGTCTAAGCCCCTCACCTCGTCCCTGTGCTTTGGGGAGCCGGAGGGACAGCCGAGGCCCACGACCCTGAGACCCCTTTGCAAAAAGCCGGCTTCCCACCGAAAGAGATTTCCTGAGGTGCAGACCCTATCCCAAGTGGTTGTGGCAAGGTAAAGTAAATGCCCTCCACTTCTCTGGAAGAAACCACAGTGCCCAGCCATGTTCTAAGCCCTCCCATCCTCCCTGGGCTTCTGGCAGCAGGAGTGAAAAGAGAGGAGCAGAGCACGGGGACCCGTTTGACAAAAACCGGCTTCCAACGGGAAAGTCTTTCTCCACGTGCAGACATGCTCCCAGGTGCCTGTGGCAAGGGGAAGGGAATGCCATACACTGACCTGGAAGAGACCACAGGGCCCAGGCACAGTCTGAACCCTTCCCTCAACCCGGCGGTTTTGGTAGCAGGAGTTCAACCCCAACGAACACAGCCCGGAGACCCCTGAGGCAAAAACGGCTTCCGACGATCAATAGGTGCTTACTGTGGAACACCTATCCTAAGTGGGGGAAGCCAGCTCAACAAAATGCCACACACCCAGGTGTGAGAAACAACATTGCCTTGGCTTGGTCTAAGCCCCTCACCTCGTCCCTGTGCTTTGGGGAGCCGGAGGGACACCCGAGGCCCACGGCCCTGAGACCCCTTTGCAAAAAGCCGGCTTCCCACCGAAACAGTTTTCCTGAGGTGCAGACCCTATCCCAAGTGGTTTTGGCAAGGTAAAGCAAATGCCCTCCACTTCTCAGGAAGAAACCACAGTGCCCAGCCATGTTCTAAGCCCTCCCATCCTCCCTGGGCTTCTGGCAGCAGGAGTGAAAAGAGAGGAGCAGAGCACTGGGACCCGTTTGACAAAACCCGGCTTCCCACGGGAAAGTCTTTCTCCACGTGCAGACATGCTCCCAGGTGCCTGGGGCAAGGGGAAGGAAACGCCATACACTGACCTGGAAGAGACCACAGGGCCCAAGCACAGTCTGAACCCTTCCCTCAACCCGGCGGTTTTGCTAGCAGGAGTTCAACCCCAACGAACACAGCCCGGAGACCCCTGAGACAAAAACGGCTTCCGACGATCAATAGGTGCTTGCTGTGGAACACCTATCCCAAGTGGGGGAAGCCAGCTCAACAAAATGCCACACACCCAGGTGTGAGAAACAACATTGCCTTGGCTTGGTCTAAGCCCCTCACCTCCTCCCTGTGCTTTGGGGAGCCGGAGGGACAGCCGAGGCCCACGACCCTGCGACCCCTTTGCAAAAAGCCGGCTTCCCACGGAAACAGTTTTCCTGAGGTGCAGACCCTATCCCAAGTGGTTGTGGCAAGGTAAAGCAAATGCCCTCCACTTCTCTGGAAGAAACCACAGTGCCCAACCATGTTCTAAGCCCTCCCATCCATCCTGGGCTTCTGGCAACAGGAGTGAAAAGAGAGGAGCAGAGCACTGGGACCCGTTTGACAAAACCCGGCTTCCCACGGGAAAGTCTTTCTCCACGTGCAGACATGCTCCCAGGTGCCTGGGGCAAGGGGAAGGAAACGCCATACACTGACTGGAAGAGACCACAGGGCCCAGGCACAGTCTGAACCCTTCCCTCAACCCGGCGATTTTGCTAGCAGGAGTTCAAACCCAACGAACACAGCCCGGAGACCCCTGGGGCAAAAACGGCTTCCGACGATCAATAGTTGCTTGCTGTGGTACACCTATCCCAAGTGGGGGAAGCCAGCTCAACAAAATGCCACACACCCAGGTGTAAGAAACAACATTGCCCAGGCTTGGTCTAAGCCCCTCACCTCGTCCCTGTGCTTTGGGGAGCCGGAGGGACAGCCGAGGCCCACGACCCTGAGACCCCTTTGCAAAAAGCCGGCTTCCCAAGGATACAGTTTTCCTGAGGTGCAGACCCTATCCCAAGTGGTTGTGGCAAGGTAAGCAAATGCCCTCCACTTCTCTGGAAGAAACCACAGTGCCCAACCATGTTCTAAGCCCTCCCATCCTCCCTGGGCTTCTGGCAGCAGGAGTGAAAAGAGAGGAGCAGAGCACTGGGACCCGTTTGACAAAAACCGGCTTCCCACGGGAAAGTCTTTCTCCACGTGCAGACATGCTCCCAGGTGCCTGTGGCAAGGGGAAAGAAATGCCATACACTGACCTGGAAGAGACCACAGGGCCTAGGCACAGTCTGAACCCTTCCCTCAACCCGGCGGTTTTGCTAGCAGGAGTTCAACCCCAACGAACACAGCCCGGAGACCCCTGAGGCAAAAACGGCTTCCGACGATCAATAACTGCTTGCTGTGGAACACCTATCCCAAGTGGGGGAAGCCAGCTCAACAAAATGCCACACACCCAGGTGTAAGAAACAACATTGCCTTGGCTTGGTCTAAGCCCATCACCTCGTCCCTGTGCTTTGGGGAGCCGGAGGGACAGCCGAGGCCCACGACCCTGAGACCCCTTTGCAAAAAGCCGGCTTCCCACGGAAACAGTTTTCCTGAGGTGCAGACCCTATGCCAAGTGGTGGTGGCAAGGGAAAGCAAATGCCCTCCACTTCTCTGGAAGAAACCACAGTGCCCAACCATGTTCTAAGCCCTCCCATCCTCCCTGGGCTTCTGGCAGCAGGAGTGAAAAGAGAGGAGCAGAGCACTGGGACCCGTTTGACAAAACCCGGCTTCCCACGGGAAAGTCTTTCTCCACGTGCAGACATGCTCCCAGGTGCCTGGGCAAGGGGAAGGAAACGCCATACACTGACCTGGAAGAGACCACAGGGCCCAAGCACAGTATGATCCCTTCCCTCAACCCGGCGGTTTTGCTAGCAGGAGTTCAACCCCAACGAACACAGCCCGGAGACACCTGAAGCAAAAACGGCTTCCGACGAACAATAGGCGCTTGCTGTGCAAAACCAATCCCAAGTGGGGGTAGCCAGCTCAACAAAATGCCACACACCCAGGTGTAAGAAACAACATTGCCCAGGCATGGTCTAAGCCCCTCACCTCGTCCCTGTGCTTTGGGGAGCTGGAGGGACACCCGAGGCACACGGCCCTGAGACCCCTTTGCAAAAAGCCGGCTTCCCACGGAAACAGTTTTCCTGAGGTGCAGACCCTATCCCAAGTGGTTGTGGCAAGGTAAAGCAAATGCCCTCCACTTCTCTGGAAGAAACCACAGTGCCCAGCCATGTTCTAAGCCCTCCCATCCTCCCTGGGCTTCTGGCAGCAGGAGTGAAAAGAGAGGAGCAGAGCACTGGGACCCGTTTGACAAAACCCGGCTTCCCACGGGAAAGTCTTTCTCCACGTGCAGACATGCTCCCAGGTGCCTGGGGCAAGGGGAAGGAAACGCCATACACTGACCTGGAAGAGACCACAGGGCCCAAGCACAGTCTGAACCCTCCCCTCAACCCGGCGGTTTTGCTAGCAGGAGTTCAACCCCAACGAACACAGCCCGGAGACCCCTGAGGCAAAAACGGCTTCCGACGATCAATAGGTGCTTGCTGTGGAACACCTATCCCAAGTGGGGGAAGCCAGCTCAACAAAATGCCACACACCCAGGTGTGAGAAACAACATTGCCTTGGCTTGGTCTAAGCCCCTCACCTCGTCCCTGTGCTTTGGGGAGCCGGAGGGACAGCCGAGGCCCACGACCCTGCGACCCCTTTGCAAAAAGCCGGCTTCCCACGGAAACAGTTTTCCTGAGGTGCAGACCCTATCCCAAGTGGTTGTGGCAAGGTAAAGCAAATGCCCTCCACTTCTCTGGAAGAAACCACAGTGCCCAACCATGTTCTAAGCCCTCCCATCCATCCTGGGCTTCTGGCAACAGGAGTGAAAAGAGAGGAGCAGAGCACTGGGACCCGTTTGACAAAACCCGGCTTCCCACGGGAAAGTCTTTCTCCACGTGCAGACATGCTCCCAGGTGCCTGGGCAAGGGGAAGGAAACGCCATACACTGACCTGGAAGAGACCACAGGGCCCAGGCACAGTCTGAACCCTTCCCTCAACCCGGCGGTTTTGCTAGCAGGAGTTCAACCCCAACGAACACAGCCCGGAGACCCCTGGGGCAAAAACGGCTTCCGATGATCAATAGGTGCTTGCTGTGGAACACCTATCCCAAGTGGGGGAAGCCAGCTCAACAAAATGCCACACACCCAGGTGTGAGAAACAACATTGCCCAGGCACGGTCTAAGCCCCTCACCTCGTCCCTGTGCTTTGGGGAGCGGGAGGGACAGCCGAGGCACATGGCCCTGAGACCCCTTTGCAAAAAGCCGGCTTCCCACGGAGACAGTTTTCCTGAGGTGCACACCCTATCCCAAGTGGTTGTGGCAAGGTAAAGCAAATGCCCTCCACTTCGCTGTAAGAAACCACAGTGCCCAGCCATGTTCTAAGCCCTCCCATCCTCCCTGGGCTTCTGGCAGCAGGAGTGAAAAGAGAGGAGCAGAGCACGGGGACCCGTTTGACAAAACCCGGCTTCCCACGGGAAAGTCTTTCTCCACGTGCAGACATGCTCCCAGGTGCCTGTGGCAAGGGGAAGGGAATGCCATACACTGACCTGGAAGAGACCACAGGGCCCAGGCACAGTCTGAACCCTTCCCTCAACCCGGCGGTTTTGCTAGCAGGAGTTCAACCCCAAGGAACATAGCCCGGAGACCCCTGGGGCAAAAACGGCTTCCGACGAACAATAGGTGCTTGCTGTGGAACACCTATCCCAAGTGGGGGAAGCCAGCTCAACAAAATGCCACACACCCAGGTGTAAGAAACAACATTGCCCTGGCTTGGTCTAAGCCCCTCACCTCGTCCCTGTGCTTTGGGGAGCCGGAGGGACACCCGAGGCCCACGGCCCTGAGACCCCTTTGCAAAAAGCCGGCTTCCCAAAGGAAACAGTTTTCCTGAGGTGCAGACCCTATCCCAAGTGGTTGTGGCAAGGTAAGCAAATGCCCTCCACTTCTCTGGAAGAAACCACAGTGCCCAACCATGTTCTAAGCCCTCCCATCCTCCCTGGGCTTCTGGCAGCAGGAGTGAAAAGAGAGGAGCAGAGCACTGGGACCCGTTTGACAAAACCCGGCTTCCCACGGGAAAGTCTTTCTCCGCGTGCAGACATGCTCCCAGGTGCCTGGGGCAAGGGGAAGGAAATGCCATACACTGACCTGGAAGAGACCACAGGGCCCAGGCACAGTCTGAACCCTTCCCTCAACCCGGCGGTTTTGCTAGCAGGAGTTCAACCCCAACGAACACAGCCCGGAGACCCCTGGATCCAAAAGGGCTTCCGACGAACAATAGGTGCTTGCTGTGGAACACCTATCCCAAGTGGGGGTAGCCAGCTCAACAAAATGCCACACACCCAGGTGTAAGAAACAACAATGCCCAGGCATGGTCTAAGCCCCTCACCTCGTCCCTGTGCTTTGGGGAGCCGGAGGGACAGCCTAGGCACACGGCCCTGAGACCCCTTTGCAAAAAGCCGGCTTCCCACGGAGACAGTTTTCCTGAGGTTCAGACCCTATCCCAAGTGGTTGTGGCAAGGTAAAGCAAATGCCCTCCACTTCTCTGGAAGAAACCACAGTGCCCAGCCATGTTCTAAGCCCTCCCATCCTCCCTGGGCTTCTGGCAGCAGGAGTGAAAAGAGAGGAGCAGAGCACTGGGACCCGTTTGACAAAACCCGGCTTCCCACGGGAAAGTCTTTGTCCACGTGCAGACATGCTCCCAGGTGCCTGGGGCAAGGGGAAGGAAAAGCCATACACTGACCTGGAAGAGAACACAGGGCCCAGGCACAGTCTGAACCCTTCCCTCAACCCGGCGGTTTTGCTAGCAGGAGTTCAACCCCAACGAACACAGCCCGGAGACCCCTGAGGCAAAAACGGCTTCCGACGATCAATAGGTGCTTGCTGTGGAACACCTATCCCAAGTGGGGGAAGCCAGCTCAACAAAATGCCACACACCCAGGTGTAAGAAACAACATTGCCTTGGCTTGGTCTAAGCCCCTCACCTCGTCCCTGTGCTTTGGGGAGCCGGAGGGACAGCCGAGGCCCACGACCCTGAGACCCCTTTGCAAAAAGCCGGCTTCCCACCGAAAGAGATTTCCTGAGGTGCAGACCCTATCCCAAGTGGTTGTGGCAAGGTAAAGTAAATGCCCTCCACTTCTCTGGAAGAAACCACAGTGCCCAGCCATGTTCTAAGCCCTCCCATCCTCCCTGGGCTTCTGGCAGCAGGAGTGAAAAGAGAGGAGCAGAGCACGGGGACCCGTTTAACAAAAACCGGCTTCCAACGGGAAAGTCTTTCTCCACGTGCAGACATGCTCCCAGGTGCCTGTGGCAAGGGGAAGGGAATGCCATACACTGACCTGGAAGAGAACACAGGGCCCAGGCACAGTCTGAACCCTTCCCTCAACCCGGCGGTTTTGCTAGCAGGAGTTCAACCCCAACGAACATAGCCCGGAGACCCCTGGGGCAAAAACGGCTTCCGACGATCAATAGGTCCTTGCTGTGGAACACCTATCCCAAGTGGGGGAAGCCAGCTCAACAAAATGCCACACACCCAGGTGTAAGAAACAACATTGCCCTGGCTTGGTCTAAGCCCCTCACCTCGTCCCTGTGCTTTGGGGAGCCGGAGGGACACCCGAGGCACACGGCCCTGAGACCCCTTTGCAAAAAGCCGGCTTCCCACGGAAACAGTTTTCTGAGGTGCAGACCCTATCCCAAGTGGTTTTGGCAAGGTAAAGCAAATGCCCTCCACTTCTCTGGAAGAAACCACAGTGCCCAGCCATGTTCTAAGCCCTTCCATCCTCCCTGGGCTTCTGGCAGCAGGAGTGAAAAGAGAGGAGCAGAGCACTGGGACCCGTTTGACAAAACCCGGCTTCCCACGGGAAAGTCTTTCTCCACGTGCAGACATGCTCCCAGGTGCCTGGGGCAAGGGGAAGGAAACGCCATACACTGACCTGGAAGAGACCACAGGGCCCAGGCACAGTCTGAACCCTTCCCTCAATCCGGCGGTTTTGCTAGGAGGAGTTCAACCCCAACGAACACAGCCCGGAGACCCCTGGGGCAAAAACGGCTTCCGACGATCAATAGGTGCTTGCTGTGGAACACCTATCCCAAGTGGGGGAAGCCAGCTCAACAAAATGCCACACACCCAGGTGTGAGAAACAACATTGCCTTGGCTTGGTCTAAGCCCCTCACCTCGTCCCTGTGCTTTGGGGAGCCGGAGGGACAGCCGAGGCCCACGACCCTGAGACCCCTTTGCAAAAAGCCGGCTCCCCACGGAAACAGTTTTCCTGAGGTGCAGACCCTATCCCAAGTGGTTGTGGCAAGGTAAAGCAAATGCCCTCCACTTCTCTGGAAGAAACCACAGTGCCCAACCATGTTCTAAGCCCTCCCATCCTCCCTGGGCTTCTGGCAGCAGGAGTGAAAGGAGAGGAGCAGAGCACTGGGACCCGTTTGACAAAACCCGGCTTTCCACGGGAAAGTCTTTCTCCACGTGCAGACATGCTCCCAGGTGCCTGGGGCAAGGGGAAGGAAATGCCATACACTGACCTGGAAGAGACCACAGGGCCCAGGCACAGTCTGAACCCTTCCCTCAACCCGGCGGTTTTGCTAGCAGGAGTTCAACCCCAACGAACACAGCCCGGAGACCCCTGGGGCAAAAACGGCTTCCGACGATCAATAGTTGCTTGCTGTGGAACACCTATCCCAAGTGGGGGAAGCCAGCTCAACAAAATGCCACACACCCAGGTGTAAGAAACAACATTGCCCAGGCTTGGTCTAAGCCCCTCACCTCGTCCCTGTGCTTTGGGGAGCCGGAGGGACAGCCGAGGCCCACGGCCCTGAGACACCTTTGCAAAAAGCCGGCTTCCCACCGAAAGTTTTCCTGAGGTGCAGACCCTATCCCAAGTGGTTGTGGCAAGGTAAAGCAAATGCCCTCCACTTCTCTGTAAGAAACCACAGTGCCCAGCCATGTTCTAAGCCCTCCCATCCTCCCTGGGCTTCTGGCAGCAGGAGTGAAAAGAGAGGAGCAGAGCACGGGGACCCGTTTGACAAAACCCGGCTTCCCACGGGAAAGTCTTTCTCCACGTGCAGACATGCTCCCAGGTGCCTGTGGCAAGGGGAAGGAAATGCCATACACTGACCTGGAAGAGACCACAGGGCCCAGGCACAGTCTGAACCCTTCCCTCAACCCGGCGGTTTTGCTAGCAGGAGTTCAACCCCAACAACATAGCCCGGAGACCCCTGGGGCAAAAACGGCTTCCGACGAACAATAGGTGCTTGCTGTGGAACACCTATCCCAAGTGGGGGTAGCCAGCTCAACAAAATGCCACAAACCCAGGTGTAAGAAACAACATTGCCCAGGCATGGTCTAAGCCCCTCACCTCGTCCCTGTGCTTTGGGGAGCCGGAGGGACAGCCGAGGCACACGGCCCTGAGACCCCTTTGCAAAAAGCCGGCTTCCCACGGAGACAGTTTTCCTGAGGTGCAGACCCTATCCCAAGTGGTTGTGGCAAGGTAAAGCAAATGCCCTCCACTTCTCTGGAAGAAACCACAGTGCCCAGCCATGTTCTAAGCCCTCCCATCCTCCCTGGGCTTCTGGCAACAGGAGTGAAAAGAGAGGAGCAGAGCACTGGGACCCGTTTGACAAAACCGGGCTTCCCACGGGAAAGTCTTTCTCCACGTGCAGACATGCTCCCAGGTGCCTGGGGCAAGGGGAAGGAAACGCCATACACTGACTGGAAGAGACCACAGGGCCCAGGCACAGTCTGAACCCTTCCCTCAACCCGGCGATTTTGCTAGCAGGAGTTCAAACCCAACGAACACAGCCCGGAGACCCCTGGGGCAAAAACGGCTTCCGACGATCAATAGTTGCTTGCTGTGGAACACCTATCCCAAGTGGGGGAAGCCAGCTCAACAAAATGCCACACACCCAGGTGTAAGAAACAACATTGCCCAGGCTTGGTCTAAGCCCCTCACCTCGTCCCTGTGCTTTGGGGAGCCGGAGGGACAGCCGAGGCCCACGACCCTGAGACCCCTTTGCAAAAAGCCGGCTTCCCAAGGATACAGTTTTCCTGAGGTGCAGACCCTATCCCAAGTGGTTGTGGCAAGGTAAGCAAATGCCCTCCACTTCTCTGGAAGAAACCACAGTGCCCAACCATGTTCTAAGCCCTCCCATCCTCCCTGGGCTTCTGGCAGCAGGAGTGAAAAGAGAGGAGCAGAGCACTGGGACCCGTTTGACAAAAACCGGCTTCCCACGGGAAAGTCTTTCTCCACGTGCAGACATGCTCCCAGGTGCCTGTGGCAAGGGGAAAGAAATGCCATACACTGACCTGGAAGAGACCACAGGGCCTAGGCACAGTCTGAACCCTTCCCTCAACCCGGCGGTTTTGCTAGCAGGAGTTCAACCCCAACGAACACAGCCCGGAGACCCCTGAGGCAAAAACGGCTTCCGACGATCAATAACTGCTTGCTGTGGAACACCTATCCCAAGTGGGGGAAGCCAGCTCAACAAAATGCCACACACCCAGGTGTAAGAAACAACATTGCCTTGGCTTGGTCTAAGCCCATCACCTCGTCCCTGTGCTTTGGGGAGCCGGAGGGACAGCCGAGGCCCACGACCCTGAGACCCCTTTGCAAAAAGCCGGCTTCCCACGGAAACAGTTTTCCTGAGGTGCAGACCCTATGCCAAGTGGTGGTGGCAAGGGAAAGCAAATGCCCTCCACTTCTCTGGAAGAAACCACAGTGCCCAACCATGTTCTAAGCCCTCCCATCCTCCCTGGGCTTCTGGCAGCAGGAGTGAAAAGAGAGGAGCAGAGCACGGGGACCCGTTTGACAAAACCCGGCTTCCCACGGGAAAGTCTTTCTCCACGTGCAGACATGCTCCCAGGTGCCTGTGGCAAGGGGAAGGGAATGCCATACACTGACCTGGAAGAGACCACAGGGCCCAGGCACAGTCTGAACCCTTCCCTCAACCCGGCGGTTTTGCTAGCAGGAGTTCAACCCCAAGGAACATAGCCCGGAGACCCCTGGGGCAAAAACGGCTTCCGACGAACAATAGGTGCTTGCTGTGGAACACCTATCCCAAGTGGGGGAAGCCAGCTCAACAAAATGCCACACACCCAGGTGTAAGAAACAACATTGCCCTGGCTTGGTCTAAGCCCCTCACCTCGTCCCTGTGCTTTGGGGAGCCGGAGGGACACCCGAGGCCCACGGCCCTGAGACCCCTTTGCAAAAAGCCGGCTTCCCAAAGGAAACAGTTTTCCTGAGGTGCAGACCCTATCCCAAGTGGTTGTGGCAAGGTAAGCAAATGCCCTCCACTTCTCTGGAAGAAACCACAGTGCCCAACCATGTTCTAAGCCCTCCCATCCTCCCTGGGCTTCTGGCAGCAGGAGTGAAAAGAGAGGAGCAGAGCACTGGGACCCGTTTGACAAAACCCGGCTTCCCACGGGAAAGTCTTTCTCCGCGTGCAGACATGCTCCCAGGTGCCTGGGGCAAGGGGAAGGAAATGCCATACACTGACCTGGAAGAGACCACAGGGCCCAGGCACAGTCTGAACCCTTCCCTCAACCCGGCGGTTTTGCTAGCAGGAGTTCAACCCCAACGAACACAGCCCGGAGACCCCTGGATCCAAAAGGGCTTCCGACGAACAATAGGTGCTTGCTGTGGAACACCTATCCCAAGTGGGGGTAGCCAGCTCAACAAAATGCCACACACCCAGGTGTAAGAAACAACAATGCCCAGGCATGGTCTAAGCCCCTCACCTCGTCCCTGTGATTTGGGGAGCCGGAGGGACAGCCTAGGCACACGGCCCTGAGACCCCTTTGCAAAAAGCCGGCTTCCCACGGAGACAGTTTTCCTGAGGTTCAGACCCTATCCCAAGTGGTTGTGGCAAGGTAAAGCAAATGCCCTCCACTTCTCTGGAAGAAACCACAGTGCCCAGCCATGTTCTAAGCCCTCCCATCCTCCCTGGGCTTCTGGCAGCAGGAGTGAAAAGAGAGGAGCAGAGCACTGGGACCCGTTTGACAAAAACCGGCTTCCCACGGGAAAGTCTTTGTCCACGTGCAGACATGCTCCCAGGTGCCTGGGGCAAGGGGAAGGAAAAGCCATACACTGACCTGGAAGAGAACACAGGGCCCAGGCACAGTCTGAACCCTTCCCTCAACCCGGCGGTTTTGCTAGCAGGAGTTCAACCCCAACGAACACAGCCCGGAGACCCCTGAGGCAAAAACGGCTTCCGACGATCAATAGGTGCTTGCTGTGGAACACCTATCCCAAGTGGGGGAAGCCAGCTCAACAAAATGCCACACACCCAGGTGTAAGAAACAACATTGCCTTGGCTTGGTCTAAGCCCCTCACCTCGTCCCTGTGCTTTGGGGAGCCGGAGGGACAGCCGAGGCCCACGACCCTGAGACCCCTTTGCAAAAAGCCGGCTTCCCACCGAAAGAGATTTCCTGAGGTGCAGACCCTATCCCAAGTGGTTGTGGCAAGGTAAAGCAAATGCCCTCCACTTCTCTGGAAGAAACCACAGTGCCCAGCCATGTTCTAAGCCCTCCCATCCTCCCTGGGCTTCTGGCAGCAGGAGTGAAAAGAGAGGAGCAGAGCACGGGGACCCGTTTGACAAAAACCGGCTTCCAACGGGAAAGTCTTTCTCCACGTGCAGACATGCTCCCAGGTGCCTGTGGCAAGGGGAAGGGAATGCCATACACTGACCTGGAAGAGACCACAGGGCCCAGGCACAGTCTGAACCCTTCCCTCAACCCGGCGGTTTTGCTAGCAGGAGTTCAACCCCAACGAACATAGCCCGGAGACCCCTGGGGCAAAAACGGCTTCCGACGATCAATAGGTGCTTGCTGTGGAACACCTATCCCAAGTGGGGGAAGCCAGCTCAACAAAATGCCACACACCCAGGTGTAAGAAACAACATTGCCCTGGCTTGGTCTAAGCCCCTCAACTCGTCCCTGTGCTTTGGGGAGCCGGAGGGACACCCGAGGCACACGGCCCTGAGACCCCTTTGCAAAGAGCCGGCTTCCCACGGAAACAGTTTTCTGAGGTGCAGACCCTATCCCAAGTGGTTTTGGCAAGGTAAAGCAAATGCCCTCCACTTCTCTGGAAGAAACCACAGTGCCCAACCATGTTCTAAGCCCTCCCATCCTCCCTGGGCTTCTGGCAGCAGGAGTGAAAGGAGAGGAGCAGAGCACTGGGACCCGTTTGACAAAACCCGGCTTTCCACGGGAAAGTCTTTCTCCACGTGCAGACATGCTCCCAGGTGCCTGGGGCAAGGGGAAGGAAATGCCATACACTGACCTGGAAGAGACCACAGGGCCCAGGCACAGTCTGAACCCTTCCCTCAACCCGGCGATTTTGCTAGCAGGAGTTCAACCCCAACGAACACAGCCCGGAGACCACTGGGGCAAAAACGGCTTCCGACGATCAATAGTTGCTTGCTGTGGAACACCTATCCCAAGTGGGGGAAGCCAGCTCAACAAAATGCCACACACCCAGGTGTAAGAAACAACATTGCCCAGGCTTGGTCTAAGCCCTTCACCTCGTCCCTGTGCTTTGGGGAGCCGGAGGGACAGCCGAGGCCCACGGCCCTGAGACACCTTTGCAAAAAGCCGGCTTCCCACCGAAAGTTTTCCTGAGGTGCAGACCCTATCCCAAGTGGTTGTGGCAAGGTAAAGCAAATGCCCTCCACTTCTCTGTAAGAAACCACAGTGCCCAGCCATGTTCTAAGCCCTCCCATCCTCCCTGGGCTTCTGGCAGCAGGAGTGAAAAGAGAGGAGCAGAGCACGGGGACCCGTTTGACAAAACCCGGCTTCCCACGGGAAAGTCTTTCTCCACGTGCAGACATGCTCCCAGGTGCCTGTGGCAAGGGGAAGGAAATGCCATACACTGACCTGGAAGAGACCACAGGGCCCAGGCACAGTCTGAACCCTTCCCTCAACCCGGCGGTTTTGCTAGCAGGAGTTCAACCCCAACAACATAGCCCGGAGACCCCTGGGGCAAAAACGGCTTCCGACGAACAATAGGTGCTTGCTGTGGAACACCTATCCCAAGTGGGGGTAGCCAGCTCAACAAAATGCCACAAACCCAGGTGTAAGAAACAACATTGCCCAGGCATGGTCTAAGCCCCTCACCTCGTCCCTGTGCTTTGGGGAGCCGGAGGGACAGCCGAGGCACACGGCCCTGAGACCCCTTTGCAAAAAGCCGGCTTCCCACGGAGACAGTTTTCCTGAGGTGCAGACCCTATCCCAAGTGGTTGTGGCAAGGTAAAGCAAATGCCCTCCACTTCTCTGGAAGAAACCACAGTGCCCAGCCATGTTCTAAGCCCTCCCATCCTCCCTGGGCTTCTGGCAGCAGGAGTGAAAAGAGAGGAGCAGAGCACTGGGACCCGTTTGACAAAACCCGGCTTTCCACGGGAAAGTCTTTCTCCACGTGCAGACATGCTCCCAGGTGCCTGGGGCAAGGGGAAGGAAATGCCATACACTGACCTGGAAGAGACCACAGGGCCCAGGCACAGTCTGAACCCTTCCCTCAACCCGGCGGTTTTGCTAGCAGGAGTTCAACCCCAACGAACACAGCCCGGAGACCCCTGGGGCAAAAACGGCTTCCGACGATCAATAGGTGCTTGCTGTGGAACACCTATCCCAAGTGGGGGAAGCCAGCTCAACAAAATGCCACACACCCAGGTGTAAGAAACAACATTGCCCAGGCTTGGTCTAAGCCCCTCACCTCGTCCCTGTGCTTTGGGGAGCCGGAGGGACAGCCGAGGTCCACGACCCTGAGACCCCTTTGCAAAAAGCCGGCTTCCCAAAGGAAAGAGTTTTCCTGAGGTGCAGACCCTATCCCAAGTGGTTGTGGCAAGGTAAGCAAATGCCCTCCACTTCTCTGGAAGAAACCACAGTGCCCAACCATGTTCTAAGCCCTCCCATCCTCCCTGGGCTTCTGGCAGCAGGAGTGAAAAGAGAGGAGCAGAGCACGGGGACCCGTTTGACAAAACCCGGCTTCCCACGGGAAAGTCTTTCTCCGCGTGCAGACATGCTCCCAGGTGCCTGGGGCAAGGGGAAGGAAATGCCATACACTGACCTGGAAGAGACCACAGGGCCCAGGCACAGTCTGAACCCTTCCCTCAACCCGGCGGTTTTGCTAGCAGGAGTTCAACCCCAACGAACACAGCCCGGAGACCCCTGGATCCAAAAGGGCTTCCGACGAACAATAGGTGCTTGCTGTGGAACACCTATCCCAAGTGGGGGTAGCCAGCTCAACAAAATGCCACACACCCAGGTGTAAGAAACAACAATGCCCAGGCATGGTCTAAGCCCCTCACCTCGTCCCTGTGCTTTGGGGAGCTGGAGGGACAGCCTAGGCACACGGCCCTGAGACCCCTTTGCAAAAAGCCGGCTTCCCACGGAGACAGTTTTCCTGAGGTTCAGACCCTATCCCAAGTGGTTGTGGCAAGGTAAAGCAAATGCCCTCCACTTCTCTGGAAGAAACCACAGTGCCCAGCCATGTTCTAAGCCCTCCCATCCTCACTGGGCTTCTGGCAGCAGGAGTGAAAAGAGAGGAGCAGAGCACGGGGACCCGTTTGACAAAACCCGGCTTCCCACGGGAAAGTCTTTCTCCACGTGCAGACGTGCTCCCAGGTGCCTGGGCAAGGGGAAGGAAACGCCATACACTGACCTGGAAGAGACCACAGGGCCCAAGCACAGTCTGAACCCTTCCCTCAACCCGGCGGTTTTGCTAGCAGGAGTTCAACCCCAACGAACACAGCCCGGAGACCCCTGAGGCAAAAACGGCTTCCGACGATCAATAGGTGCTTACTGTGGAACACCTATCCCAAGTGGGGGAAGCCAGCTCAACAAAATGCCACACACCCAGGTGTGAGAAACAACATTGCCTTGGCTTGGTCTAAGCCCCTCACCTCGTCCCTGTGCTTTGGGGAGCCGGAGGGACAGCCGAGGCCCACGACCCTGCGACCCCTTTGCAAAAAGCCGGCTTCCGACGGAAACAGTTTTCCTGAGGTGCAGACCCTATCCCAAGTGGTTGTGGCAAGGTAAAGCAAATGCCCTCCACTTCTCTGGAAGAAACCACAGTGCCCAACCAAGTTCTAAGCCCTCTCATCCTCCCTGGGCTTCTGGCAACAGGAGTGAAAAGAGAGGAGCAGAGCACTGGGACCCGTTTGACAAAACCCGGCTTCCCACGGGAAAGTCTTTCTCCACGTGCAGACATGCTCCCAGGTGCCTGGGCAAGGGGAAGGAAACGCCATACACTGACCTGGAAGAGACCACAGGGCCCAGGCACAGTCTGAACCCTTCCCTCAACCCGGCGGTTTTGCTAGCAGGAGTTCAACCCCAACGAACACAGCCCGGAGACCCCTGGGGCAAAAACGGCTTCCGATGATCAATAGGTGCTTGCTATGGAACACCTATCCCAATTGGGGGAAGCCAGCTCAACAAAATGCCACACACCCAGCTGTAAGAAACAACATTGCCCAGGCACGGTCTAAGCCCCTCACCTCGTCCCTGTGCTTTGGGGAGCGGGAGGGACAGCCGAGGCACACGGCCCTGAGACCCCTTTGCAAAAAGCCGGCTTCCCACGGAGACAGTTTTCCTGAGGTGCAGACCCTATCCCAAGTGGTTGTGGCAAGGTAAAGCAAATGCCCTCCACTTCTCTGGAAGAAACCACAGTGCCCAGCCATGTTCTAAGCCCTCCCATCCTCCCTGGGCTTCTGGCAGCAGGAGTGAAAAGAGAGGAGCAGAGCACGGGGACCCGTTTGACAAAACCCGGCTTTCCACGGGAAAGTCTTTCTCCACGTGCAGACATGCTCCCAGGTGCCTGGGGCAAGGGGAAGGAAACGCCATACACTGACTGGAAGAGACCACAGGGCCCAGGCACAGTCTGAACCCTTCCCTCAACCCGGCGATTTTGCTAGCAGGAGTTCAAACCCAACGAACACAGCCCGGAGACCACTGGGGCAAAAACGGCTTCCGACGATCAATAGTTGCTTGCTGTGCAAAACCAATCCCAAGTGGGGGTAGCCAGCTCAACAAAATGCCACACACCCAGGTGTAAGAAACAACATTGCCCAGGCATGGTCTAAGCCCCTCACCTCGTCCCTGTGCTTTGGGGAGCTGGAGGGACACCCGAGGCACACGGCCCTGAGACCCCTTTGCAAAAAGCCGGCTTCCCACGGAAACAGTTTTCCTGAGGTGCAGACCCTATCCCAAGTGGTTGTGGCAAGGTAAAGCAAATGCCCTCCACTTCTCTGGAAGAAACCACAGTGCCCAGCCATGTTCTAAGCCCTTCCATCCTCCCTGGGCTTCTGGCAGCAGGAGTGAAAAGAGAGGAGCAGAGCACTGGGACCCGTTTGACAAAACCCGGCTTCCCACGGGAAAGTCTTTCTCCACGTGCAGACATGCTCCCAGGTGCCTGGGGCAAGGGGAAGGAAACGCCATACACTGACCTGGAAGAGACCACAGGGCCCAGGCACAGTCTGAACCCTTCCCTCAACCCGGCAGTTTTGCTAGCAGGAGTTCAACCCCAACGAACACAGCCCGGAGACCCCTGGGGCAAAAACGGCTTCCGACGATCAATAGGTGCTTGCTGTGGAACACCTATCCCAAGTGGGGGAAGCCAGCTCAACAAAATGCCACACACCCAGGTGTGAGAAACAACATTGCCTTGGCTTGGTCTAAGCCCCTCACCTCGTCCCTGTGCTTTGGGGAGCCGGAGGGACAGCCGAGGCCCACGACCCTGAGACCCCTTTGCAAAAAGCCGGCTTCCCACGGAAACAGTTTTCCTGAGGTGCAGACCCTATGCCAAGTGGTGGTGGCAAGGGAAAGCAAATGCCCTCCACTTCTCTGGAAGAAACCACAGTGCCCAACCATGTTCTAAGCCCTCCCATCCTCCCTGGGCTTCTGGCAGCAGGAGTGAAAAGAGAGGAGCAGAGCACTGGGACCCGTTTGACAAAACCCGGCTTCCCACGGGAAAGTCTTTCTCCACGTGCAGACATGCTCCCAGGTGCATGGGCAAGGGGAAGGAAACGCCATACACTGACCTGGAAGAGACCACAGGGCCCAAGCACAGTATGATCCCTTCCCTCAACCCGGCGGTTTTGCTAGCAGGAGTTCAACCCCAACGAACACAGCCCGGAGACACCTGAAGCAAAAACGGCTTCCGACGAACAATAGGCGCTTGCTGTGCAAAACCAATCCCAAGTGGGGGTAGCCAGCTCAACAAAATGCCACACACCCAGGTGTAAGAAACAACATTGCCCAGGCATGGTCTAAGCCCCTCACCTCGTCCCTGTGCTTTGGGGAGCTGGAGGGACACCCGAGGCACACGGCCCTGAGACCCCTTTGCAAAAAGCCGGCTTCCCACGGAAACAGTTTTCCTGAGGTGCAGACCCTATCCCAAGTGGTTGTGGCAAGGTAAAGCAAATGCCCTCCACTTCTCTGGAAGAAACCACAGTGCCCAGCCATGTTCTAAGCCCTCCCATCCTCCCTGGGCTTCTGGCAGCAGGAGTGAAAAGAGAGGAGCAGAGCACTGGGACCCGTTTGACAAAACCCGGCTTCCCACGGGAAAGTCTTTCTCCACGTGCAGACATGCTTCCAGGTGCCTGTGGCAAGGGGAAGGAAACGCCATACACTGACCTGGAAGAGACCACAGGGCCCAAGCACAGTCTGAACACTTCCCTCAACCCGGCGGTTTTGCTAGCAGGAGTTCAACCCCAACGAACACAGCCCGGAGACCCCTGGGGCAAAAACGGCTTCCGATGATCAATAGGTGCTTGCTATGGAACACCTATCCCAATTGGGGGAAGCCAGCTCAACAAAATGCCACACACCCAGGTGTAAGAAACAACATTGCCCAGGCACGGTCTAAGCCCCTCACCTCGTCCCTGTGCTTTGGGGAGCGGGAGGGACAGCCGAGGCACACGGCCCTGAGACCCCTTTGCAAAAAGCCGGCTTCCCACGGAGACAGTTTTCCTGAGGTGCACACCCTATCCCAAGTGGTTGTGGCAAGGTAAAGCAAATGCCCTCCACTTCTCTGTAAGAAACCACAGTGCCCAGCCATGTTCTAAGCCCTCCCATCCTCCCTGGGCTTCTGGCAGCAGGAGTGAAAAGAGAGGAGCAGAGCACGGGGACCCGTTTGACAAAACCCGGCTTTCCACGGGAAAGTCTTTCTCCACGTGCAGACATGCTCCCAGGTGCCTGGGGCAAGGGGAAGGAAACGCCATACACTGACTGGAAGAGACCACAGGGCCCAGGCACAGTCTGAACCCTTCCCTCAACCCGGCGATTTTGCTAGCAGGAGTTCAAACCCAACGAACACAGCCCGGAGACCCCTGGGGCAAAAACGGCTTCCGACGATCAATAGTTGCTTGCTGTGGAACACCTATCCCAAGTGGGGGAAGCCAGCTCAACAAAATGCCACACACCCAGGTGTAAGAAACAACATTGCCCAGGCTTGGTCTAAGCCCCTCACCTCGTCCCTGTGCTTTGGGGAGCCGGAGGGACAGCCGAGGCCCACGACCCTGAGACCCCTTTGCAAAAAGCCGGCTTCCCAAGGATACAGTTTTCCTGAGGTGCAGACCCTATCCCAAGTGGTTGTGGCAAGGTAAGCAAATGCCCTCCACTTCTCTGGAAGAAACCACAGTGCCCAACCATGTTCTAAGCCCTCCCATCCTCCCTGGGCTTCTGGCAGCAGGAGTGAAAAGAGAGGAGCAGAGCACTGGGACCCGTTTGACAAAAACCGGCTTCCCACGGGAAAGTCTTTCTCCACGTGCAGACATGCTCCCAGGTGCCTGTGGCAAGGGGAAAGAAATGCCATACACTGACCTGGAAGAGACCACAGGGCCTAGGCACAGTCTGAACCCTTCCCTCAACCCGGCGGTTTTGCTAGCAGGAGTTCAACCCCAACGAACACAGCCCGGAGACCCCTGAGGCAAAAACGGCTTCCGACGATCAATAACTGCTTGCTGTGGAACACCTATCCCAAGTGGGGGAAGCCAGCTCAACAAAATGCCACACACCCAGGTGTAAGAAACAACATTGCCTTGGCTTGGTCTAAGCCCATCACCTCGTCCCTGTGCTTTGGGGAGCCGGAGGGACAGCCGAGGCCCACGACCCTGAGACCCCTTTGCAAAAAGCCGGCTTCCCACGGAAACAGTTTTCCTGAGGTGCAGACCCTATGCCAAGTGGTGGTGGCAAGGGAAAGCAAATGCCCTCCACTTCTCTGGAAGAAACCACAGTGCCCAACCATGTTCTAAGCCCTCCCATCCTCCCTGGGCTTCTGGCAGCAGGAGTGAAAAGAGAGGAGCAGAGCACTGGGACCCGTTTGACAAAACCCGGCTTCCCACGGGAAAGTCTTTCTCCACGTGCAGACATGCTCCCAGGTGCCTGGGCAAGGGGAAGGAAACGCCATACACTCACCTGGAAGAGACCACAGGGCCCAAGCACAGTATGATCCCTTCCCTCAACCCGGCGGTTTTGCTAGCAGGAGTTCAACCCCAACGAACACAGCCCGGAGACCCCTGAGGCAAAAACGGCTTCCGACGATCAATAGGTGCTTGCTGTGGAACACCTATCCCAAGTGGGGGAAGCCAGCTCAACAAAATGCCACACACCCAGGTGTGAGAAACAACATTGCCTTGGCTTGGTCTAAGCCCCTCACCTCGTCCCTGTGCTTTGGGGAGCCGGAGGGACAGCCGAGGCCCACGACCCTGCGACCCCTTTGCAAAAAGCCGGCTTCCCACGGAAACAGTTTTCCTGAGGTGCAGACCGTATCCCAAGTGGTTGTGGCAAGGTAAAGCAAATGCCCTCCACTTCTCTGGAAGAAACCACAGTGCCCAACCATGTTCTAAGCCCTCCCATCCATCCTGGGCTTCTGGCAACAGGAGTGAAAAGAGAGGAGCAGAGCACTGGGACCCGTTTGACAAAACCCGGCTTCCCACGGGAAAGTCTTTCTCCACGTGCAGACATGCTCCCAGGTGCCTGGGCAAGGGGAAGGAAACGCCATACACTGACCTGGAAGAGACCACAGGGCCCAGGCACAGTCTGAACCCTTCCCTCAACCCGGCGGTTTTGCTAGCAGGAGTTCAACCCCAACGAACACAGCCCGGAGACCCCTGGGGCAAAAACGGCTTCCGATGATCAATAGGTGCTTGCTGTGGAACACCTATCCCAAGTGGGGGAAGCCAGCTCAACAAAATGCCACACACCCAGGTGTGAGAAACAACATTGCCCAGGCACGGTCTAAGCCCCTCACCTCGTCCCTGTGCTTTGGGGAGCGGGAGGGACAGCCGAGGCACACGGCCCTGAGACCCCTTTGCAAAAAGCCGGCTTCCCACGGAGACAGTTTTCCTGAGGTGCACACCCTATCCCAAGTGGTTGTGGCAAGGTAAAGCAAATGCCCTCCACTTCGCTGTAAGAAACCACAGTGCCCAGCCATGTTCTAAGCCCTCCCATCCTCCCTGGGCTTCTGGCAGCAGGAGTGAAAAGAGAGGAGCAGAGCACGGGGACCCGTTTGACAAAACCCGGCTTCCCACGGGAAAGTCTTTCTCCACGTGCAGACATGCTCCCAGGTGCCTGTGGCAAGGGGAAGGGAATGCCATACACTGACCTGGAAGAGACCACAGGGCCCAGGCACAGTCTGAACCCTTCCCTCAACCCGGCGGTTTTGCTAGCAGGAGTTCAACCCCAAGGAACATAGCCCGGAGACCCCTGGGGCAAAAACGGCTTCCGACGAACAATAGGTGCTTGCTGTGGAACACCTATCCCAAGTGGGGGAAGCCAGCTCAACAAAATGCCACACACCCAGGTGTAAGAAACAACATTGCCCTGGCTTGGTCTAAGCCCCTCACCTCGTCCCTGTGCTTTGGGGAGCCGGAGGGACACCCGAGGCCCACGGCCCTGAGACCCCTTTGCAAAAAGCCGGCTTCCCACCGAAACAGTTTTCCTGAGGTGCAGACCCTATCCCAAGTGGTTTTGGCAAGGTAAAGCAAATGCCCTCCACTTCTCAGGAAGAAACCACAGTGCCCAGCCATGTTCTAAGCCCTCCCATCCTCCCTGGGCTTCTGGCAGCAGGAGTGAAAAGAGAGGAGCAGAGCACTGGGACCCGTTTGACAAAACCCGGCTTCCCACGGGAAAGTCTTTCTCCACGTGCAGACATGCTCCCAGGTGCCTGGGGCAAGGGGAAGGAAATGCCATACACTGACCTGGAAGAGACCACAGGGCCCAGGGACAGTCTGAACCCTTCCCTCAACCCGGCGGTTTTGCTAGCAGGAGTTCAACCCAAACGAACACAGCCCGGAGACCCCTCGGGCAAAAACGTTTTCCGACGATCAATAGGTGCTTGCTGTGGAACACCTATCCCAAGTGGGGGAAGCCAGCTCAACAAAATGCCACACACCCAGGTGTAAGAAACAACATTGCCCAGGCACGGTCTAAGCCCCTCACCTCGTCCCTGTGCTTTGGGGAGCCGGAGGGACAGCCGAGGCACACGGCCCTGAGACCCCTTTGCAAAAAGCCGGCTTCCCACGGAGACAGTTTTCCTGAGGTGCAGACCCTATCCCAAGTGGTTGTGGCAAGGTAAGCAAATGCCCTCCACTTCTCTGGAAGAAACCACAGTGCCCAACCATGTTCTAAGCCCTCCCATCCTCCCTGGTCTTCTGGCAGCAGGAGTGAAAAGAGAGGAGCAGAGAACTGGGACCCGTTTGACAAAACCCGGCTTCCCACGGGAAAGTCTTTCTCCACGTGCAGACATGGTACCAGGTGCCTGTGGCAAGGGGAAAGAAATGCCATACACTGACCTGGAAGAGACCACAGGGCCTAGGCACAGTCTGAACCCTTCCCTCAACCCGGCGGTTTTGCTAGCAGGAGTTCAACCCCAACGAACACAGCCCGGAGACCCCTGGGGCAAAAACGGCTTCCGACGATCAATAGTTGCTTGCTGTGGAACACCTATCCCAAGTGGGGGAAGCCAGCTCAACAAAATGCCACACACCCAGGTGTAATAAACAACATTGCCTAGGCTTGGTCTAAGCCCCTCACCTCGTCCCTGTGCTTGGGGAGCCGGAAGGACAGCCGAGGCCCACGACCCTGAGACCCCTTTGCAAAAAGCCGGCTTCCCAAGGAAACAGTTTTCCTGAGGTGCAGACCTTATCCCAAGTGGTTGTGGCAAGGTAAGCAAATGCCCTCCACTTCTCTGGAAGAAACCACAGTGCCCAACCATGTTCTAAGCCCTCCCATCCTCCCTGGGCTTTTGGCAGCAGGAGTGAAAAGAGAGGAGCAGAGCACTGGGACCCGTTTGATAAAACCCGGCTTCCCACGGGATAGTCTTTCTCCACGTGCAGACATGCTCCCAGGTGCCTGTGGCAAGGGGAAGGAAATGCCATACACTGACCTGGAAGAGACCACAGGGCGCAAGCACAGTCTGAACCCTTCCCTCAACCCGGCGGTTTTGCTAGCAGGAGTTCAACCCCAACGAAAACAGCCCGGAGACCCCTGGGGCAAAAACGGCTTCCGACGATCAATAGGTGCTTGCTGTGGAACACCTATCCCAAGTGGGGGAACCAGCTCAACAAAATGCCACACACCCAGGTGTAAGAAACAACATTGCCCTGGCTTGGTCTAAGCCCCTCACCTCGTCCCTGTGCTTTGGGGAGCCGGAGGGACACCCGAGGCACACGGCCCTGAGGCCCCTTTGCAAAAAGCCGGCTTCCCACGGAAACAGTTTTCCTGAGGTGCACACCCTATCCCAAGTGGTTGTGGCAAGGTAAAGCAAATGCCCTCCACTTCTCTGGAAGAAACCACAGTGCCCAGCCATGTTCTAAGCCCTCCCATCCTCCCTGGGCTTCTGGCAGCAGGACTGAAAAGAGAGGAGCAGAGCACTGGGACCCGTTTGACAAAACCCGGCTTTCCACGGGAAAGTCTTTCTCCACGTGCAGACATGCTCCCAGGTGCCTGGGGCAAGGGGAAGGAAATGCCATACACTGACCTGGAAGAGACCACAGGGCCCAGGCACAGTCTGAACCCTTCCCTCAACCCGGCGGTTTTGCTAGCAGGAGTTCAACCCCAACGAACACAGCCCGGAGACCCCTGGGGCAAAAACGGCTTCCGATGATCAATAGGTGCTTGCTGTGGAACACCTATCCCAAGTGGGGGAAGCCAGCTCAACAAAATGCCACACACCCAGGTGTAAGAAACAACATTGCCCAGGCACGGTCTAAGCCCCTCACCTCGTCCCTGTGCTTTGGGGAGCGGGAGGGACAGCCGAGGCACACGGCCCTGAGACCCCTTTGCAAAAAGCCGGCTTCCCACGGAGACAGTTTTCCTGAGGTGCACACCCTATCCCAAGTGGTTGTGGCAAGGTAAAGCAAATGCCCTCCACTTCTCTGTAAGAAACCACAGTGCCCAGCCATGTTCTAAGCCCTCCCATCCTCCCTGGGCTTCTGGCAGCAGGAGTGAAAAGAGAGGAGCAGAGCACGGGGACCCGTTTGACAAAACCCGGCTTTCCACGGGAAAGTCTTTCTCCACGTGCAGACATGCTCCCAGGTGCCTGGGGCAAGGGGAAGGAAACGCCATACACTGCCTGGAAGAGACCACAGGGCCCAGGCACAGTCTGAACCCTTCCCTCAACCCGGCGATTTTGCTAGCAGGAGTTCAACCCCAACGAACACAGCCCAGAGACCCCTGGGGCAAAAACGGCTTCCGACGATCAATAGTTGCTTGCTGTGGAACACCTATCCCAAGTGGGGGAAGCCAGCTCAACAAAATGCCACACACCCAGGTGTAAGAAACAACATTGCCCAGGCTTGGTCTAAGCCCCTCACCTCGTCCCTGTGCTTTGGGGAGCCGGAGGGACAGCCGAGGCCCACGACACTGAGACCCCTTTGCAAAAAGCCGGCTTCCCAAGGATACAGTTTTCCTGAGGTGCAGACCCTATCCCAAGTGGTTGTGGCAAGGTAAGCAAATGCCCTCCACTTCTCTGGAAGAAACCACAGTGCCCAACCATGTTCTAAGCCCTCCCATCCTCCCTGGGCTTCTGGCAGCAGGAGTGAAAAGAGAGGAGCAGAGCACTGGGACCCGTTTGACAAAAACCGGCTTCCCACGGGAAAGTCTTTCTCCACGTGCAGACATGCTCCCAGGTGCCTGTGGCAAGGGGAAAGAAATGCCATACACTGACCTGGAAGAGACCACAGGGCCTAGGCACAGTCTGAACCCTTCCCTCAACCCGGCGGTTTTGCTAGCAGGAGTTCAACCCCAACGAACACAGCCCGGAGACCCCTGAGGCAAAAACGGCTTCCGACGATCAATAACTGCTTGCTGTGGAACACCTATCCCAAGTGGGGGAAGCCAGCTCAACAAAATGCCACACACCCAGGTGTAAGAAACAACATTGCCTTGGCTTGGTCTAAGCCCCTCACCTCGTCCCTGTGCTTTGGGGAGCCGGAGGGACAGCCGAGGCCCACGGCCCTGAGACCCCTTTGCAAAAAGCCGGCTTCCCACCGAAAGAGTTTTCCTGAGGTGCAGACCCTATCCCAAGTGGTTGTGGCAAGGTAAAGCAAATGCCCTCCACTTCTCTGTAAGAAACCACAGTGCCCAGCCATGTTCTAAGCCCTCCCATCCTCCCTGGGCTTCTGGCAGCAGGAGTGAAAAGAGAGGAGCAGAGCACGGGGAACCGTTTGACAAAACCCGGCTTCCCACGGGAAAGTCTTTCTCCACGTGCAGACATGCTCCCAGGTGCCTGGGCAAGGGGAAGGAAACGCCATACACTGACCTGGAAGAGACCACAGGGCCCAGGCACAGTCTGAACCCTTCCCTCAACCCGGCGGTTTTGCTAGCAGGAGTTCAACCCCAACGAACACAGCCCGGAGACCCCTGGGGCAAAAACGGCTTCCGATGATCAATAGGTGCTTGCTGTGGAACACCTATCCCAAGTGGGGGAAGCCAGCTCAACAAAATGCCACACACCCAGGTGTGAGAAACAACATTGCCCAGGCACGGTCTAAGCCCCTCACCTCGTCCCTGTGCTTTGGGGAGCGGGAGGGACAGCCGAGGCACACGGCCCTGAGACCCCTTTGCAAAAAGCCGGCTTCCCACGGAGACAGTTTTCCTGAGGTGCACACCCTATCCCAAGTGGTTGTGGCAAGGTAAAGCAAATGCCCTCCACTTCTCTGTAAGAAACCACAGTGCCCAGCCATGTTCTAAGCCCTCCCATCCTCCCTGGGCTTCTGGCAGCAGGAGTGAAAAGAGAGGAGCAGAGCACTGGGACCCGTTTGACAAAACCCGGCTTCCCACGGGAAAGTCTTTCTCCACGTGCAGACATGCTCCCAGGTGCCTGGGGCAAGGGGAAGGAAACGCCATACACTGACTCGAAGAGACCACAGGGCCCAGGCACAGTCTGAACCCTTCCCTCAACCCGGCGATTTTGCTAGCAGGAGTTCAAACCCAACGAACACAGCCCGGAGACCCCTGGGGCAAAAACGGCTTCCGACGATCAATAGTTGCTTGCTGTGGAACACCTATCCCAAGTGGGGGAAGCCAGCTCAACAAAATGCCACACACCCAGGTGTAAGAAACAACATTGCCCAGGCTTGGTCTAAGCCCCTCACCTCGTCCCTGTGCTTTGGGGAGCCGGAGGGACAGCCGAGGCCCACGACCCTGAGACCCCTTTGCAAAAAGCCGGCTTCCCAAGGATACAGTTTTCCTGAGGTGCAGACCCTATCCCAAGTGGTTGTGGCAAGGTAAGCAAATGCCCTCCACTTCTCTGGAAGAAACCACAGTGCCCAACCATGTTCTAAGCCCTCCCATCCTCCCTGGGCTTCTGGCAGCAGGAGTGAAAAGAGAGGAGCAGAGCACTGGGACCCGTTTGACAAAAACCGGCTTCCCACGGGAAAGTCTTTCTCCACGTGCAGACATGCTCCCAGGTGCCTGTGGCAAGGGGAAAGAAATGCCATACACTGACCTGGAAGAGACCACAGGGCCTAGGCACAGTCTGAACCCTTCCCTCAACCCGGCGGTTTTGCTAGCAGGAGTTCAACCCCAACGAACACAGCCCGGAGACCCCTGAGGCAAAAACGGCTTCCGACGATCAATAACTGCTTGCTGTGGAACACCTATCCCAAGTGGGGGAAGCCAGCTCAACAAAATGGCACACACCCAGGTGTAAGAAACAACATTGCCTTGGCTTGGTCTAAGCCCATCACCTCGTCCCTGTGCTTTGGGGAGCCGGAGGGACAGCCGAGGCCCACGACCCTGAGACCCCTTTGCAAAAAGCCGGCTTCCCACGGAAACAGTTTTCCTGAGGTGCAGACCCTATGCCAAGTGGTGGTGGCAAGGGAAAGCAAATGCCCTCCACTTCTCTGGAAGAAACCACAGTGCCCAACCATGTTCTAAGCCCTCCCATCCTCCCTGGGCTTCTGGCAGCAGGAGTGAAAAGAGAGGAGCAGAGCACTGGGACCCGTTTGACAAAACCCGGCTTCCCACGGGAAAGTCTTTCTCCACGTGCAGACATGCTCCCAGGTGCCTGGGCAAGGGGAAGGAAACGCCATACACTGACCTGGAAGAGACCACAGGGCCCAAGCACAGTATGATCCCTTCCCTCAACCCGGGGGTTTTGCTAGCAGGAGTTCAACCCCAACGAACACAGCCCGGAGACACCTGAAGCAAAAACGGCTTCCGACGAACAATAGGCGCTTGCTGTGCAAAACCAATCCCAAGTGGGGGTAGCCAGCTCAACAAAATGCCACACACCCAGGTGTAAGAAACAACATTGCCCAGGCATGGTCTAAGCCCCTCACCTCGTCCCTGTGCTTTGGGGAGCTGGAGGGACACCCGAGGCACACGGCCCTGAGACCCCTTTGCAAAAAGCCGGCTTCCCACGGAAACAGTTTTCCTGAGGTGCAGACCCTATCCCAAGTGGTTGTGGCAAGGTAAAGCAAATGCCCTCCACTTCTCTGGAAGAAACCACAGTGCCCAGCCATGTTCTAAGCCCTCCCATCCTCCCTGGGCTTCTGGCAGCAGGAGTGAAAAGAGAGGAGCAGAGCACTGGGACCCGTTTGACAAAACCTGGCTTCCCACGGGAAAGTCTTTCTCCCCGTGCAGACATGCTCCCAGGTGCCTGGGGCAAGGGGAAGGAAACGCCATACACTGACCTGGAAGAGACCACAGGGCCCAAGCACAGTCTGAACCCTTCCCTCAACCCGGCGGTTTTGCTAGCAGGAGTTCAACCCCAACGAACACAGCCCGGAGACCCCTGGGGCAAAAACGGCTTCCGATGATCAATAGGTGCTTGCTGTGGAACACCTATCCCAAGTGGGGGAAGCCAGCTCAACAAAATGCCACACACCCAGGTGTGAGAAACAACATTGCCCAGGCACGGTCTAAGCCCCTCACCTCGTCCCTGTGCTTTGGGGAGCGGGAGGGACAGCCGAGGCACACGGCCCTGAGACCCCTTTGCAAAAAGCCGGCTTCCCACGGAGACAGTTTTCCTGAGGTGCACACCCTATCCCAAGTGGTTGTGGCAAGGTAAAGCAAATGCCCTCCACTTCTCTGTAAGAAACCACAGTGCCCAGCCATGTTCTAAGCCCTCCCATCCTCCCTGGGCTTCTGGCAGCAGGAGTGAAAAGAGAGGAGCAGAGCACTGGGACCCGTTTGACAAAACCCGGCTTCCCACGGGAAAGTCTTTCTCCACGTGCAGACATGCTCCCAGGTGCCTGGGGCAAGGGGAAGGAAACGCCATACACTGACTCGAAGAGACCACAGGGCCCAGGCACAGTCTGAACCCTTCCCTCAACCCGGCGATTTTGCTAGCAGGAGTTCAAACCCAACGAACACAGCCCGGAGACCCCTGGGGCAAAAACGGCTTCCGACGATCAATAGTTGCTTGCTGTGGAACACCTATCCCAAGTGGGGGAAGCCAGCTCAACAAAATGCCACACACCCAGGTGTAAGAAACAACATTGCCCAGGCTTGGTCTAAGCCCCTCACCTCGTCCCTGTGCTTTGGGGAGCCGGAGGGACAGCCGAGGCCCACGACCCTGAGACCCCTTTGCAAAAAGCCGGCTTCCCAAGGATACAGTTTTCCTGAGGTGCAGACCCTATCCCAAGTGGTTGTGGCAAGGTAAGCAAATGCCCTCCACTTCTCTGGAAGAAACCACAGTGCCCAACCATGTTCTAAGCCCTCCCATCCTCCCTGGGCTTCTGGCAGCAGGAGTGAAAAGAGAGGAGCAGAGCACTGGGACCCGTTTGACAAAAACCGGCTTCCCACGGGAAAGTCTTTCTCCACGTGCAGACATGCTCCCAGGTGCCTGTGGCAAGGGGAAAGAAATGCCATACACTGACCTGGAAGAGACCACAGGGCCTAGGCACAGTCTGAACCCTTCCCTCAACCCGGCGGTTTTGCTAGCAGGAGTTCAACCCCAACGAACACAGCCCGGAGACCCCTGAGGCAAAAACGGCTTCCGACGATCAATAACTGCTTGCTGTGGAACACCTATCCCAAGTGGGGGAAGCCAGCTCAACAAAATGGCACACACCCAGGTGTAAGAAACAACATTGCCTTGGCTTGGTCTAAGCCCATCACCTCGTCCCTGTGCTTTGGGGAGCCGGAGGGACAGCCGAGGCCCACGACCCTGAGACCCCTTTGCAAAAAGCCGGCTTCCCACGGAAACAGTTTTCCTGAGGTGCAGACCCTATGCCAAGTGGTGGTGGCAAGGGAAAGCAAATGCCCTCCACTTCTCTGGAAGAAACCACAGTGCCCAACCATGTTCTAAGCCCTCCCATCCTCCCTGGGCTTCTGGCAGCAGGAGTGAAAAGAGAGGAGCAGAGCACTGGGACCCGTTTGACAAAACCCGGCTTCCCACGGGAAAGTCTTTCTCCACGTGCAGACATGCTCCCAGGTGCCTGGGCAAGGGGAAGGAAACGCCATACACTGACCTGGAAGAGACCACAGGGCCCAAGCACAGTATGATCCCTTCCCTCAACCCGGGGGTTTTGCTAGCAGGAGTTCAACCCCAACGAACACAGCCCGGAGACACCTGAAGCAAAAACGGCTTCCGACGAACAATAGGCGCTTGCTGTGCAAAACCAATCCCAAGTGGGGGTAGCCAGCTCAACAAAATGCCACACACCCAGGTGTAAGAAACAACATTGCCCAGGCATGGTCTAAGCCCCTCACCTCGTCCCTGTGCTTTGGGGAGCTGGAGGGACACCCGAGGCACACGGCCCTGAGACCCCTTTGCAAAAAGCCGGCTTCCCACGGAAACAGTTTTCCTGAGGTGCAGACCCTATCCCAAGTGGTTGTGGCAAGGTAAAGCAAATGCCCTCCACTTCTCTGGAAGAAACCACAGTGCCCAGCCATGTTCTAAGCCCTCCCATCCTCCCTGGGCTTCTGGCAGCAGGAGTGAAAAGAGAGGAGCAGAGCACTGGGACCCGTTTGACAAAACCTGGCTTCCCACGGGAAAGTCTTTCTCCCCGTGCAGACATGCTCCCAGGTGCCTGGGGCAAGGGGAAGGAAACGCCATACACTGACCTGGAAGAGACCACAGGGCCCAAGCACAGTCTGAACCCTTCCCTCAACCCGGCGGTTTTGCTAGCAGGAGTTCAACCCCAACGAACACAGCCCGGAGACCCCTGAGGCAAAAACGGCTTCCGACGATCAATAGGTGCTTGCTGTGGAACACCTATCCCAAGTGGGGGAAGCCAGCTCAACAAAATGCCACACACCCAGGTGTGAGAAACAACATTGCCTTGGCTTGGTCTAAGCCCCTCACCTCGTCCCTGTGCTTTGGGGAGCCGGAGGGACAGCCGAGGCCCACGACCCTGCGACCCCTTTGCAAAAAGCCGGCTTCCCACGGAAACAGTTTTCCTGAGGTGCAGACCCTATCCCAAGTGGTTGTGGCAACGTAAAGCAAATGCCCTCCACTTCTCTGGAAGAAACCACAGTGCCCAACCATGTTCTAAGCCCTCCCATCCTCCCTGGGCTTCTGGCAGCAGGAGTGAAAAGAGAGGAGCAGAGCACTGGGACCCGTTTGACAAAAACCGGCTTCCCACGGGAAAGTCTTTCTCCACGTGCAGACATGCTCCCAGGTGCCTGTGGCAAGGGGAAAGAAATGCCATACACTGACCTGGAAGAGACCACAGGGCCTAGGCACAGTCTGAACCCTTCCCTCAACCCGGCGGTTTTGCTAGCAGGAGTTCAACCCCAACGAACACAGCCCGGAGACCCCTGAGGCAAAAACGGCTTCCGACGATCAATAACTGCTTGCTGTGGAACACCTATCCCAAGTGGGGGAAGCCAGCTCAACAAAATGCCACACACCCAGGTGTAAGAAACAACATTGCCTTGGCTTGGTCTAAGCCCATCACCTCGTCCCTGTGCTTTGGGGAGCCGGAGGGACAGCCGAGGCCCACGACCCTGAGACCCCTTTGCAAAAAGCCGGCTTCCCACGGAAACAGTTTTCCTGAGGTGCAGACCCTATGCCAAGTGGTGGTGGCAAGGGAAAGCAAATGCCCTCCACTTCTCTGGAAGAAACCACAGTGCCCAACCATGTTCTAAGCCCTCCCATCCTCCCTGGGCTTCTGGCAGCAGGAGTGAAAAGAGAGGAGCAGAGCACGGGGACCCGTTTGACAAAACCCGGCTTCCCACGGGAAAGTCTTTCTCCACGTGCAGACATGCTCCCAGGTGCCTGGGCAAGGGGAAGGAAACGCCATACACTGACCTGGAAGAGACCACAGGGCCCAAGCACAGTATGATCCCTTCCCTCAACCCGGGGGTTTTCTTAGCAGGAGTTCAACCCCAACGAACACAGCCCGGAGACACCTGAAGCAAAAACGGCTTCCGACGAACAATAGGCGCTTGCTGTGCAAAACCAATCCCAAGTGGGGGTAGCCAGCTCAACAAAATGCCACACACCCAGGTGTAAGAAACAACATTGCCCAGGCATGGTCTAAGCCCCTCACCTCGTCCCTGTGCTTTGGGGAGCTGGAGGGACACCCGAGGCACACGGCCCTGAGACCCCTTTGCAAAAAGCCGGCTTCCCACGGAAACAGTTTTCCTGAGGTGCAGACCCTATCCCAAGTGGTTGTGGCAAGGTAAAGCAAATGCCCTCCACTTCTCTGGAAGAAACCACAGTGCCCAGCCATGTTCTAAGCCCTCCCATCCTCCCTGGGCTTCTGGCAGCAGGAGTGAAAAGAGAGGAGCAGAGCACTGGGACCCGTTTGACAAAACCTGGCTTCCCACGGGAAAGTCTTTCTCCCCGTGCAGACATGCTCCCAGGTGCCTGGGGCAAGGGGAAGGAAACGCCATACACTGACCTGGAAGAGACCACAGGGCCCAAGCACAGTCTGAACCCTTCCCTCAACCCGGCGGTTTTGCTAGCAGGAGTTCAACCCCAACGAACACAGCCCGGAGACCCCTGAGGCAAAAACGGCTTCCGACGATCAATAGGTGCTTGCTGTGGAACACCTATCCCAAGTGGGGGAAGCCAGCTCAACAAAATGCCACACACCCAGGTGTGAGAAACAACATTGCCTTGGCTTGGTCTAAGCCCCTCACCTCGTCCCTGTGCTTTGGGGAGCCGGAGGGACAGCCGAGGCCCACGACCCTGCGACCCCTTTGCAAAAAGCCGGCTTCCCACGGAAACAGTTTTCCTGAGGTGCAGACCCTATCCCAAGTGGTTGTGGCAAGGTAAAGCAAATGCCCTCCACTTCTCTGGAAGAAACCACAGTGCCCAACCATGTTCTAAGCCCTCCCATCCATCCTGGGCTTCTGGCAACAGGAGTGAAAAGAGAGGAGCAGAGCACTGGGACCCGTTTGACAAAACCCGGCTTCCCACGGGAAAGTCTTTCTCCACGTGCAGACATGCTCCCAGGTGCCTGGGCAAGGGGAAGGAAACGCCATACACTGACCTGGAAGAGACCACAGGGCCCAGGCACAGTCTGAACCCTTCCCTCAACCCGGCGGTTTTGCTAGCAGGAGTTCAACCCCAACGAACACAGCCCGGAGACCCCTGGGGCAAAAACGGCTTCCGATGATCAATAGGTGCTTGCTGTGGAACACCTATCCCAAGTGGGGGAAGCCAGCTCAACAAAATGCCACACACCCAGGTGTGAGAAACAACATTGCCCAGGCACGGTCTAAGCCCCTCACCTCGTCCCTGTGCTTTGGGGAGCGGGAGGGACAGCCGAGGCACACGGCCCTGAGACCCCTTTGCAAAAAGCCGGCTTCCCACGGAGACAGTTTTCCTGAGGTGCACACCCTATCCCAAGTGGTTGTGGCAAGGTAAAGCAAATGCCCTCCACTTCGCTGTAAGAAACCACAGTGCCCAGCCATGTTCTAAGCCCTCCCATCCTCCCTGGGCTTCTGGCAGCAGGAGTGAAAAGAGAGGAGCAGAGCACGGGGACCCGTTTGACAAAACCCGGCTTCCCACGGGAAAGTCTTTCTCCACGTGCAGACATGCTCCCAGGTGCCTGTGGCAAGGGGAAGGGAATGCCATACACTGACCTGGAAGAGACCACAGGGCCCAGGCACAGTCTGAACCCTTCCCTCAACCCGGCGGTTTTGCTAGCAGGAGTTCAACCCCAAGGAACATAGCCCGGAGACCCCTGGGGCAAAAACGGCTTCCGACGAACAATAGGTGCTTGCTGTGGAACACCTATCCCAAGTGGGGGAAGCCAGCTCAACAAAATGCCACACACCCAGGTGTAAGAAACAACATTGCCCTGGCTTGGTCTAAGCCCCTCACCGCGTCCCTGTGCTTTGGGGAGCCGGAGGGACACCCGAGGCCCACGGCCCTGAGACCCCTTTGCAAAAAGCCGGCTTCCCACCGAAACAGTTTTCCTGAGGTGCAGACCCTATCCCAAGTGGTTTTGGCAAGGTAAAGCAAATGCCCTCCACTTCTCAGGAAGAAACCACAGTGCCCAGCCATGTTCTAAGCCCTCCCATCCTCCCTGGGCTTCTGGCAGCAGGAGTGAAAAGAGAGGAGCAGAGCACTGGGACCCGTTTGACAAAACCCGGCTTCCCACGGGAAAGTCTTTCTCCACGTGCAGACATGCTCCCAGGTGCCTGGGGCAAGGGGAAGGAAACGCCATACACTGACCTGGAAGAGACCACAGGGCCCAAGCACAGTCTGAACCCTTCCCTCAACCCGGCGGTTTTGCTAGCAGGAGTTCAACCCCAACGAACACAGCCCGGAGACCCCTGAGGCAAAAACGGCTTCCGACGATCAATAGGTGCTTACTGTGGAACACCTATCCCAAGTGGGGGAAGCCAGCTCAACAAAATGCCACACACCCCGGTGTGAGAAACAACATTGCCTTTGCTTGGTCTAAGCCCCTCACCTCGTCCCTGTGCTGTGGGGAGCCGGAGGGACAGCCGAGGCCCACGACCCTGCGACCCCATTGCAAAAAGCCGGCTTCCCACGGAGACAGTTTTCCTGAGGTGCAGACCCTATCCCAAGTGGTTGTGGCAAGGTAAGCAAATGCCCTCCACTTCTCTGGAAGAAACCACAGTGCCCAACCATGTTCTAAGCCCTCCCATCCTCCCTGGTCTTCTGGCAGCAGGAGTGAAAAGAGAGGAGCAGAGAACTGGGACCCGTTTGACAAAACCCGGCTTCCCACGGGAAAGTCTTTCTCCACGTGCAGACATGCTACCAGGTGCCTGTGGCAAGGGGAAAGAAATGCCATACACTGACCTGGAAGAGACCACAGGGCCTAGGCACAGTCTGAACCCTTCCCTCAACCCGGCGGTTTTGCTAGCAGGAGTTCAACCCCAACGAACACAGCCCGGAGACCCCTGGGGCAAAAACGGCTTCCGACGATCAATAGTTGCTTGCTGTGGAACACCTATCCCAAGTGGGGGAAGCCAGCTCAACAAAATGCCACACACCCAGGTGTAATAAACAACATTGCCTAGGCTTGGTCTAAGCCCCTCACCTCGTCCCTGTGCTTGGGGAGCCGGAAGGACAGCCGAGGCCCACGACCCTGAGACCCCTTTGCAAAAAGCCGGCTTCCCAAGGAAACAGTTTTCCTGAGGTGCAGACCTTATCCCAAGTGGTTGTGGCAAGGTAAGCAAATGCCCTCCACTTCTCTGGAAGAAACCACAGTGCCCAACCATGTTCTAAGCCCTCCCATCCTCCCTGGGCTTTTGGCAGCAGGAGTGAAAAGAGAGGAGCAGAGCACTGGGACCCGTTTGATAAAACCCGGCTTCCCACGGGATAGTCTTTCTCCACGTGCAGACATGCTCCCAGGTGCCTGTGGCAAGGGGAAGGAAATGCCATACACTGACCTGGAAGAGACCACAGGGCGCAAGCACAGTCTGAACCCTTCCCTCAACCCGGCGGTTTTGCTAGCAGGAGTTCAACCCCAACGAAAACAGCCCGGAGACCCCTGGGGCAAAAACGGCTTCCGACGATCAATAGGTGCTTGCTGTGGAACACCTATCCCAAGTGGGGGAAGCCAGCTCAACAAAATGCCACACACCCAGGTGTAAGAAACAACATTGCCCTGGCTTGGTCTAAGCCCCTCACCTCGTCCCTGTGCTTTGGGGAGCCGGAGGGACACCCGAGGCCCACGGCCCTGAGGCCCCTTTGCAAAAAGCCGGCTTCCCACGGAAACAGTTTTCCTGAGGTGCACACCCTATCCCAAGTGGTTGTGGCAAGGTAAAGCAAATGCCCTCCACTTCTCTGTAAGAAACCACAGTGCCCAGCCATGTTCTAAGCCCTCCCATCCTCCCTGGGCTTCTGGCAGCAGGAGTGAAAAGAGAGGAGCAGAGCACGGGGACCCGTTTGACAAAACCCGGCTTCCCACGGGAAAGTCTTTCTCCGCGTGCAGACATGCTCCCAGGTGCCTGTGGCAAGGGGAAGGAAATGCCATACACTGACCTGGAAGAGACCACAGGGCCCAGGCACAGTCTGAACCCTTCCCTCAACCCGGCGGTTTTGCTAGCAGGAGTTCAACCCCAACGAACATAGCCCGGAGATCCCTGGGGCAAAAACGGCTTCCGACGAACATTAGGTGCTTGCTGTGGAACACCTATCCCAAGTGGGGGTAGCCAGCTCAACAAAATGCCACAAACCCAGGTGTAAGAAACAACATTGCCCAGGCATGGTCTAAGCCCCTCACCTCGTCCCTGTGCTTTGGGGAGCCGGAGGGACAGCCGAGGCCCACGGCCCTGAGACCCCTTTGCAAAAAGCCGGCTTCCCACGGAGACAGTTTTCCTGAGGTGCAGACCCTATCCCAAGTGGTTGTGGCAAGGTAAAGCAAATGCCCTCCACTTCTCTGGAAGAAACCACAGTGCCCAGCCATGTTCTAAGCCCTCCCATCCTCCCTGGGCTTCTGGCAGCAGGACTGAAAAGAGAGGAGCAGAGCACTGGGACCCGTTTGACAAAACCCGGCTTTCCACGGGAAAGTCTTTCTCCACGTGCAGACATGCTCCCAGGTGCCTGGGGCAAGGGGAAGGAAATGCCATACACTGACCTGGAAGAGACCACAGGGCCCAGGCACAGTCTGAACCCTTCCCTCAACCCGGCGATTTTGCTAGCAGGAGTTCAACCCCAACGAACACAGCCCGGAGACCCCTGGGGCAAAAACGGCTTCCGACGATCAATAGTTGCTTGCTGTGGAACACCTATCCCAAGTGGGGGAAGCCAGCTCAACAAAATGCCACACACCCAGGTGTAATAAACAACATTGCCCTGGCTTGGTCTAAGCCCCTCACCTCGTCCCTGTGCTTTGGGGAGCCGGAAGGACAGCCGAGGCCCACGACCCTGAGACCCCTTTGCAAAAAGCCGGCTTCCCAAGGAAACAGTTTTCCTGAGGTGCAGACCCTATCCCAAGTGGTTGTGGCAAGGTAAGCAAATGCCCTCCACTTCTCTGGAAGAAACCACAGTGCCCAACCATGTTCTAAGCCCTCCCATCCTCCCTGGGCTTCTGGCAGCAGGAGTGAAAAGAGAGGAGCAGAGCACTGGGACCCGTTTGACAAAACCCGGCTTCCCACGGGAAAGTCTTTCTCCACGTGCAGACATGCTCCCAGGTGCCTGTGGCAAGGGGAAGGAAATGCCATACACTGACCTGGAAGAGACCACAGGGCCCAGGAACAGTCTGAACCCTTCCCTCAACCCGGCGGTTTTGCTAGCAGGAGTTCAACCCCAACGAACACAGCCCGGAGACCCCTGGGGCAAAAACGGCTTCCGACGATCAATAGGTGCTTGCTGTGGAACACCTATCCCAAGTGGGGGTAGCCAGCTCAACAAAATGCCACAAACCCAGGTGTAAGAAACAACATTGCCCAGGCATGGTCTAAGCCCCTCACCTCGTCCCTGTGCTTTGGGGAGCCGGAGGGACAGCCGAGGCACACGGCCCTGAGACCCCTTTGCAAAAAGCCGGCTTCCCACGGAGACAGTTTTCCTGAGGTGCACACCCTATCCCAAGTGGTTGTGGCAAGGTAAAGCAAATGCCCTCCACTTCTCAGGAAGAAACCACAGTGCCCAGCCATGTTCTAAGCCCTCCCATCCTCCCTGGGCTTCTGGCAGCAGGAGTGAAAAGAGAGGAGCAGAGCACTGGGACCCGTTTGACAAAACCCGGCTTCCCACGGGAAAGTCTTTCTCCACGTGCAGACATGCTCCCAGGTGCCTGGGGCAAGGGGAAGGAAACGCCATACACTGACCTGGAAGAGACCACAGGGCCCAAGCACAGTCTGAACCCTTCCCTCAACCCGGCGGTTTTGCTAGCAGGAGTTCAACCCCAACGAACACAGCCCGGAGACCCCTGAGGCAAAAACGGCTTCCGACGATCAATAGGTGCTTGCTGTGGAAACCTATCCCAAGTGGGGGAAGCCAGCTCAACAAAATGCCACACACCCCGGTGTGAGAAACAACATTGCCTTGGCTTGGTCTAAGCCCCTCACCTTGTCCCTGTGCTTTGGGGAGCCGGAGGGACAGCCGAGGCCCACGACCCTGCGACCCCTTTGCAAAAAGCCGGCTTCCCACGGAAACAGTTTTCCTGAGGTGCAGACCCTATCCCAAGTGGTTGTGGCAAGGTAAAGCAAATGCCCTCCACTTCTCTGGAAGAAACCACAGTGCCCAACCATGTTCTAAGCCCTCCCATCCTCCCTGGGCTTCTGGCAACAGGAGTGAAAAGAGAGGAGCAGAGCACTGGGACCCGTTTGACAAAACCCGGCTTCCCACGGGAAAGTCTTTCTCCACGTGCAGACATGCTCCCAGGTGCCTGGGCAAGGGGAAGGAAACGCCATACACTGACCTGGAAGAGACCACAGGTCCCAGGCACAGTCTGAACCCTTCCCTCAACCCGGCGGTTTTGCTAGCAGGAGTTCAACCCCAACGAACACAGCCCGGAGACCCCTGGGGCAAAAACGGCTTCCGATGATCAATAGGTGCTTGCTGTGGAACACCTATCCCAAGTGGGGGAAGCCAGCTCAACAAAATGCCACACACCCAGGTGTAAGAAACAACATTGCCCAGGCACGGTCTAAGCCCCTCACCTCGTCCCTGTGCTTTGGGGAGCGGGAGGGACAGCCGAGGCACACGGCCCTGAGACCCCTTTGCAAAAAGCCGGCTTCCCACGGAGACAGTTTTCCTGAGGTGCACACCCTATCCCAAGTGGTTGTGGCAAGGTAAAGCAAATGCCCTCCACTTCTCTGTAAGAAACCACAGTGCCCAGCCATGTTCTAAGCCCTCCCATCCTCCCTGGGCTTCTGGCAGCAGGAGTGAAAAGAGAGGAGCAGAGCACGGGGACCCGTTTGACAAAACCCGGCTTTCCACGGGAAAGTCTTTCTCCACGTGCAGACATGCTCCCAGGTGCCTGGGGCAAGGGGAAGGAAACGCCATACACTGCCTGGAAGAGACCACAGGGCCCAGGCACAGTCTGAACCCTTCCCTCAACCCGGCGATTTTGCTAGCAGGAGTTCAACCCCAACGAACACAGCCCAGAGACCCCTGGGGCAAAAACGGCTTCCGACGATCAATAGTTGCTTGCTGTGGAACACCTATCCCAAGTGGGGGAAGCCAGCTCAACAAAATGCCACACACCCAGGTGTAAGAAACAACATTGCCCAGGCTTGGTCTAAGCCCCTCACCTCGTCCCTGTGCTTTGGGGAGCCGGAGGGACAGCCGAGGCCCACGACACTGAGACCCCTTTGCAAAAAGCCGGCTTCCCAAGGATACAGTTTTCCTGAGGTGCAGACCCTATCCCAAGTGGTTGTGGCAAGGTAAGCAAATGCCCTCCACTTCTCTGGAAGAAACCACAGTGCCCAACCATGTTCTAAGCCCTCCCATCCTCCCTGGGCTTCTGGCAGCAGGAGTGAAAAGAGAGGAGCAGAGCACTGGGACCCGTTTGACAAAAACCGGCTTCCCACGGGAAAGTCTTTCTCCACGTGCAGACATGCTCCCAGGTGCCTGTGGCAAGGGGAAAGAAATGCCATACACTGACCTGGAAGAGACCACAGGGCCTAGGCACAGTCTGAACCCTTCCCTCAACCCGGCGGTTTTGCTAGCAGGAGTTCAACCCCAACGAACACAGCCCGGAGACCCCTGAGGCAAAAACGGCTTCCGACGATCAATAACTGCTTGCTGTGGAACACCTATCCCAAGTGGGGGAAGCCAGCTCAACAAAATGCCACACACCCAGGTGTAATAAACAACATTGCCCTGGCTTGGTCTAAGCCCCTCACCTCGTCCCTGTGCTTTGGGGAGCCGGAAGGACAGCCGAGGCCCACGACCCTGAGACCCCTTTGCAAAAAGCCGGCTTCCCAAGGAAACAGTTTTCCTGAGGTGCAGACCCTATCCCAAGTGGTTGTGGCAAGGTAAGCAAATGCCCTCCACTTCTCTGGAAGAAACCACAGTGCCCAACCATGTTCTAAGCCCTCCCATCCTCCCTGGGCTTCTGGCAGCAGGAGTGAAAAGAGAGGAGCAGAGCACTGGGACCCGTTTGACAAAACCCGGCTTCCCACGGGAAAGTCTTTCTCCACGTGCAGACATGCTCCCAGGTGCCTGTGGCAAGGGGAAGGAAATGCCATACACTGACCTGGAAGAGACCACAGGGCCCAGGAACAGTCTGAACCCTTCCCTCAACCCGGCGGTTTTGCTAGCAGGAGTTCAACCCCAACGAACACAGCCCGGAGACCCCTGGGGCAAAAACGGCTTCCGACGATCAATAGGTGCTTGCTGTGGAACACCTATCCCAAGTGGGGGTAGCCAGCTCAACAAAATGCCACAAACCCAGGTGTAAGAAACAACATTGCCCAGGCATGGTCTAAGCCCCTCACCTCGTCCCTGTGCTTTGGGGAGCCGGAGGGACAGCCGAGGCACACGGCCCTGAGACCCCTTTGCAAAAAGCCGGCTTCCCACGGAGACAGTTTTCCTGAGGTGCACACCCTATCCCAAGTGGTTGTGGCAAGGTAAAGCAAATGCCCTCCACTTCTCAGGAAGAAACCACAGTGCCCAGCCATGTTCTAAGCCCTCCCATCCTCCCTGGGCTTCTGGCAGCAGGAGTGAAAAGAGAGGAGCAGAGCACTGGGACCCGTTTGACAAAACCCGGCTTCCCACGGGAAAGTCTTTCTCCACGTGCAGATATGCTCCCAGGTGCCTGGGGCAAGGGGAAGGAAACGCCATACACTGACCTGGAAGAGACCACAGGGCCCAAGCACAGTCTGAACCCTTCCCTCAACCCGGCGGTTTTGCTAGCAGGAGTTCAACCCCAACGAACACAGCCCGGAGACCCCTGAGGCAAAAACGGCTTCCGACGATCAATAGGTGCTTGCTGTGGAAACCTATCCCAAGTGGGGGAAGCCAGCTCAACAAAATGCCACACACCCCGGTGTGAGAAACAACATTGCCTTGGCTTGGTCTAAGCCCCTCACCTCGTCCCTGTGCTTTGGGGAGCCGGAGGGACAGCCGAGGCCCACGACCCTGCGACCCCTTTGCAAAAAGCCGGCTTCCCACGGAAACAGTTTTCCTGAGGTGCAGACCCTATCCCAAGTGGTTGTGGCAAGGTAAAGCAAATGCCCTCCACTTCTCTGGAAGAAACCACAGTGCCCAACCATGTTCTAAGCCCTCCCATCCTCCCTGGGCTTCTGGCAACAGGAGTGAAAAGAGAGGAGCAGAGCACTGGGACCCGTTTGACAAAACCCGGCTTCCCACGGGAAAGTCTTTCTCCACGTGCAGACATGCTCCCAGGTGCCTGGGCAAGGGGAAGGAAACGCCATACACTGACCTGGAAGAGACCACAGGTCCCAGGCACAGTCTGAACCCTTCCCTCAACCCGGCGGTTTTGCTAGCAGGAGTTCAACCCCAACGAACACAGCCCGGAGACCCCTGGGGCAAAAACGGCTTCCGATGATCAATAGGTGCTTGCTGTGGAACACCTATCCCAAGTGGGGGAAGCCAGCTCAACAAAATGCCACACACCCAGGTGTAAGAAACAACATTGCCCAGGCACGGTCTAAGCCCCTCACCTCGTCCCTGTGCTTTGGGGAACGGGAGGGACAGCCGAGGCACACGGCCCTGAGACCCCTTTGCAAAAAGCCGGCTTCCCACGGAGACAGTTTTCCTGAGGTGCACACCCTATCCCAAGTGGTTGTGGCAAGGTAAAGCAAATGCCCTCCACTTCTCTGTAAGAAACCACAGTGCCCAGCCATGTTCTAAGCCCTCCCATCCTCCCTGGGCTTCTGGCAGCAGGAGTGAAAAGAGAGGAGCAGAGCACGGGGACCCGTTTGACAAAACCCGGCTTTCCACGGGAAAGTCTTTCTCCACGTGCAGACATGCTCCCAGGTGCCTGGGGCAAGGGGAAGGAAACGCCATACACTGCCTGGGAGAGACCACAGGGCCCAGGCACAGTCTGAACCCTTCCCTCAACCCGGCGATTTTGCTAGCAGGAGTTCAACCCCAACGAACACAGCCCAGAGACCCCTGGGGCAAAAACGGCTTCCGACGATCAATAGTTGCTTGCTGTGGAACACCTATCCCAAGTGGGGGAAGCCAGCTCAACAAAATGCCACACACCCAGGTGTAAGAAACAACATTGCCCAGGCTTGGTCTAAGCCCCTCACCTCGTCCCTGTGCTTTGGGGAGCCGGAGGGACAGCCGAGGCCCACGACACTGAGACCCCTTTGCAAAAAGCCGGCTTCCCAAGGATACAGTTTTCCTGAGGTGCAGACCCTATCCCAAGTGGTTGTGGCAAGGTAAGCAAATGCCCTCCACTTCTCTGGAAGAAACCACAGTGCCCAGCCATGTTCTAAGCCCTCCCATCCTCCCTGGGCTTCTGGCAGCAGGAGTGAAAAGAGAGGAGCAGAGCACTGGGACCCGTTTGACAAAACCCGGCTTTCCACGGGAAAGTCTTTCTCCACGTGCAGACATGCTCCCAGGTGCCTGGGGCAAGGGGAAGGAAATGCCATACACTGACCTGGAAGAGACCACAGGGCCCAGGCACAGTCTGAACCCTTCCCTCAACCCGGCGGTTTTGCTAGCAGGAGTTCAACCCCAACGAACACAGCCCGGAGACCCCTGGGGAAAAAACGGCTTCCGACGATCAATAGGTGCTTGCTGTGGAACACCTATCCCAAGTGGGGGAAGCCAGCTCAACAAAATGCCACACACCCAGGTGTAAGAAACAACATTGCCCAGGCTTGGTCTAAGCCCCTCACCTCGTCCCTGTGCTTTGGGGAGCCGGAGGGACAGCCGAGGTCCACGACCCTGAGACCCCTTTGCAAAAAGCCGGCTTCCCAAAGGAAACAGTTTTCCTGAGGTGCAGACCCTATCCCAAGTGGTTGTGGCAAGGTAAGCAAATGCCCTCCACTTCTCTGGAAGAAACCACAGTGCCCAACCATGTTCTAAGCCCTCCCATCCTCCCTGGGCTTCTGGCAGCAGGAGTGAAAAGAGAGGAGCAGAGCACTGGGACCCGTTTGACAAAACCCGGCTTTCCACGGGAAAGTCTTTCTCCACGTGCAGACATGCTCCCAGGTGCCTGGGGCAAGGGGAAGGAAATGCCATACACTGACCTGGAAGAGACCACAGGGCCCAGGCACAGTCTGAACCCTTCCCTCAACCCGGCGGTTTTGCTAGCAGGAGTTCAACCCCAACGAACACAGCCCGGAGCCCCCTGGATCCAAAAGGGCTTCCGACGAACAATAGGTGCTTGCTGTGGAACACCTATCCCAAGTGGGGGTAGCCAGCTCAACAAAATGCCACACACCCAGGTGTAAGAAACAACAATGCCCAGGCATGGTCTAAGCCCCTCACCTCGTCCCTGTGCTTTGGGGAGCCGGAGGGACAGCCTAGGCACACGGCCCTGAGACCCCTTTGCAAAAAGCCGGCTTCCCACGGAGACAGTTTTCCTGAGGTGCACACCCTATCCCAAGTGGTTGTGGCAAGGTAAAGCAAATGCCCTCCACTTCTCTGTAAGAAACCACAGTGCCCAGCCATGTTCTAAGCCCTCCCATCCTCCCTGGGCTTCTGGCAGCAGGAGTGAAAAGAGAGGAGCAGAGCACGGGGACCCGTTTGACAAAACCCGGCTTTCCACGGGAAAGTCTTTCTCCACGTGCAGACATGCTCCCAGGTGCCTGGGGCAAGGGGAAGGAAACGCCATACACTGCCTGGAAGAGACCACAGGGCCCAGGCACAGTCTGAACCCTTCCCTCAACCCGGCGATTTTGCTAGCAGGAGTTCAACCCCAACGAACACAGCCCAGAGACCCCTGGGGCAAAAACGGCTTCCGACGATCAATAGGTGCTTGCTGTGGAACACCTATCCCAAGTGGGGGAAGCCAGCTCAACAAAATGCCACACACCCAGGTGTAAGAAACAACATTGCCCAGGCTTGGTCTAAGCCCCTCACCTCGTCCCTGTGCTTTGGGGAGCCGGAGGGACAGCCGAGGCCCACGACACTGAGACCCCTTTGCAAAAAGCCGGCTTCCCAAGGATACAGTTTTCCTGAGGTGCAGACCCTATCCCAAGTGGTTGTGGCAAGGTAAGCAAATGCCCTCCACTTCTCTGGAAGAAACCACAGTGCCCAACCATGTTCTAAGCCCTCCCATCCTCCCTGGGCTTCTGGCAGCAGGAGTGAAAAGAGAGGAGCAGAGCACTGGGACCCGTTTGACAAAAACCGGCTTCCCACGGGAAAGTCTTTCTCCACGTGCAGACATGCTCCCAGGTGCCTGTGGCAAGGGGAAAGAAATGCCATACACTGACCTGGAAGAGACCACAGGGCCTAGGCACAGTCTGAACCCTTCCCTCAACCCGGCGGTTTTGCTAGCAGGAGTTCAACCCCAACGAACACAGCCCGGAGACCCCTGAGGCAAAAACGGCTTCCGACGATCAATAACTGCTTGCTGTGGAACACCTATCCCAAGTGGGGGAAGCCAGCTCAACAAAATGCCACACACCCAGGTGTAAGAAACAACATTGCCTTGGCTTGGTCTAAGCCCCTCACCTCGTCCCTGTGCTTTGGGGAGCCGGAGGGACAGCCGAGGCCCACGGCCCTGAGACCCCTTTGCAAAAAGGCGGCTTCCCACCGAAAGAGTTTTCCTGAGGTGCAGACCCTATCCCAAGTGGTTTTGGCAAGGTAAAGCAAATGCCCTCCACTTCTCTGTAAGAAACCACAGTGCCCAGCCATGTTCTAAGCCCTCCCATCCTCCCTGGGCTTCTGGCAGCAGGAGTGAAAAGAGAGGAGCAGAGCACGGGGACCCGTTTGACAAAACCCGGCTTCCCACGGGAAAGTCTTTCTCCACGTGCAGACATGCTCCCAAGTGCCTGTGGCAAGGGGAAGGAAATGTGCCATACACTGACCTGGAAGAGACCACAGGGCCCAGGCACAGTCTGAACCCTTCCCTCAACCCGGCGGTTTTGCTAGCAGGAGTTCAACCCCAACAACATAGCCCGGAGACCCCTGAGGCAAAAACGGCTTCCGACGAACAATAGGTGCTTGCTGTGGAACACCTATCCCAAGTGGGGGTAGCCAGCTCAACAAATTGCCACAAACCCAGGTGTAAGAAACAACATTGCCCAGGCATGGTCTAAGCCCCTCACCTCGTACCTGTGCTTTGGGGAGCCGGAGGGACAGCCGAGGCACACGGCCCTGAGACCCCTTTGCAAAAAGCCGGCTTCCCACAGAGACAGTTTTCCTGAGGTGCAGACCCTATCCCAAGTGGTTGTGGCAAGGTAAAGCAAATGCCCTCCACTTCTCTGGAAGAAACCACAGTGCCCAGCCATGTTCTAAGCCCTCCCATCCTCCCTGGGCTTCTGGCAGCAGGAGTGAAAAGAGAGGAGCAGAGCACTGGGACCCGTTTGACAAAACCCGGCTTTCCACGGGAAAGTCTTTCTCCACGTGCAGACATGCTCCCAGGTGCCTGGGGCAAGGGGAAGGAAATGCCATACACTGACCTGGAAGAGACCACAGGGCCCAGGCACAGTCTGAACCCTTCCCTCAACCCGGCGGTTTTGCTAGCAGGAGTTCAACCCCAACGAACACAGCCCGGAGACCCCTGGGGAAAAAACGGCTTCCGACGATCAATAGGTGCTTGCTGTGGAACACCTATCCCAAGTGGGGGAAGCCAGCTCAACAAAATGCCACACACCCAGGTGTAAGAAACAACATTGCCCAGGCTTGGTCTAAGCCCCTCACCTCGTCCCTGTGCTTTGGGGAGCCGGAGGGACAGCCGAGGTCCACGACCCTGAGACCCCTTTGCAAAAAGCCGGCTTCCCAAAGGAAACAGTTTTCCTGAGGTGCAGACCCTATCCCAAGTGGTTGTGGCAAGGTAAGCAAATGCCCTCCACTTCTCTGGAAGAAACCACAGTGCCCAACCATGTTCTAAGCCCTCCCATCCTCCCTGGGCTTCTGGCAGCAGGAGTGAAAAGAGAGGAGCAGAGCACTGGGACCCGTTTGACAAAACCCGGCTTCCCACGGGAAAGTCTCCGCGTGCAGACATGCTCCCAGGTGCCTGGGGCAAGGGGAAGGAAATGCCATACACTGACCTGGAAGAGACCACAGGGCCCAGGCACAGTCTGAACCCTTCCCTCAACCCGGCGGTTTTGCTAGCAGGAGTTCAACCCCAACGAACACAGCCCGGAGACCCCTGGATCCAAAAGGGCTTCCGACGAACAATAGGTGCTTGCTGTGGAACACCTATCCCAAGTGGGGGTAGCCAGCTCAACAAAATGCCACACACCCAGGTGTAAGAAACAACAATGCCCAGGCATGGTCTAAGCCCCTCACCTCGTCCCTGTGCTTTGGGGAGCCGGAGGGACAGCCTAGGCACACGGCCCTGAGACCCCTTTGCAAAAAGCCGGCTTCCCACGGAGACAGTTTTCCTGAGGTTCAGACCCTATCCCAAGTGGTTGTGGCAAGTAAAGCAAATGCCCTCCACTTCTCTGGAAGAAACCACAGTGCCCAGCCATGTTCTAAGCCCTCCCATCCTCCCTGGGCTTCTGGCAGCAGGAGTGAAAAGAGAGGAGCAGAGCACGGGGACCCGTTTGACAAAAACCGGCTTCCCACGGGAAAGTCTTTGTCCACGTGCAGACATGCTCCCAGGTGCCTGGGGCAAGGGGAAGGAAAGGCCATACACTGACCTGGAAGAGACCACAGGGCCCAGGCACAGTCTGAACCCTTCCCTCAACCCGGCGGTTTTGCTAGCAGGAGTTCAACCCCAACGAACACAGCCCGGAGACCCCTGAGGCAAAAACGGCTTCCGACGATCAATAGGTGCTTGCTGTGGAACACCTATCCCAAGTGGGGGAAGCCAGCTCAACAAAATGCCACACACCCAGGTGTAAGAAACAACATTGCCTTGGCTTGGTCTAAGCCCCTCACCTCGTCCCTGTGCTTTGGGGAGCCGGAGGGACAGCCGAGGCCCACGACCCTGAGACCCCTTTGCAAAAAGCCGGCTTCCCACCGAAAGAGATTTCCTGAGGTGCAGACCCTATCCCAAGTGGTTGTGGCAAGGTAAAGCAAATGCCCTCCACTTCTCTGTAAGAAACCACAGTGCCCAGCCATGTTCTAAGCCCTCCCATCCTCCCTGGGCTTCTGGCAGCAGGAGTGAAAAGAGAGGAGCAGAGCACGGGGACCCGTTTGACAAAAACCGGCTTCCAACGGGAAAGTCTTTCTCCACGTGCAGACATGCTCCCAGGTGCCTGTGGCAAGGGGAAGGGAATGCCATACACTGACCTGGAAGAGACCACAGGGCCCAGGCACAGTCTGAACCCTTCCCTCAACCCGGCGGTTTTGCTAGCAGGAGTTCAACCCCAACGAACATAGCCCGGAGACCCCTGGGGCAAAAACGGCTTCCGACGAACAATAGGTGCTTGCTGTGGAACACCTATCCCAAGTGGGGGAAGCCAGCTCAACAAAATGCCACACACCCAGGTGTAAGAAACAACATTGCCCTGGCTTTGTCTAAGCCCCTCACCTCGTCCCTGTGCTTTGGGGAGCCGGAGGGACACCCGAGGCCCACGGCCCTGAGACCCCTTTGCAAAAAGCCGGCTTCCCACGGAAACAGTTTTCCTGAGGTGCAGACCCTATCCCAAGTGGTTTTGGCAAGGTAAAGCAAATGCCCTCCACTTCTCAGGAAGAAACCACAGTGCCCAGCCATGTTCTAAGCCCTCCCATCCTCCCTGGGCTTCTGGCAGCTGGAGTGAAAAGAGAGGAGCAGAGCACTGGGACCCGTTTGACAAAACCCGGCTTCCCACGGGAAAGTCTTTCTCCACGTGCAGACATGCTCCCAGGTGCCTGGGGCAAGGGGAAGGAAACGCCATACACTGACCTGGAAGAGACCACAGGGCCCAAGCACAGTCTGAACCCTACCCTCAACCCGGCGGTTTTGCTAGCAGGAGTTCAACCCCAACGAACACAGCCCGGAGACCCATGAGGCAAAAACGGCTTCCGACGATCAATAGTTGCTTGCTGTGGAACACCTATCCCAAGTGGGGGAAGCCAGCTCAACAAAATGCCACACACCCAGGTGTAAGAAACAACATTGCCCAGGCTTGGTCTAAGCCCCTCACCTCGTCCCTGTGCTTTGGGGAGCCGGAGGGACAGCCGAGGCCCACGACCCTGAGACCCCTTTGCAAAAAGCCGGCTTCCCAAGGATACAGTTTTCCTGAGGTGCAGACCCTATCCCAAGTGGTTGTGGCAAGGTAAGCAAATGCCCTCCACTTCTCTGGAAGAAACCACAGTGCCCAACCATGTTCTAAGCCCTCCCATCCTCCCTGGGCTTCTGGCAGCAGGAGTGAAAAGAGAGGAGCAGAGCACTGGGACCCGTTTGACAAAACCCGGCTTCCCACGGGAAAGTCTTTCTCCACGTGCAGACAAGCTCCCAGGTGCCTGTGGCAAGGGGAAAGAAATGCCATACACTGACCTGGAAGAGACCACAGGGCCTAGGCACAGTCTGAACCCTTCCCTCAACCCGGCGGTTTTGCTAGCAGGAGTTCAACCCCAACGAACATAGCCCGGAGACCCCTGAGGCAAAAACGGCTTCCGACGATCAATAACTGCTTGCTGTGGAACACCTATCCCAAGTGGGGGAAGCCAGCTCAACAAAATGCCACACACCCAGGTGTGAGAAACAACATTGCCTTGGCTTGGTCTAAGCCCCTCACCTCGTCCCTGTGCTTTGGGGAGCCGGAGGGACAGCCGAGGCCCACGACCCTGCGACCCCTTTGCAAAAAGCCGGCTTCCCACGGAAACAGTTTTCCTGAGGTGCAGACCCTATCCCAAGTGGTTGTGGCAAGGTAAAGCAAATGCCCTCCACTTCTCTGGAAGAAACCACAGTGCCCAACCATGTTCTAAGCCCTCCCATCCATCCTGGGCTTCTGGCAACAGGAGTGAAAAGAGAGGAGCAGAGCACTGGGACCCGTTTGACAAAACCCGGCTTCCCACGGGAAAGTCTTTCTCCACGTGCAGACATGCTCCCAGGTGCCTGGGCAAGGGGAAGGAAACGCCATACACTGACCTGGAAGAGACCACAGGGCCCAGGCACAGTCTGAACCCTTCCCTCAACCCGGCGGTTTTGCTAGCAGGAGTTCAACCCCAACGAACACAGCCCGGAGACCCCTGGGGCAAAAACGGCTTCCGATGATCAATAGGTGCTTGCTGTGGAACACCTATCCCAAGTGGGGGAAGCCAGCTCAACAAAATGCCACACACCCAGGTGTGAGAAACAACATTGCCCAGGCACGGTCTAAGCCCCTCACCTCGTCCCTGTGCTTTGGGGAGCGGGAGGGACAGCCGAGGCACACGGCCCTGAGACCCCTTTGCAAAAAGCCGGCTTCCCACGGAGACAGTTTTCCTGAGGTGCACACCCTATCCCAAGTGGTTGTGGCAAGGTAAAGCAAATGCCCTCCACTTCTCTGGAAGAAACCACAGTGCCCAGCCATGTTCTAAGCCCTCCCATCCTCCCTGGGCTTCTGGCAGCAGGAGTGAAAAGAGAGGAGCAGAGCACTGGGACCCGTTTGACAAAACCCGGCTTCCCACGGGAAAGTCTTTCTCCACGTGCAGACATGCTCCCAGGTGCCTGGGGCAAGGGGAAGGAAACGCCATACACTGACTGGAAGAGACCACAGGGCCCAGGCACAGTCTGAACCCTTCCCTCAACCCGGCGATTTTGCTAGCAGGAGTTCAAACCCAACGAACACAGCCCGGAGACCCCTGGGGCAAAAACGGCTTCCGACGATCAATAGTTGCTTGCTGTGGAACACCTATCCCAAGTGGGGGAAGCCAGCTCAACAAAATGCCACACACCCAGGTGTAAGAAACAACATTGCCCAGGCTTGGTCTAAGCCCCTCACCTCGTCCCTGTGCTTTGGGGAGCCGGAGGGACAGCCGAGGCCCACGACCCTGAGACCCCTTTGCAAAAAGCCGGCTTCCCAAGGATACAGTTTTCCTGAGGTGCAGACCCTATCCCAAGTGGTTGTGGCAAGGTAAGCAAATGCCCTCCACTTCTCTGGAAGAAACCACAGTGCCCAACCATGTTCTAAGCCCTCCCATCCTCCCTGGGCTTCTGGCAGCAGGAGTGAAAAGAGAGGAGCAGAGCACTGGGACCCGTTTGACAAAAACCGGCTTCCCACGGGAAAGTCTTTCTCCACGTGCAGACATGCTCCCAGGTGCCTGTGGCAAGGGGAAAGAAATGCCATACACTGACCTGGAAGAGACCACAGGGCCTAGGCACAGTCTGAACCCTTCCCTCAACCCGGCGGTTTTGCTAGCAGGAGTTCAACCCCAACGAACACAGCCCGGAGACCCCTGAGGCAAAAACGGCTTCCGACGATCAATAACTCCTTGCTGTGGAACACCTATCCCAAGTGGGGGAAGCCAGCTCAACAAAATGCCACACACCCAGGTGTAAGAAACAACATTGCCTTGGCTTGGTCTAAGCCCATCACCTCGTCCCTGTGCTTTGGGGAGCCGGAGGGACAGCCGAGGCCCACGACCCTGAGACCCCTTTGCAAAAAGCCGGCTTCCCACGGAAACAGTTTTCCTGAGGTGCAGACCCTATGCCAAGTGGTGGTGGCAAGGGAAAGCAAATGCCCTCCACTTCTCTGGAAGAAACCACAGTGCCCAACCATGTTCTAAGCCCTCCCATCCTCCCTGGGCTTCTGGCAGCAGGAGTGAAAAGAGAGGAGCAGAGCACTGGGACCCGTTTGACAAAACCCGGCTTTCCACGGGAAAGTCTTTCTCCACGTGCAGACATGCTCCCAGGTGCCTGGGCAAGGGGAAGGAAACGCCATACACTGACCTGGAAGAGACCACAGGGCCCAAGCACAGTATGATCCCTTCCCTCAACCCGGCGGTTTTGCTAGCAGGAGTTCAACCCCAACGAACACAGCCCGGAGACACCTGAAGCAAAAACGGCTTCCGACGAACAATAGGCGCTTGCTGTGCAAAACCAATCCCAAGTGGGGGTAGCCAGCTCAACAAAATGCCACACACCCAGGTGTAAGAAACAACATTGCCCAGGCATGGTCTAAGCCCCTCACCTCGTCCCTGTGCTTTGGGGAGCTGGAGGGACACCCGAGGCACACGGCCCTGAGACCCCTTTGCAAAAAGCCGGCTTCCCACGGAAACAGTTTTCCTGAGGTGCAGACCCTATCCCAAGTGGTTGTGGCAAGGTAAAGCAAATGCCCTCCACTTCTCTGGAAGAAACCACAGTGCCCAGCCATGTTCTAAGCCCTCCCATCCTCCCTGGGCTTCTGGCAGCAGGAGTGAAAAGAGAGGAGCAGAGCACTGGGACCCGTTTGACAAAACCCGGCTTCCCACGGGAAAGTCTTTCTCCACGTGCAGACATGTTCCCAGGTGCCTGTGGCAAGGGGAGGGAATCGCCATACACTGACCTGGAAGAGACCACAGGGCCCAAGCACAGTCTGAACCCTTCCCTCAACCCGGCGGTTTTGCTAGCAGGAGTTCAACCCCAACGAACACAGCCCGGAGACCCCTGGGGCAAAAACGGCTTCCGATGATCAATAGGTGCTTGCTATGGAACACCTATCCCAATTGGGGGAAGCCAGCTCAACAAAATGCCACACACCCAGGTGTAAGAAACAACATTGCCCAGGCACGGTCTAAGCCCCTCACCTCGTCCCTGTGCTTTGGGGAGCGGGAGGGACAGCCGAGGCACACGGCCCTGAGACCCCTTTGCAAAAAGCCGGCTTCCCACGGAGACAGTTTTCCTGAGGTGCACACCCTATCCCAAGTGGTTGTGGCAAGGTAAAGCAAATGCCCTCCACTTCTCTGTAAGAAACCACAGTGCCCAGCCATGTTCTAAGCCCTCCCATCCTCCCTGGGCTTCTGGCAGCAGGAGTGAAAAGAGAGGAGCAGAGCACGGGGACCCGTTTGACAAAACCCGGCTTTCCACGGGAAAGTCTTTCTCCACGTGCAGACATGCTCCCAGGTGCCTGGGGCAAGGGGAAGGAAACGCCATACACTGACTGGAAGAGACCACAGGGCCCAGGCACAGTCTGAACCCTTCCCTCAACCCGGCGATTTTGCTAGCAGGAATTCAAACCCAACGAACACAGCCCAGAGACCCCTGGGGCAAAAACGGCTTCCGACGATCAATAGTTGCTTGCTGTGGAACACCTATCCCAAGTGGGGGAAGCCAGCTCAACAAAATGCCACACACCCAGGTGTAAGAAACAACATTGCCCAGGCTTGGTCTAAGCCCCTCACCTCGTCCCTGTGCTTTGGGGAGCCGGAGGGACAGCCGAGGCCCACGACCCTGAGACCCCTTTGCAAAAAGCCGGCTTCCCAAGGATACAGTTTTCCTGAGGTGCAAACCCTATCCCAAGTGGTTGTGGCAAGGTAAGCAAATGCCCTCCACTTCTCTGGAAGAAACCACAGTGCCCAACCATGTTCTAAGTCCTCCCATCCTCCCTGGGCTTCTGGCAGCAGGAGTGAAAAGAGAGGAGCAGAGCACTGGGACCCGTTTGACAAAAACCGGCTTCCCACGGGAAAGTCTTTCTCCACGTGCAGACATGCTCCCAGGTGCCTGTGGCAAGGGGAAAGAAATGCCATACACTGACCTGGAAGAGACCACAAGGCCTAGGCACAGTCTGAACCCTTCCCTCAACCCGGCGGTTTTGCTAGCAGGAGTTCAACCCCAACGAACACAGCCCGGAGACCCCTGAGGCAAAAACGGCTTCCGACGATCAATAACTGCTTGCTGTGGAACACCTATCCCAAGTGGGGGAAGCCAGCTCAACAAAATGCCACACACCCAGGTGTAAGAAACAACATTGCCTTGGCTTGGTCTAAGCCCATCACCTCGTCCCTGTGCTTTGGGGAGCCGGAGGGACAGCCGAGGCCCACGACCCTGAGACCCCTTTGCAAAAAGCCGGCTTCCCACGGAAACAGTTTTCCTGAGGTGCAGACCCTATGCCAAGTGGTGGTGGCAAGGGAAAGCAAATGCCCTCCACTTCTCTGGAAGAAACCACAGTGCCCAACCATGTTCTAAGCCCTCCCATCCTCCCTGGGCTTCTGGCAGCAGGAGTGAAAAGAGAGGAGCAGAGCACTGGGACCCGTTTGACAAAACCCGGCTTCCCACGGGAAAGTCTTTCTCCACGTGCAGACATGCTCCCAGGTGCCTGGGCAAGGGGAAGGAAACGCCATACACTGACCTGGAAGAGACCACAGGGCCCAAGCACAGTATGATCCCTTCCCTCAACCCGGCGGTTTTGCTAGCAGGAGTTCAACCCCAACGAACACAGCCCGGAGACACCTGAAGCAAAAACGGCTTCCGACGAACAATAGGCGCTTGCTGTGCAAAACCAATCCCAAGTGGGGGTAGCCAGCTCAACAAAATGCCACACACCCAGGTGTAAGAAACAACATTGCCCAGGCATGGTCTAAGCCCCTCACCTCGTCCCTGTGCTTTGGGGAGCTGGAGGGACACCCGAGGCACACGGCCCTGAGACCCCTTTGCAAAAAGCCGGCTTCCCACGGAAACAGTTTTCCTGAGGTGCAGACCCTATCCCAAGTGGTTGTGGCAAGGTAAAGCAAATGCCCTCCACTTCTCTGGAAGAAACCACAGTGCCCAGCCATGTTCTAAGCCCTCCCATCCTCCCTGGGCTTCTGGCAGCAGGAGTGAAAAGAGAGGAGCAGAGCACTGGGACCCGTTTGACAAAACCTGGCTTCCCACGGGAAAGTCTTTCTCCACGTGCAGACATGCTCCCAGGTGCCTGGGGCAAGGGGAAGGAAACGCCATACACTGACCTGGAAGAGACCACAGGGCCCAAGCACAGTCTGAACCCTTCCCTCAACCCGGCGGTTTTGCTAGCAGGAGTTCAACCCCAACGAACACAGCCCGGAGACCCCTGAGGCAAAAACGGCTTCCGACGATCAATAGGTGCTTGCTGTGGAACACCTATCCCAAGTGGGGGAAGCCAGCTCAACAAAATGCCACACACCCAGGTGTGAGAAACAACATTGCCGTGGCTTGGTCTAAGCCCCTCACCTCGTCCCTGTGCTTTGGGGAGCCGGAGGGACAGCCGAGGCCCACGACCCTGCGACCCCTTTGCAAAAAGCCGGCTTCCCACGGAAACAGTTTTCCTGAGGTGCAGACCCTATCCCAAGTGGTTGTGGCAAGGTAAAGCAAATGCCCTCCACTTCTCTGGAAGAAACCACAGTGCCCAACCATGTTCTAAGCCCTCCCATCCATCCTGGGCTTCTGGCAACAGGAGTGAAAAGAGAGGAGCAGAGCACTGGGACCCGTTTGACAAAACCCGGCTTCCCACGGGAAAGTCTTTCTCCACGTGCAGACATGCTCCCAGGTGCCTGGGCAAGGGGAAGGAAACGCCATACACTGACCTGGAAGAGACCACAGGGCCCAGGCACAGTCTGAACCCTTCCCTCAACCCGGCGGTTTTGCTAGCAGGAGTTCAACCCCAACGAACACAGCCCGGAGACCCCTGGGGCAAAAACGGCTTCCGATGATCAATAGGTGCTTGCTGTGGAACACCTATCCCAAGTGGGGGAAGCCAGCTCAACAAAATGCCACACACCCAGGTGTAAGAAACAACATTGCCCAGGCACGGTCTAAGCCCCTCACCTCGTCCCTGTGCTTTGGGGAGCGGGAGGGACAGCCGAGGCACACGGCCCTGAGACCCCTTTGCAAAAAGCCGGCTTCCCACGGAGACAGTTTTCCTGAGGTGCACACCCTATCCCAAGTGGTTGTGGCAAGGTAAAGCAAATGCCCTCCACTTCGCTGTAAGAAACCACAGTGCCCAGCCATGTTCTAAGCCCTCCCATCCTCCCTGGGCTTCTGGCAGCAGGAGTGAAAAGAGAGGAGCAGAGCACGGGGACCCGTTTGACAAAACCCGGCTTCCCACGGGAAAGTCTTTCTCCACGTGCAGACATGCTCCCAGGTGCCTGTGGCAAGGGGAAGGGAATGCCATACACTGACCTGGAAGAGACCACAGGGCCCAGGCACAGTCTGAACCCTTCCCTCAACCCGGCGGTTTTGCTAGCAGGAGTTCAACCCCAAGGAACATAGCCCGGAGACCCCTGGGGCAAAAACGGCTTCCGACGAACAATAGGTGCTTGCTGTGGAACACCTATCCCAAGTGGGGGAAGCCAGCTCAACAAAATGCCACACACCCAGGTGTAAGAAACAACATTGCCCTGGCTTGGTCTAAGCCCCTCACCTCGTCCCTGTGCTTTGGGGAGCCGGAGGGACACCCGAGGCCCACGGCCCTGAGACCCCTTTGCAAAAAGCCGGCTTCCCACCGAAACAGTTTTCCTGAGGTGCAGACCCTATCCCAAGTGGTTTTGGCAAGGTAAAGCAAATGCCCTCCACTTCTCTGGAAGAAACCACAGTGCCCAGCCATGTTCTAAGCCCTCCCATCCTCCCTGGGCTTCTGGCAGCAGGAGTGAAAAGAGAGGAGCAGAGCACTGGGACCCGTTTGACAAAACCCGGCTTCCCACGGGAAAGTCTTTCTCCACGTGCAGACATGCTCCCAGGTGCCTGGGGCAAGGGGAAGGAAACGCCATACACTGACCTGGAAGAGACCACAGGGCCCAAGCACAGTCTGAACCCTTCCCTCAACCCGGCGGTTTTGCTAGCAGGAGTTCAACCCCAACGAACACAGCCCGGAGACCCCTGAGGCAAAAACGGCTTCCGACGATCAATAGGTGCTTACTGTGGAACACCTATCCCAAGTGGGGGAAGCCAGCTCAACAAAATGCCACACACCCAGGTGTGAGAAACAACATTGCCTTGGCTTGGTCTAAGCCCCTCACCTCGTCCCTGTGCTTTGGGGAGCCGGAGGGACAGCCGAGGCCCACGACCCTGCGACCCCTTTGCAAAAAGCCGGCTTCCCACGGAAACAGTTTTCCTGAGGTGCAGACCCTATCCCAAGTGGTTGTGGCAAGGTAAAGCAAATGCCCTCCACTTCTCTGGAAGAAACCACAGTGCCCAGCCATGTTCTAAGCCCTCCCATCCTCCCTGGGCTTCTGGCAGCAGGAGTGAAAAGAGAGGAGCAGAGCACTGGGACCCGTTTGACAAAACCCGGCTTCCCACGGGAAAGTCTTTCTCCACGTGCAGACATGCTCCCAGGTGCCTGGGGCAAGGGGAAGGAAATGCCATACACTGACCTGGAAGAGACCACAGGGCCCAGGAACAGTCTGAACCCTTCCCTCAACCCGGCGGTTTTGCTAGCAGGAGTTCAACCCAAACGAACACAGCCCGGAGACCCCTCGGGCAAAAACGTTTTCCGACGATCAATAGGTGCTTGCTGTGGAACACCTATCCCAAGTGGGGGAAGCCAGCTCAACAAAATGCCACACACCCAGGTGTAAGAAACAACATTGCCCAGGCACGGTCTAAGCCCCTCACCTCGTCCCTGTGCTTTGGGGAGCCGGAGGGACAGCCGAGGCACACGGCCCTGAGACCCCTTTGCAAAAAGCCGGCTTCCCACGGAGACAGTTTTCCTGAGGTGCAGACCCTATCCCAAGTGGTTGTGGCAAGGTAAGCAAATGCCCTCCACTTCTCTGGAAGAAACCACAGTGCCCAACCATGTTCTAAGCCCTCCCATCCTCCCTGGTCTTCTGGCAGCAGGACTGAAAAGAGAGGAGCAGAGAACTGGGACCCGTTTGACAAAACCCGGCTTCCCACGGGAAAGTCTTTCTCCACGTGCAGACATGCTACCAGGTGCCTGTGGCAAGGGGAAAGAAATGCCATACACTGACCTGGAAGAGACCACAGGGCCTAGGCACAGTCTGAACCCTTCCCTCAACCCGGCGGTTTTGCTAGCAGGAGTTCAACCCCAACGAACACAGCCCGGAGACCCCTGGGGCAAAAACGGCTTCCGACGATCAATAGTTGCTTGCTGTGGAACACCTATCCCAAGTGGGGGAAGCCAGCTCAACAAAATGCCACACACCCAGGTGTAATAAACAACATTGCCTAGGCTTGGTCTAAGCCCCTCACCTCGTCCCTGTGCTTTGGGGAGCCGGAAGGACAGCCGAGGCCCACGACCCTGAGACCCCTTTGCAAAAAGCCGGCTTCCCAAGGAAACAGTTTTCCTGAGGTGCAGACCTTATCCCAAGTGGTTGTGGCAAGGTAAGCAAATGCCCTCCACTTCTCTGGAAGAAACCACAGTGCCCAACCATGTTCTAAGCCCTCCCATCCTCCCTGGGCTTTTGGCAGCAGGAGTGAAAAGAGAGGAGCAGAGCACTGGGACCCGTTTGATAAAACCCGGCTTCCCACGGGAAAGTCTTTCTCCACGTGCAGACATGCTCCCAGGTGCCTGTGGCAAGGGGAAGGAAATGCCATACACTGACCTGGAAGAGACCACAGGGCGCAAGCACAGTCTGAACCCTTCCCTCAACCCGGCGGTTTTGCTAGCAGGAGTTCAACCCCAACGAACACAGCCCGGAGACCCCTGGGGCAAAAACGGCTTCCGACGATCAATAGTTGCTTGCTGTGGAACACCTATCCCAAGTGGGGGAAGCCAGCTCAACAAAATGCCACACACCCAGGTGTAATAAACAACATTGCCCAGGCACGGTCTAAGCCCCTCACCTCGTCCCTGTGCTTTGGGGAGCGGGAGGGACAGCCGAGGCACACGGCCCTGAGACCCCTTTGCAAAAAGCCGGCTTCCCACGGAGACAGTTTTCCTGAGGTGCACACCCTATCCCAAGTGGTTGTGGCAAGGTAAGCAAATGCCCTCCACTTCTCTGGAAGAAACCACAGTGCCCAACCATGTTCTAAGCCCTCCCATCCTCCCTGGGCTTCTGGCAGCAGGAGTGAAAAGAGAGGAGCAGAGCACTGGGACCCGTTTGACAAAAACCGGCTTCCCACGGGAAAGTCTTTCTCCACGTGCAGACATGCTCCCAGGTGCCTGTGGCAAGGGGAAAGAAATGCCATACACTGACCTGGAAGAGACCACAGGGCCTAGGCACAGTCTGAACCCTTCCCTCAACCCGGCATTTTGCTAGCAGGAGTTCAACCCCAACGAACACAGCCCGGAGACCCCTGAGGCAAAAACGGCTTCCGACGATCAATAACTGCTTGCTGTGGAACACCTATCCCAAGTGGGGGAAGCCAGCTCAACAAAATGCCACACACCCAGGTGTAAGAAACAACATTGCCTTGGCTTGGTCTAAGCCCCTCACCTCGTCCCTGTGCTTTGGGGAGCCGGAGGGACAGCCGAGGCCCACGGCCCTGAGACCCCTTTGCAAAAAGCCGGCTTCCCACCGAAAGAGTTTTCCTGAGGTGCAGACCCTATCCCAAGTGGTTGTGGCAAGGTAAAGCAAATGCCCTCCACTTCTCTGGAAGAAACCACAGTGCCCAGCCATGTTCTAAGCCCTCCCATCCTCCCTGGGCTTCTGGCAGCAGGAGTGAAAAGAGAGGAGCAGAGCACGGGGACCCGTTTGACAAAACCCGGCTTCCCACGGGAAAGTCTTTCTCCACGTGCAGACATGCTCCCAAGTGCCTGTGGCAAGGGGAAGGAAATGTGCCATACACTGACCTGGAAGAGACCACAGGGCCCAGGCACAGTCTGAACCCTTCCCTCAACCCGGCGGTTTTGCTAGCAGGAGTTCAACCCCAACAACATAGCCCGGAGACCCCTGGGGCAAAAACGGCTTCCGACGAACAATAGGTGCTTGCTGTGGAACACCTATCCCAAGTGGGGGTAGCCAGCTCAACAAAATGCCACAAACCCAGGTGTAAGAAACAACATTGCCCAGGCATGGTCTAAGCCCCTCACCTCGTCCCTGTGCTTTGGGGAGCCGGAGGGACAGCCGAGGCACACGGCCCTGAGACCCCTTTGCAAAAAGCCGGCTTCCCACGGAGACAGTTTTCCTGAGGTGCAGACCCTATCCCAAGTGGTTGTGGCAAGGTAAAGCAAATGCCCTCCACTTCTCTGGAAGAAACCACAGTGCCCAGCCATGTTCTAAGCCCTCCCATCCTCCCTGGGCTTCTGGCAGCAGGAGTGAAAAGAGAGGAGCAGAGCACTGGGACCCGTTTGACAAAACCCGGCTTTCCACGGGAAAGTCTTTCTCCACGTGCAGACATGCTCCCAGGTGCCTGGGGCAAGGGGAAGGAAATGCCATACACTGACTTGGAAGAGACCACAGGGCCCAGGCACAGTCTGAACCCTTCCCTCAACCCGGCGGTTTTGCTAGCAGGAGTTCAACCCCAACGAACACAGCCCGGAGACCCCTGGGGAAAAAACGGCTTCCGAGGATCAATAGGTGCTTGCTGTGGAACACCTATCCCAAGTGGGGGAAGCCAGCTCAACAAAATGCCACACACCCAGGTGTAAGAAACAACATTGCCCAGGCTTGGTCTAAGCCCCTCACCTCGTCCCTGTGCTTTGGGGAGCCGGAGGGACACCCGAGGCCCACGGCCCTGAGACCCCTTTGCAAAAAGCCGGCTTCCCACCGAAACAGTTTTCCTGAGGTGCAGACCCTATCCCAAGTGGTTTTGGCAAGGTAAAGCAAATGCCCTCCACTTCTCTGGAAGAAACCACAGTGCCCAGCCATGTTCTAAGCCCTCCCATCCTCCCTGGGCTTCTGGCAGCAGGAGTGAAAAGAGAGGAGCAGAGCACTGGGACCCGTTTGACAAAACCCGGCTTCCCACGGGAAAGTCTTTCTCCACGTGCAGACATGCTCCCAGGTGCCTGGGGCAAGGGGAAGGAAACGCCATACACTGACCTGGAAGAGACCACAGGGCCCAAGCACAGTCTGAACCCTTCCCTCAACCCGGCGGTTTTGCTAGCAGGAGTTCAACCCCAACGAACACAGCCCGGAGACCCCTGAGGCAAAAACGGCTTCCGACGATCAATAGGTGCTTACTGTGGAACACCTATCCCAAGTGGGGGAAGCCAGCTCAACAAAATGCCACACACCCAGGTGTGAGAAACAACATTGCCTTGGCTTGGTCTAAGCCCCTCACCTCGTCCCTGTGCTTTGGGGAGCCGGAGGGACAGCCGAGGCCCACGACCCTGCGACCCCTTTGCAAAAAGCCGGCTTCCCACGGAAACAGTTTTCCTGAGGTGCAGACCCTATCCCAAGTGGTTGTGGCAAGGTAAAGCAAATGCCCTCCACTTCTCTGGAAGAAACCACAGTGCCCAGCCATGTTCTAAGCCCTCCCATCCTCCCTGGGCTTCTGGCAGCAGGAGTGAAAAGAGAGGAGCAGAGCACTGGGACCCGTTTGACAAAACCCGGCTTCCCACGGGAAAGTCTTTCTCCACGTGCAGACATGCTCCCAGGTGCCTGGGGCAAGGGGAAGGAAATGCCATACACTGACCTGGAAGAGACCACAGGGCCCAGGAACAGTCTGAACCCTTCCCTCAACCCGGCGGTTTTGCTAGCAGGAGTTCAACCCAAACGAACACAGCCCGGAGACCCCTCGGGCAAAAACGTTTTCCGACGATCAATAGGTGCTTGCTGTGGAACACCTATCCCAAGTGGGGGAAGCCAGCTCAACAAAATGCCACACACCCAGGTGTAAGAAACAACATTGCCCAGGCACGGTCTAAGCCCCTCACCTCGTCCCTGTGCTTTGGGGAGCCGGAGGGACAGCCGAGGCACACGGCCCTGAGACCCCTTTGCAAAAAGCCGGCTTCCCACGGAGACAGTTTTCCTGAGGTGCAGACCCTATCCCAAGTGGTTGTGGCAAGGTAAGCAAATGCCCTCCACTTCTCTGGAAGAAACCACAGTGCCCAACCATGTTCTAAGCCCTCCCATCCTCCCTGGTCTTCTGGCAGCAGGACTGAAAAGAGAGGAGCAGAGAACTGGGACCCGTTTGACAAAACCCGGCTTCCCACGGGAAAGTCTTTCTCCACGTGCAGACATGCTACCAGGTGCCTGTGGCAAGGGGAAAGAAATGCCATACACTGACCTGGAAGAGACCACAGGGCCTAGGCACAGTCTGAACCCTTCCCTCAACCCGGCGGTTTTGCTAGCAGGAGTTCAACCCCAACGAACACAGCCCGGAGACCCCTGGGGCAAAAACGGCTTCCGACGATCAATAGTTGCTTGCTGTGGAACACCTATCCCAAGTGGGGGAAGCCAGCTCAACAAAATGCCACACACCCAGGTGTAATAAACAACATTGCCTAGGCTTGGTCTAAGCCCCTCACCTCGTCCCTGTGCTTTGGGGAGCCGGAAGGACAGCCGAGGCCCACGACCCTGAGACCCCTTTGCAAAAAGCCGGCTTCCCAAGGAAACAGTTTTCCTGAGGTGCAGACCTTATCCCAAGTGGTTGTGGCAAGGTAAGCAAATGCCCTCCACTTCTCTGGAAGAAACCACAGTGCCCAACCATGTTCTAAGCCCTCCCATCCTCCCTGGGCTTTTGGCAGCAGGAGTGAAAAGAGAGGAGCAGAGCACTGGGACCCGTTTGATAAAACCCGGCTTCCCACGGGAAAGTCTTTCTCCACGTGCAGACATGCTCCCAGGTGCCTGTGGCAAGGGGAAGGAAATGCCATACACTGACCTGGAAGAGACCACAGGGCGCAAGCACAGTCTGAACCCTTCCCTCAACCCGGCGGTTTTGCTAGCAGGAGTTCAACCCCAACGAACACAGCCCGGAGACCCCTGGGGCAAAAACGGCTTCCGACGATCAATAGTTGCTTGCTGTGGAACACCTATCCCAAGTGGGGGAAGCCAGCTCAACAAAATGCCACACACCCAGGTGTAATAAACAACATTGCCCAGGCACGGTCTAAGCCCCTCACCTCGTCCCTGTGCTTTGGGGAGCGGGAGGGACAGCCGAGGCACACGGCCCTGAGACCCCTTTGCAAAAAGCCGGCTTCCCACGGAGACAGTTTTCCTGAGGTGCACACCCTATCCCAAGTGGTTGTGGCAAGGTAAGCAAATGCCCTCCACTTCTCTGGAAGAAACCACAGTGCCCAACCATGTTCTAAGCCCTCCCATCCTCCCTGGGCTTCTGGCAGCAGGAGTGAAAAGAGAGGAGCAGAGCACTGGGACCCGTTTGACAAAAACCGGCTTCCCACGGGAAAGTCTTTCTCCACGTGCAGACATGCTCCCAGGTGCCTGTGGCAAGGGGAAAGAAATGCCATACACTGACCTGGAAGAGACCACAGGGCCTAGGCACAGTCTGAACCCTTCCCTCAACCCGGCATTTTGCTAGCAGGAGTTCAACCCCAACGAACACAGCCCGGAGACCCCTGAGGCAAAAACGGCTTCCGACGATCAATAACTGCTTGCTGTGGAACACCTATCCCAAGTGGGGGAAGCCAGCTCAACAAAATGCCACACACCCAGGTGTAAGAAACAACATTGCCTTGGCTTGGTCTAAGCCCCTCACCTCGTCCCTGTGCTTTGGGGAGCCGGAGGGACAGCCGAGGCCCACGGCCCTGAGACCCCTTTGCAAAAAGCCGGCTTCCCACCGAAAGAGTTTTCCTGAGGTGCAGACCCTATCCCAAGTGGTTGTGGCAAGGTAAAGCAAATGCCCTCCACTTCTCTGGAAGAAACCACAGTGCCCAGCCATGTTCTAAGCCCTCCCATCCTCCCTGGGCTTCTGGCAGCAGGAGTGAAAAGAGAGGAGCAGAGCACGGGGACCCGTTTGACAAAACCCGGCTTCCCACGGGAAAGTCTTTCTCCACGTGCAGACATGCTCCCAAGTGCCTGTGGCAAGGGGAAGGAAATGTGCCATACACTGACCTGGAAGAGACCACAGGGCCCAGGCACAGTCTGAACCCTTCCCTCAACCCGGCGGTTTTGCTAGCAGGAGTTCAACCCCAACAACATAGCCCGGAGACCCCTGGGGCAAAAACGGCTTCCGACGAACAATAGGTGCTTGCTGTGGAACACCTATCCCAAGTGGGGGTAGCCAGCTCAACAAAATGCCACAAACCCAGGTGTAAGAAACAACATTGCCCAGGCATGGTCTAAGCCCCTCACCTCGTCCCTGTGCTTTGGGGAGCCGGAGGGACAGCCGAGGCACACGGCCCTGAGACCCCTTTGCAAAAAGCCGGCTTCCCACGGAGACAGTTTTCCTGAGGTGCAGACCCTATCCCAAGTGGTTGTGGCAAGGTAAAGCAAATGCCCTCCACTTCTCTGGAAGAAACCACAGTGCCCAGCCATGTTCTAAGCCCTCCCATCCTCCCTGGGCTTCTGGCAGCAGGAGTGAAAAGAGAGGAGCAGAGCACTGGGACCCGTTTGACAAAACCCGGCTTTCCACGGGAAAGTCTTTCTCCACGTGCAGACATGCTCCCAGGTGCCTGGGGCAAGGGGAAGGAAATGCCATACACTGACTTGGAAGAGACCACAGGGCCCAGGCACAGTCTGAACCCTTCCCTCAACCCGGCGGTTTTGCTAGCAGGAGTTCAACCCCAACGAACACAGCCCGGAGACCCCTGGGGAAAAAACGGCTTCCGACGATCAATAGGTGCTTGCTGTGGAACACCTATCCCAAGTGGGGGAAGCCAGCTCAACAAAATGCCACACACCCAGGTGTAAGAAACAACATTGCCCAGGCTTGGTCTAAGCCCCTCACCTCGTCCCTGTGCTTTGGGGAGCCGGAGGGACAGCCGAGGTCCACGACCCTGAGACCCCTTTGCAAAAAGCCGGCTTCCCAAAGGAAACAGTTTTCCTGAGGTGCAGACCCTATCCCAAGTGGTTGTGGCAAGGTAAGCAAATGCCCTCCACTTCTCTGGAAGAAACCACAGTGCCCAACCATGTTCTAAGCCCTCCCATCCTCCCTGGGCTTCTGGCAGCAGGAGTGAAAAGAGAGGAGCAGAGCACTGGGACCCGTTTGACAAAACCCGGCTTCCCACGGGAAAGTCTCCGCGTGCAGACATGCTCCCAGGTGCCTGGGGCAAGGGGAAGGAAATGCCATACACTGACCTGGAAGAGACCACAGGGCCCAGGCACAGTCTGAACCCTTCCCTCAACCCGGCGGTTTTGCTAGCAGGAGTTCAACCCCAACGAACACAGCCCGGAGACCCCTGGATCCAAAAGGGCTTCCGACGAACAATAGGTGCTTGCTGTGGAACACCTATCCCAAGTGGGGGTAGCCAGCTCAACAAAATGCCACACACCCAGGTGTAAGAAACAACAATGCCCAGGCATGGTCTAAGCCCCTCACCTCGTCCCTGTGCTTTGGGGAGCCGGAGGGACAGCCTAGGCACACGGCCCTGAGACCCCTTTGCAAAAAGCCGGCTTCCCACGGAGACAGTTTTCCTGAGGTTCAGACCCTATCCCAAGTGGTTGTGGCAAGTAAAGCAAATGCCCTCCACTTCTCTGGAAGAAACCACAGTGCCCAGCCATGTTCTAAGCCCTCCCATCCTCCCTGGGCTTCTGGCAGCAGGAGTGAAAAGAGAGGAGCAGAGCACGGGGACCCGTTTGACAAAAACCGGCTTCCCACGGGAAAGTCTTTGTCCACGTGCAGACATGCTCCCAGGTGCCTGGGGCAAGGGGAAGGAAAGGCCATACACTGACCTGGAAGAGACCACAGGGCCCAGGCACAGTCTGAACCCTTCCCTCAACCCGGCGGTTTTGCTAGCAGGAGTTCAACCCCAACGAACACAGCCCGGAGACCCCTGAGGCAAAAACGGCTTCCGACGATCAATAGGTGCTTGCTGTGGAACACCTATCCCAAGTGGGGGAAGCCAGCTCAACAAAATGCCACACACCCAGGTGTAAGAAACAACATTGCCTTGGCTTGGTCTAAGCCCCTCACCTCGTCCCTGTGCTTTGGGGAGCCGGAGGGACAGCCGAGGCCCACGACCCTGAGACCCCTTTGCAAAAAGCCGGCTTCCCACCGAAAGAGATTTCCTGAGGTGCAGACCCTATCCCAAGTGGTTGTGGCAAGGTAAAGCAAATGCCCTCCACTTCTCTGGAAGAAACCACAGTGCCCAGCCATGTTCTAAGCCCTCCCATCCTCCCTGGGCTTCTGGCAGCAGGAGTGAAAAGAGAGGAGCAGAGCACGGGGACCCGTTTGACAAAAACCGGCTTCCAACGGGAAAGTCTTTCTCCACGTGCAGACATGCTCCCAGGTGCCTGTGGCAAGGGGAAGGGAATGCCATACACTGACCTGGAAGAGACCACAGGGCCCAGGCACAGTCTGAACCCTTCCCTCAACCCGGCGGTTTTGCTAGCAGGAGTTCAACCCCAACGAACATAGCCCGGAGACCCCTGGGGCAAAAACGGCTTCCGACGAACAATAGGTGCTTGCTGTGGAACACCTATCCCAAGTGGGGGAAGCCAGCTCAACAAAATGCCACACACCCAGGTGTAAGAAACAACATTGCCCTGGCTTTGTCTAAGCCCCTCACCTCGTCCCTGTGCTTTGGGGAGCCGGAGGGACACCCGAGGCCCACGGCCCTGAGACCCCTTTGCAAAAAGCCGGCTTCCCACGGAAACAGTTTTCCTGAGGTGCAGACCCTATCCCAAGTGGTTTTGGCAAGGTAAAGCAAATGCCCTCCACTTCTCAGGAAGAAACCACAGTGCCCAGCCATGTTCTAAGCCCTCCCATCCTCCCTGGGCTTCTGGCAGCTGGAGTGAAAAGAGAGGAGCAGAGCACTGGGACCCGTTTGACAAAACCCGGCTTCCCACGGGAAAGTCTTTCTCCACGTGCAGACATGCTCCCAGGTGCCTGGGGCAAGGGGAAGGAAACGCCATACACTGACCTGGAAGAGACCACAGGGCCCAAGCACAGTCTGAACCCTACCCTCAACCCGGCGGTTTTGCTAGCAGGAGTTCAACCCCAACGAACACAGCCCGGAGACCCATGAGGCAAAAACGGCTTCCGACGATCAATAGGTGCTTGCTGTGGAACACCTATCCCAAGTGGGGGAAGCCAGCTCAACAAAATGCCACACACCCAGGTGTGAGAAACAACATTGCCTTGGCTTGGTCTAAGCCCCTCACCTCGTCCCTGTGCTTTGGGGAGCCGGAGGGACAGCCGAGGCCCACGACCCTGCGACCCCTTTGCAAAAAGCCGGCTTCCCATGGAAACAGTTTTCCTAAGGTGCAGACCCTATCCCAAGTGGTTGTGGCAAGGTAAAGCAAATGCCCTCCACTTCTCTGGAAGAAACCACAGTGCCCAACCATGTTCTAAGCCCTCCCATCCTCCCTGGGCTTCTGGCAACAGGAGTGAAAAGAGAGGAGCAGAGCACTGGGACCCGTTTGACAAAACCCGGCTTCCCACGGGAAAGTCTTTCCCCACGTGCATACATGCTCCCAGGTGCCTGGGCAAGGGGAAGGAAACGCCATACACTGACCTGGAAGAGACCACAGGGCCCAGGCACAGTCTGAACCCTTCCCTCAACACGGCGGTTTTGCTAGCAGGAGTTCAACCCCAACGAACACAGCCCGGAGACCCCTGGGGCAAAAACGGCTTCCGATGATCAATAGGTGCTTGCTGTGGAACACCTATCCCAAGTGGGGGAAGCCAGCTCAACAAAATGCCACACACCCAGGTGTAAGAAACAACATTGCCCAGGCACGGTCTAAGCCCCTCACCTCGTCCCTGTGCTTTGGGGAGCGGGAGGGACAGCCGAGGCACACGGCCCTGAGACCCCTTTGCAAAAAGCTGGCTTCCCACGGAGACAGTTTTCCTGAGGTGCACACCCTATCCCAAGTGGTTGTGGCAAGGTAAAGCAAATGCCCTCCACTTCTCTGTAAGAAACCACAGTGCCCAGCCATGTTCTAAGCCCTCCCATCCTCCCTGGGCTTCTGGCAGCAGGAGTGAAAAGAGAGGAGCAGAGCACGTGGACCCGTTTGACAAAACCCGGCTTTCCACGGGAAAGTCTTTCTCCACGTGGAGACATGCTCCCAGGTGCCTGGGGCAAGGGGAAGGAAACGCCATACACTGACTGGAAGAGACCACAGGGCCCAGGCACAGTCTGAACCCTTCCCTCAACCCGGCGATTTTGCTAGCAGGAGTTCAACCCCAACGAACACAGCCCGGAGACCCCTGGGGCAAAAACGGCTTCCGACGATCAATAGTTGCTTGCTGTGGAACACCTATCCCAAGTGGGGGAAGCCAGCTCAACAAAATGCCACACACCCAGGTGTAAGAAACAACATTGCCCAGGCTTGGTCTAAGCCCCTCACCTCGTCCCTGTGCTTTGGGGAGCCGGAGGGACAGCCGCGGCCCACGACCCTGAGACCCCTTTGCAAAAAGCCGGCTTCCCAAGGATACAGTTTTCCTGAGGTGCAGACCCTATCCCAAGTGGTTGTGGCAAGGAAAGCAAATGCCCTCCACTTCTCTGGAAGAAACCACAGTGCCCAACCATGTTCTAAGCCCTCCCATCCTCCCTGGGCTTCTGGCAGCAGGAGTGAAAAGAGAGGAGCAGAGCACTGGGACCCGTTTGACAAAAACCGGCTTCCCACGGGAAAGTCTTTCTCCACGTGCAGACATGCTCCCAGGTGCCTTTGGCAAGGGGAAAGAAATGCCATACACTGACCTGGAAGAGACCACAGGGCCTAGGCACAGTCTGAACCCTTCCCTCAACCTGGCGGTTTTGCTAGCAGGAGTTCAACCCCAACGAACACAGCCCGGAGACCCCTGAGGCAAAAACGGCTTCCGACGATCAATAACTGCTTGCTGTGGAACACCTATCCCAAGTGGGGGAAGCCAGCTCAACAAAATGCCACACACCCAGGTGTAAGAAACAACATTGCCTTGGCTTGGTCTAAGCCCCTCACCTCGTCCCTGTGCTTTGGGGAGCCGGAGGGACAGCCGAGGCCCACGACCCTGAGACCCCTTTGCAAAAAGCCGGCTTCCCACGGAAACAGTTTTCCTGAGGTGCAGACCCTATGCCAAGTGGTGGTGGCAAGGGAAAGCAAATGCCCTCCACTTCTCTGGAAGAAACCACAGTGCCCAACCATGTTCTAAGCCCTCCCATCCTCCCTGGGCTTCTGGCAGCAGGAGTGAAAAGAGAGGAGCAGAGCACTGGGACCCGTTTGACAAAACCCGGCTTCCCAAGGGAAAGTCTTTCTCCACGTGCAGACATGCTCCCAGGTGCCTGGGCAAGGGGAAGGAAACGCCATACACTGACCTGGAAGAGACCACAGGGCCCAAGCACAGTATGATCCCTTCCCTCAACCCGGCGGTTTTGCTAGCAGGAGTTCAACCCCAACGAACACAGCCCGGAGACCCCTGAGGCAAAAACGGCTTCCGACGAACAATAGGCGCTTGCTGTGCAAAACCAATCCCAAGTGGGGGTAGCCAGCTCAACAAAATGCCACACACCCAGGTGTAAGAAACAACATTGCCCAGGCATGGTCTAAGCCCCTCACCTCGTCCCTGTGCTTTGGGGAGCTGGAGGGACACCCGAGGCACACGGCCCTGAGACCCCTTTGCAAAAAGCCGGCTTCCCACGGAAACAGTTTTCCTGAGGTGCAGACCCTATCCCAAGTGGTTGTGGCAAGGTAAAGCAAATGCCCTCCACTTCTCTGGAAGAAACCACAGTGCCCAGCCATGTTCTAAGCCCTTCCATCCTCCCTGGGCTTCTGGCAGCAGGAGTGAAAAGAGAGGAGCAGAGCACTGGGACCCGTTTGACAAAACCCGGCTTCCCACGGGAAAGTCTCCACGTGCAGACATGCTCCCAGGTGCCTGGGGCAAGGGGAAGGAAACGCCATACACTGACCTGGAAGAGACCACAGGGCCCAGGCACGGTCTGAACCCTTCCGTCAACCCGGCGGTTTTGCTAGCAGGAGTTCAACCCCAAGGAACACAGCCCGGAGACCCCTGGGGCAAAAAAGGCTTCCGACGATCAATAGGTGCTTGCTGTGGAACACCTATCCCAAGTGGGGGAAGCCAGCTCAACAAAATGCCACACACCCAGGTGTGAGAAACAACATTGCCTTGGCTTGGTCTAAGCCCCTCACCTCGTCCCTGTGCTTTGGGGAGCCGGAGGGACAGCCGAGGCCCACGACCCTGAGACCCCTTTGCAAAAAGCCGGCTTCCCACGGAAACAGTTTTCCTGAGGTGCAGACCCTCTCACAAGTGGTTGTGGCAAGGTAAAGCAAATGCCCTCCACTTCTCTGGAAGAAACCACAGTGCCCAACCATGTTCTAAGCCCTCCCATCCTCCCTGGGCTTCTGGCAGCAGGAGTGAAAAGAGAGGAGCAGAGCACTGGGACCCGTTTGACAAAACCCGGCTTTCCACGGGAAAGTCTTTCTCCACGTGCAGACATGCTCCCAGGTGCCTGGGGCAAGGGGAAGGAAATGCCATACACTGACCTGGAAGAGACCACAGGGCCCAGGCACAGTCTGAACCCTTCCCTCAACCCGGCGATTTTGCTAGCAGGAGTTCAACCCCAACGAACACAGCCCGGAGACCCCTGGGGCAAAAACGGCTTCCGACGATCAATAGTTGCTTGCTGTGGAACACCTATCCCAAGTGGGGGAAGCCAGCTCAACAAAATGCCACACACCCAGGTGTAAGAAACAACATTGCCCAGGCTTGGTCTAAGCCCCTCACCTCGTCCCTGTGCTTTGGGGAGCCGGAGGGACAGCCGAGGCCCACGGCCCTGAGACCCCTTTGCAAAAAGCCGGCTTCCCACCGAAAGAGTTTTCCTGAGGTGCAGACCCTATCCCAAGTGGTTGTGGCAAGGTAAAGCAAATGCCCTCCACTTCTCTGGAAGAAACCACAGTGCCCAGCCATGTTCTAAGTCCTCCCATCCTCCCTGGGCTTCTGGCAGCAGGAGTGAAAAGAGAGGAGCAGAGCACGGGGACCCGTTTGACAAAACCCGGCTTCCCACGGGAAAGTCTTTCTCCACGTGCAGACATGCTCCCAGGTGCCTGTGGCAAGGGGAAGGAAATGCCATACACTGACCTGGAAGAGACCACAGGGCCCAGGCACAGTCTGAACCCTTCCCTCAACCCGGCGGTTTTGCTAGCAGGAGTTCAACCCCAACAACATAGCCCGGAGACCCCTGGGGCAAAAACGGCTTCCGACGAACAATAGGTGCTTGCTGTGGAACACCTATCCCAAGTGGGGGTAGCCAGCTCAACAAAATGCCACAAACCCAGGTGTAAGAAACAACATTGCCCAGGCATGGTCTAAGCCCCTCACCTCGTCCCTGTGCTTTGGGGAGCCGGAGGGACAGCCGAGGCACACGGCCCTGAGACCCCTTTGCAAAAAGCCGGCTTCCCACGGAGACAGTTTTCCTGAGGTGCAGACCCTATCCCAAGTGGTTGTGGCAAGGTAAAGCAAATGCCCTCCACTTCTCTGGAAGAAACCACAGTGCCCAGCCATGTTCTAAGCCCTCCCATCCTCCCTGGGCTTCTGGCAGCAGGAGTGAAAAGAGAGGAGCAGAGCACTGGGACCCGTTTGACAAAACCCGGCTTTCCACGGGAAAGTCTTTCTCCACGTGCAGACATGCTCCCAGGTGCCTGGGGTAAGGGGAAGGAAATGCCATACACTGACCTGGAAGAGACCACAGGGCCCAGGCACAGTCAGAACCCTTCCCTCAACCCGGCGGTTTTGCTAGCAGGAGTTCAACCCCAACGAACACAGCCCGGAGACCCCTGGGGCAAAAACGGCTTCCGACGATCAATAGTTGCTTGCTGTGGAACACCTATCCCAAGTGGGGGAAGCCAGCTCAACAAAATGCCACACACCCAGGTGTAAGAAACAACATTGCCCAGGCTTGGTCTAAGCCCCTCACCTCGTCCCTGTGCTTTGGGGAGCCGGAGGGACAGCCGCGGCCCACGACCCTGAGACCCCTTTGCAAAAAGCCGGCTTCCCAAGGATACAGTTTTCCTGAGGTGCAGACCCTATCCCAAGAGGTTGTGGCAAGGAAAGCAAATGCCCTCCACTTCTCTGGAAGAAACCACAGTGCCCAACCATGTTCTAAGCCCTCCCATCCTCCCTGGGCTTCTGGCAGCAGGAGTGAAAAGAGAGGAGCAGAGCACTGGGACCCGTTTGACAAAACCCGGCTTCCCACGGGAAAGTCTCCGCGTGCAGACATGCTCCCAGGTGCCTGGGGCAAGGGGAAGGAAATGCCATACACTGACCTGGAAGAGACCACAGGGCCCAGGCACAGTCTGAACCCTTCCCTCAACCCGGCGGTTTTGCTAGCAGGAGTTCAACCCCAACGAACACAGCCCGGAGACCCCTGGATCCAAAAGGGCTTCCGACGAACAATAGGTGCTTGCTGTGGAACACCTATCCCAAGTAGGGGTAGCCAGCTCAACAAAATGCCACACACCCAGGTGTAAGAAACAACAATGCCCAGGCATGGTCTAAGCCCCTCACCTCGTCCCTGTGCTTTGGGGAGCCGGAGAGACAGCCTAGGCACACGGCCCTGAGACCCCTTTGCAAAAAGCCGGCTTCCCACGGAGACAGTTTTCCTGAGGTTCAGACCCTATCCCAAGTGGTTGTGGCAAGGTAAAGCAAATGCCCTCCACTTCTCTGGAAGAAACCACAGTGCCCAGCCATGTTCTATGCCCTCCCATCCTCCCTGGGCTTCTGGCAGCAGGAGTGAAAAGAGAGGAGCAGAGCACGGGGACCCGTTTGACAAAAACCGGCTTCCCACGGGAAAGTCTTTCTCCACGTGCAGACATGCTCCCAGGTGCCTGGGGCAAGGGGAAGGAAACGCCATACACTGACCTGGAAGAGACCACAGGGCCCAAGCACAGTCTGAACCCTTCCCTCAACCCGGCGGTTTTGCTAGCAGGAGTTCAATCCCAACGAACACAGCCCGGAGACCCCTGAGGCAAAAACGGCTTCCGACGATCAATAGGTGCTTGCTGTGGAACACCTATCCCAAGTGGGGGAAGCCAGCTCAACAAAATGCCACACACCCAGGTGTGAGAAACAACATTGCGTTGGCTTGGTCTAAGCCCCTCACCTCGTCCCTGTGCTTTGGGGAGCCGGAGGGACAGCCGAGGCCCACGACCCTGCGACCCCTTTGCAAAAAGCCGGCTTCCCACGGAAACAGTTTTCCTGAGGTGCAGACCCTATCCCAAGTGGTTGTGGCAAGGTAAAGCAAATGCCCTCCACTTCTCTGGAAGAAACCACAGTGCCCAACCATGTTCTAAGCCCTCCCATCCTCCCTGGGCTTCTGGCAACAGGAGTGAAAAGAGAGGAGCAGAGCACTGGGACCCGTTTGACAAAACCCGGCTTCCCACGGGAAAGTCTTTCTCCACGTGCAGACATGCTCCCAGGTGCCTGGGCAAGGGGAAGGAAACGCCATACACTGACCTGGAAGAGACCACAGGGCCCAGGCACAGTCTGAACCCTTCCCTCAACCCGGCGGTTTTGCTAGCAGGAGTTCAACCCCAACGAACACAGCCCGGAGACCCCTGGGGCAAAAACGGCTTCCGATGATCAATAGGTGCTTGCTGTGGAACACCTATCCCAAGTGGGGGAAGCCAGCTCAACAAAATGCCACACACCCAGGTGTAAGAAACAACATTGCCCAGGCACGGTCTAAGCCCCTCACCTCGTCCCTGTGCTTTGGGGAGCGGGAGGGACAGCCGAGGCACACGGCCCTGAGACCCCTTTGCAAAAAGCCGGCTTCCCACGGAGACAGTTTTCCTGAGGTGCAGACCCTATCCCAAGTGGTTGTGGCAAGGTAAAGCAAATGCCCTCCACTTCTCTGTAAGAAACCACAGTGCCCAGCCATGTTCTAAGCCCTCCCATCCTCCCTGGGCTTCTGGCAGCAGGAGTGAAAAGAGAGGAGCAGAGCACTGGGACCCGTTTGACAAAACCCGGCTTCCCACGGGAAAGTCTTTCTCCACGTGCAGACATGCTCCCAGGTGCCTGGGGCAAGGGGAAGGAAACGCCATACACTGACTGGAAGAGACCACAGGGCCCAGGCACAGTCTGAACCCTTCCCTCAACCCGGCGATTTTGCTAGCAGGAGTTCAACCCCAACGAACACAGCCCGGAGACCCCTGGGGCAAAAACGGCTTCCGACGATCAATAGTTGCTTGCTGTGGAACACCTATCCCAAGTGGGGGAAGCCAGCTCAACAAAATGCCACACACCCAGGTGTAAGAAACAACATTGCCCAGGCTTGGTCTAAGCCCCTCACCTCGTCCCTGTGCTTTGGGGAGCCGGAGGGACAGCCGCGGCCCACGACCCTGAGACCCCTTTGCAAAAAGCCGGCTTCCCAAGGATACAGTTTTCCTGAGGTGCAGACCCTATCCCAAGTGGTTGTGGCAAGGAAAGCAAATGCCCTCCACTTCTCTGGAAGAAACCACAGTGCCCAACCATGTTCTAAGCCCTCCCATCCTCCCTGGGCTTCTGGCAGCAGGAGTGAAAAGAGAGGAGCAGAGCACTGGGACCCGTTTGACAAAAACCGGCTTCCCACGGGAAAGTCTTTCTCCACGTGCAGACATGCTCCCAGGTGCCTTTGGCAAGGGGAAAGAAATGCCATACACTGACCTGGAAGAGACCACAGGGCCTAGGCAAAGTCTGAACCCTTCCCTCAACCTGGCGGTTTTGCTAGCAGGAGTTCAAACCCAACGAACACAGCCCGGAGACCCCTGAGGCAAAAACGGCTTCCGACGATCAATAACTGCTTGCTGTGGAACACCTATCCCAAGTGGGGGAAGCCAGCTCAACAAAATGCCACACACCCAGGTGTAAGAAACAACATTGCCTTGGCTTGGTCTAAGCCCCTCACCTCGTCCCTGTGCTTTGGGGAGCCGGAGGGACAGCCGAGGCCCACGACCCTGAGACCCCTTTGCAAAAAGCCGGCTTCCCACGGTAACAGTTTTCCTGAGGTGCAGACCCTATGCCAAGTGGTGGTGGCAAGGGAAAGCAAATGCCCTCCACTTCTCTGGAAGAAACCACAGTGCCCAACCATGTTCTAAGCCCTCCCATCCTCCCTGGGCTTCTGGCAGCAGGAGTGAAAAGAGAGGAGCAGAGCACTGGGACCCGTTTGACAAAACCCGGCTTCCCACGGGAAAGTCTTTCTCCACGTGCAGACATGCTCCCAGGTGCCTGGGCAAGGGGAAGGAAACGCCATACACTGACCTGGAAGAGACCACAGGGCCCAAGCACAGTATGATCCCTTCCCTCAACCCGGCGGTTTTGCTAGCAGGAGTTCAACCCCAACGAACACAGCCCGGAGACCCCTGAGGCAAAAACGGCTTCCGACGAACAATAGGCGCTTGCTGTGCAAAACCAATCCCAAGTGGGGGTAGCCAGCTCAACAAAATGCCACACACCCAGGTGTAAGAAACAACATTGCCCAGGCATGGTCTAAGCCCCTCACCTCGTCCCTGTGCTTTGGGGAGCTGGAGGGACACCCGAGGCACACGGCCCTGAGACCCCTTTGCAAAAAGCCGGCTTCCCACGGAAACAGTTTTCCTGAGGTGCAGACCCTATCCCAAGTGGTTGTGGCAAGGTAAAGCAAATGCCCTCCACTTCTCTGGAAGAAACCACAGTGCCCAGCCATGTTCTAAGCCCTTCCATCCTCCCTGGGCTTCTGGCAGCAGGAGTGAAAAGAGAGGAGCAGAGCACTGGGACCCGTTTGACAAAACCCGGCTTCCCACGGGAAAGTCTCCACGTGCAGACATGCTCCCAGGTGCCTGGGGCAAGGGGAAGGAAACGCCATACACTGACCTGGAAGAGACCACAGGGCCCAGGCACGGTCTGAACCCTTCCCTCAACCCGGCGGTTTTGCTAGCAGGAGTTCAACCCCAAGGAACACAGCCCGGAGACCCCTGGGGCAAAAAAGGCTTCCGACGATCAATAGGTGCTTGCTGTGGAACACCTATCCCAAGTGGGGGAAGCCAGCTCAACAAAATGCCACACACCCAGGTGTGAGAAACAACATTGCCTTGGCTTGGTCTAAGCCCCTCACCTCGTCCCTGTGCTTTGGGGAGCCGGAGGGACAGCCGAGGCCCACGACCCTGAGACCCCTTTGCAAAAAGCCGGCTTCCCACGGAAACAGTTTTCCTGAGGTGCAGACCCTCTCACAAGTGGTTGTGGCAAGGTAAAGCAAATGCCCTCCACTTCTCTGGAAGAAACCACAGTGCCCAACCATGTTCTAAGCCCTCCCATCCTCCCTGAGCTTCTGGCAGCAGGAGTGAAAAGAGAGGAGCAGAGCACTGGGACCCGTTTGACAAAACCCGGCTTTCCACGGGAAAGTCTTTCTCCACGTGCAGACATGCTCCCAGGTGCCTGGGGCAAGGGGAAGGAAATGCCATACACTGACCTGGAAGAGACCACAGGGCCCAGGCACAGTCTGAACCCTTCCCTCAACCCGGCGATTTTGCTAGCAGGAGTTCAACCCCAACGAACACAGCCCGGAGACCCCTGGGGCAAAAACGGCTTCCGACGATCAATAGTTGCTTGCTGTGGAACACCTATCCCAAGTGGGGGAAGCCAGCTCAACAAAATGCCACACACCCAGGTGTAAGAAACAACATTGCCCAGGCTTGGTCTAAGCCCCTCACCTCGTCCCTGTGCTTTGGGGAGCCGGAGGGACAGCCGAGGCCCACGGCCCTGAGACCCCTTTGCAAAAAGCCGGCTTCCCACCGAAAGAGTTTTCCTGAGGTGCAGACCCTATCCCAAGTGGTTGTGGCAAGGTAAAGCAAATGCCCTCCACTTCTCTGGAAGAAACCACAGTGCCCAGCCATGTTCTAAGTCCTCCCATCCTCCCTGGGCTTCTGGCAGCAGGAGTGAAAAGAGAGGAGCAGAGCACGGGGACCCGTTTGACAAAACCCGGCTTCCCACGGGAAAGTCTTTCTCCACGTGCAGACATGCTCCCAGGTGCCTGTGGCAAGGGGAAGGAAATGCCATACACTGACCTGGAAGAGACCACAGGGCCCAGGCACAGTCTGAACCCTTCCCTCAACCCGGCGGTTTTGCTAGCAGGAGTTCAACCCCAACAACATAGCCCGGAGACCCCTGGGGCAAAAACGACTTCCGACGAACAATAGGTGCTTGCTGTGGAACACCTATCCCAAGTGGGGGTAGCCAGCTCAACAAAATGCCACAAACCCAGGTGTAAGAAACAACATTGCCCAGGCATGGTCTAAGCCCCTCACCTCGTCCCTGTGCTTTGGGGAGCCGGAGGGACAGCCGAGGCACACGGCCCTGAGACCCCTTTGCAAAAAGCCGGCTTCCCACGGAGACAGTTTTCCTGAGGTGCAGACCCTATCCCAAGTGGTTGTGGCAAGGTAAAGCAAATGCCCTCCACTTCTCTGGAAGAAACCACAGTGCCCAGCCATGTTCTAAGCCCTCCCATCCTCCCTGGGCTTCTGGCAGCAGGAGTGAAAAGAGAGGAGCAGAGCACTGGGACCCGTTTGACAAAACCCGGCTTTCCACGGGAAAGTCTTTCTCCACGTGCAGACATGCTCCCAGGTGCCTGGGGTAAGGGGAAGGAAATGCCATACACTGACCTGGAAGAGACCACAGGGCCCAGGCACAGTCAGAACCCTTCCCTCAACCCGGCGGTTTTGCTAGCAGGAGTTCAACCCCAACGAACACAGCCCGGAGACCCCTGGGGCAAAAACGGCTTCCGACGATCAATAGTTGCTTGCTGTGGAACACCTATCCCAAGTGGGGGAAGCCAGCTCAACAAAATGCCACACACCCAGGTGTAAGAAACAACATTGCCCAGGCTTGGTCTAAGCCCCTCACCTCGTCCCTGTGCTTTGGGGAGCCGGAGGGACAGCCGCGGCCCACGACCCTGAGACCCCTTTGCAAAAAGCCGGCTTCCCAAGGATACAGTTTTCCTGAGGTGCAGACCCTATCCCAAGTGGTTGTGGCAAGGAAAGCAAATGCCCTCCACTTCTCTGGAAGAAACCACAGTGCCCAACCATGTTCTAAGCCCTCCCATCCTCCCTGGGCTTCTGGCAGCAGGAGTGAAAAGAGAGGAGCAGAGCACTGGGACCCGTTTGACAAAAACCGGCTTCCCACGGGAAAGTCTTTCTCCACGTGCAGACATGCTCCCAGGTGCCTGGGGCAAGGGGAAGGAAACGCCATACACTGACCTGGAAGAGACCACAGGGCCCAGGCACAGTCTGAACCCTTCCCTCAACCCGGCGGTTTTGCTAGCAGGAGTTCAACCCCAACGAACACAGCCCGGAGACCCCTGGGGCAAAAACGGCTTCCGACGATCAATAGGTGCTTGCTGTGGAACACCTATCCCAAGTGGGGGAAGCCAGCTCAACAAAATGCCACACACCCAGGTGTGAGAAACAACATTGCCTTGGCTTGGTCTAAGCCCCTCACCTCGTCCCTGTGCTTTGGGGAGCCGGAGGGACAGCCGAGGCCCACGACCCTGAGACCCCTTTGCAAAAAGCCGGCTTCCCACGGAAACAGTTTTCCTGAGGTGCAGACCCTATCCCAAGTGGTTGTGGCAAGGTAAAGCAAATGCCCTCCACTTCTCTGGAAGAAACCACAGTGCCCAACCATGTTCTAAGCCCTCCCATCCTCCCTGGGCTTCTGGCAGCAGGAGTGAAAAGAGAGGAGCAGAGCACTGGGACCCGTTTGACAAAACCCGGCTTTGCACGGGAAAGTCTTTCTCCACGTGCAGACATGCTCCCAGGTGCCTGGGGCAAGGGGAAGGAAATGCCATACACTGACCTGGAAGAGACCACAGGGCCCAGGCACAGTCTGAACCCTTCCCTCAACCCGGCGATTTTGCTAGGAGGAGTTCAACCCCAACGAACACAGCCCGGAGACCCCTGGGGCAAAAACGGCTTCCGACGATCAATAGTTGCTTGCTGTGGAACACCTATCCCAAGTGGGGGAAGCCAGCTCAACAAAATGCCACACACCCAGGTGTAAGAAACAACATTGCCCAGGCTTGGTCTAAGCCCCTCACCTCGTCCCTGTGCTTTGGGGAGCCGGAGGGACAGCCGAGGCCCACGGCCCTGAGACCCCTTTGCAAAAAGCCGGCTTCCCACCGAAAGAGTTTTCCTGAGGTGCAGACCCTATCCCAAGTGGTTGTGGCAAGGTAAAGCAAATGCCCTCCACTTCTCTGTAAGAAACCACAGTGCCCAGCCATGTTCTAAGCCCTCCCATCCTCCCTGGGCTTCTGGCAGCAGGAGTGAAAAGAGAGGAGCAGAGCACGGGGACCCGTTTGACAAAACCCGGCTTCCCACGGGAAAGTCTTTCTCCACGTGCAGACATGCTCCCAGGTGCCTGTGGCAAGGTGAAGGAAATGCCATACACTGACCTGGAAGAGACCACAGGGCCCAGGCACAGTCTGAACCCTTCCCTCAACCCGGCGGTTTTGCTAGCAGGAGTTCAACCCCAACAACATAGCCCGGAGACCCCTGGGGCAAAAACGGCTTCCGACGAACAATAGGTGCTTGCTGTGGAACACCTATCCCAAGTGGGGGTAGCCAGCTCAACAAAATGCCACAAACCCAGGTGTAAGAAACAACATTGCCCAGGCATGGTCTAAGCCCCTCACCTCGTCCCTGTGCTTTGGGGAGCCGGAGGGACAGCCGAGGCACACGGCCCTGAGACCCCTTTGCAAAAAGCCGGCTTCCCACGGAGACAGTTTTCCTGAGGTGCAGACCCTATCCCAAGTGGTTGTGGCAAGGTAAAGCAAATGCCCTCCACTTCTCTGGAAGAAACCACAGTGCCCAGCCATGTTCTAAGCCCTCCCATCCTCCCTGGGCTTCTGGCAGCAGGAGTGAAAAGAGAGGAGCAGAGCACTGGGACCCGTTTGACAAAACCCGGCTTTCCACGGGAAAGTCTTTCTCCACGTGCAGACATGCTCCCAGGTGCCTGGGGCAAGGGGAAGGAAATGCCATACACTGACCTGGAAGAGACCACAGGGCCCAGGCACAGTCTGAACCCTTCCCTCAACCCGGCGGTTTTGCTAGCAGGAGTTCAACCCCAACGAACACAGCCCGGAGACCCCTGAGGCAAAAACGGCTTCCGACGATCAATAGGTGCTTGCTGTGGAACACCTATCCCAAGTGGGGGAAGCCAGCTCAACAAAATGCCACACACCCAGGTGTAAGAAACAACATTGCCTTGGCTTGGTCTAAGCCCCTCACCTCGTCCCTGTGCTTTGGGGAGCCGGAGGGACAGCCGAGGCCCACGACCCTGAGACCCCTTTGCAAAAAGCCGGCTTCCCACCGAAAGAGATTTCCTGAGGTGCAGACCCTATCCCAAGTGGTTGTGGCAAGGTAAAGCAAATGCCCTCCACTTCTCTGTAAGAAACCACAGTGCCCAGCCATGTTCTAAGCCCTCCCATCCTCCCTGGGCTTCTGGCAGCAGGAGTGAAAAGAGAGGAGCAGAGCACGGGGACCCGTTTGACAAAAACCGGCTTCCAACGGGAAAGTCTTTCTCCACGTGCAGACATGCTCCCAGGTGCCTGTGGCAAGGGGAAGGGAATGCCATACACTGACCTGGAAGAGACCACAGGGCCCAGGCACAGTTTGAACCCTTCCCTCAACCCGGCGGTTTTGCTAGCAGGAGTTCAACCCCAACGAACATAGCCCGGAGACCCCTGGGGCAAAAACGGCTTCCGACGATCAATAGGTGCTTGCTGTGGAACACCTATCCCAAGTGGGGGAAGCCAGCTCAACAAAATGCCACACACCCAGGTGTAAGAAACAACATTGCCCTGGCTTGGTCTAAGCCCCTCACCTCGTCCCTGTGCTTTGGGGAGCCGGAGGGACACCCGAGGCACACGGCCCTGAGACCCCTTTGCAAAAAGCCGGCTTCCCACGGAAACAGTTTTCTGAGGTGCAGACCCTATCCCAAGTGGTTTTGGCAAGGTAAAGCAAATGCCCTCCACTTCTCTGGAAGAAACCACAGTGCCCAGCCATGTTCTAAGCCCTTCCATCCTCCCTGGGCTTCTGGCAGCAGGAGTGAAAAGAGAGGAGCAGAGCACTGGGACCCGTTTGACAAAACCCGGCTTCCCACGGGAAAGTCTTTCTCCACGTGCAGACATGCTCCCAGGTGCCTGGGGCAAGGGGAAGGAAACGCCATACACTGACCTGGAAGAGACCACAGGGCCCAGGCACAGTCTGAACCCTTCCCTCAACCCGGCGGTTTTGCTAGGAGGAGTTCAACCCCAACGAACACAGCCCGGAGACCCCTGGGGCAAAAACGGCTTCCGACGATCAATAGGTGCTTGCTGTGGAACACCTATCCCAAGTGGGGGAAGCCAGCTCAACAAAATGCCACACACCCAGGTGTGAGAAACAACATTGCCTTGGCTTGGTCTAAGCCCCTCACCTCGTCCCTGTGCTTTGGGGAGCCGGAGGGACAGCCGAGGCCCACGACCCTGAGACCCCTTTGCAAAAAGCCGGCTCCCCACGGAAACAGTTTTCCTGAGGTGCAGACCCTATCCCAAGTGGTTGTGGCAAGGTAAAGCAAATGCCCTCCACTTCTCTGGAAGAAACCACAGTGCCCAACCATGTTCTAAGCCCTCCCATCCTCCCTGGGCTTCTGGCAGCAGGAGTGAAAGGAGAGGAGCAGAGCACTGGGACCCGTTTGACAAAACCCGGCTTTCCACGGGAAAGTCTTTCTCCACGTGCAGACATGCTCCCAGGTGCCTGGGGCAAGGGGAAGGAAATGCCATACACTGACCTGGAAGAGACCACAGGGCCCAGGCACAGTCTGAACCCTTACCTCAACCCGGCGATTTTGCTAGCAGGAGTTCAACCCCAACGAACACAGCCCGGAGACCCCTGGGGCAAAAACGGCTTCCGACGATCAATAGTTGCTTGCTGTGGAACACCTATCCCAAGTGGGGGAAGCCAGCTCAACAAAATGCCACACACCCAGGTGTAAGAAACAACATTGCCCAGGCTTGGTCTAAGCCCCTCACCTCGTCCCTGTGCTTTGGGGAGCCGGAGGGACAGCCGAGGCCCACGGCCCTGAGACACCTTTGCAAAAAGCCGGCTTCCCACCGAAAGTTTTCCTGAGGTGCAGACCCTATCCCAAGTGGTTGTGGCAAGGTAAAGCAAATGCCCTCCACTTCTCTGTAAGAAACCACAGTGCCCAGCCATGTTCTAAGCCCTCCCATCCTCCCTGGGCTTCTGGCAGCAGGAGTGAAAAGAGAGGAGCAGAGCACGGGGACCCGTTTGACAAAACCCGGCTTCCCACGGGAAAGTCTTTCTCCACGTGCAGACATGCTCCCAGGTGCCTGTGGCAAGGGGAAGGAAATGCCATACACTGACCTGGAAGAGACCACAGGGCCCAGGCACAGTCTGAACCCTTCCCTCAACCCGGCGGTTTTGCTAGCAGGAGTTCAACCCCAACAACATAGCCCGGAGACCCCTGGGGCAAAAACGGCTTCCGACGAACAATAGGTGCTTGCTGTGGAACACCTATCCCAAGTGGGGGTAGCCAGCTCAACAAAATGCCACAAACCCAGGTGTAAGAAACAACATTGCCCAGGCATGGTCTAACCCCCTCACCTCGTCCCTGTGCTTTGGGGAGCCGGAGGGACAGCCGAGGCACACGGCCCTGAGACCCCTTTGCAAAAAGCCGGCTTCCCACCGAAAGAGTTTTCCTGAGGTGCAGACCCTATCCCAAGTGGTTGTGGCAAGGTAAAGCAAATGCCCTCCACTTCTCTGGAAGAAACCACAGTGCCCAGCCATGTTCTAAGTCCTCCCATCCTCCCTGGGCTTCTGGCAGCAGGAGTGAAAAGAGAGGAGCAGAGCACGGGGACCCGTTTGACAAAACCCGGCTTCCCACGGGAAAGTCTTTCTCCACGTGCAGACATGCTCCCAGGTGCCTGTGGCAAGGGGAAGGAAATGCCATACACTGACCTGGAAGAGACCACAGGGCCCAGGCACAGTCTGAACCCTTCCCTCAACCCGGCGGTTTTGCTAGCAGGAGTTCAACCCCAACAACATAGCCCGAAGACCCCTGGGGCAAAAACGACTTCCGACGAACAATAGGTGCTTGCTGTGGAACACCTATCCCAAGTGGGGGTAGCCAGCTCAACAAAATGCCACAAACCCAGGTGTAAGAAACAACATTGCCCAGGCATGGTCTAAGCCCCTCACCTCGTCCCTGTGCTTTGGGGAGCCGGAGGGACAGCCGAGGCACACGGCCCTGAGACCCCTTTGCAAAAAGCCGGCTTCCCACGGAGACAGTTTTCCTGAGGTGCAGACCCTATCCCAAGTGGTTGTGGCAAGGTAAAGCAAATGCCCTCCACTTCTCTGGAAGAAACCACAGTGCCCAGCCATGTTCTAAGCCCTCCCATCCTCCCTGGGCTTCTGGCAGCAGGAGTGAAAAGAGAGGAGCAGAGCACTGGGACCCGTTTGACAAAACCCGGCTTTCCACGGGAAAGTCTTTCTCCACGTGCAGACATGCTCCCAGGTGCCTGGGGTAAGGGGAAGGAAATGCCATACACTGACCTGGAAGAGACCACAGGGCCCAGGCACAGTCAGAACCCTTCCCTCAACCCGGCGGTTTTGCTAGCAGGAGTTCAACCCCAACGAACACAGCCCGGAGACCCCTGGGGCAAAAACGGCTTCCGACGATCAATAGTTGCTTGCTGTGGAACACCTATCCCAAGTGGGGGAAGCCAGCTCAACAAAATGCCACACACCCAGGTGTAAGAAACAACATTGCCCAGGCTTGGTCTAAGCCCCTCACCTCGTCCCTGTGCTTTGGGGAGCCGGAGGGACAGCCGCGGCCCACGACCCTGAGACCCCTTTGCAAAAAGCCGGCTTCCCAAGGATACAGTTTTCCTGAGGTGCAGACCCTATCCCAAGTGGTTGTGGCAAGGAAAGCAAATGCCCTCCACTTCTCTGGAAGAAACCACAGTGCCCAACCATGTTCTAAGCCCTCCCATCCTCCCTGGGCTTCTGGCAGCAGGAGTGAAAAGAGAGGAGCAGAGCACTGGGACCCGTTTGACAAAAACCGGCTTCCCACGGGAAAGTCTTTCTCCACGTGCAGACATGCTCCCAGGTGCCTTTGGCAAGGGGAAAGAAATGCCATACACTGACCTGGAAGAGACCACAGGGCCTAGGCACAGTCTGAACCCTTCCCTCAACCTGGCGGTTTTGCTAGCAGGAGTTCAACCCCAACGAACACAGCCCGGAGACCCCTGAGGCAAAAACGGCTTCCGACGATCAATAACTGCTTGCTGTGGAACACCTATCCCAAGTGGGGGAAGCCAGCTCAACAAAATGCCACACACCCAGGTGTAAGAAACAACATTGCCTTGGCTTGGTCTAAGCCCCTCACCTCGTCCCTGTGCTTTGGGGAGCCGGAGGGACAGCCGAGGCCCACGACCCTGAGACCCCTTTGCAAAAAGCCGGCTTCCCACGGAAACAGTTTTCCTGAGGTGCAGACCCTATGCCAAGTGGTGGTGGCAAGGGAAAGCAAATGCCCTCCACTTCTCTGGAAGAAACCACAGTGCCCAACCATGTTCTAAGCCCTCCCATCCTCCCTGGGCTTCTGGCAGCAGGAGTGAAAAGAGAGGAGCAGAGCACTGGGACCCGTTTGACAAAACCCGGCTTTCCACGGGAAAGTCTTTCTCCACGTGCAGACATGCTCCCAGGTGCCTGGGCAAGGGGAAGGAAACGCCATACACTGACCTGGAAGAGACCACAGGGCCCAAGCACAGTATGATCCCTTCCCTCAACCCGGCGGTTTTGCTAGCAGGAGTTCAACCCCAACGAACACAGCCCGGAGACCCCTGAGGCAAAAACGGCTTCCGACGAACAATAGGCGCTTGCTGTGCAAAACCAATCCCAAGTGGGGGTAGCCAGCTCAACAAAATGCCACACACCCAGGTGTAAGAAACAACATTGCCCAGGCATGGTCTAAGCCCCTCACCTCGTCCCTGTGCTTTGGGGAGCTGGAGGGACACCCGAGGCACACGGACCTGAGACCCCTTTGCAAAAAGCCGGCTTCCCACGGAAACAGTTTTCCTGAGGTGCAGACCCTATCCCAAGTGGTTGTGGCAAGGTAAAGCAAATGCCCTCCACTTCTCTGGAAGAAACCACAGTGCCCAGCCATGTTCTAAGCCCTTCCATCCTCCCTGGGCTTCTGGCAGCAGGAGTGAAAAGAGAGGAGCAGAGCACTGGGACCCGTTTGACAAAACCCGGCTTCCCACGGGAAAGTCTCCACGTGCAGACATGCTCCCAGGTGCCTGGGGCAAGGGGAAGGAAACGCCATACACTGACCTGGAAGAGACCACAGGGCCCAGGCACGGTCTGAACCCTTCCCTCAACCCGGCGGTTTTGCTAGCAGGAGTTCAACCCCAAGGAACACAGCCCGGAGACCCCTGGGGCAAAAAAGGCTTCCGACGATCAATAGGTGCTTGCTGTGGAACACCTATCCCAAGTGGGGGAAGCCAGCTCAACAAAATGCCACACACCCAGGTGTGAGAAACAACATTGCCTTGGCTTGGTCTAAGCCCCTCACCTCGTCCCTGTGCTTTGGGGAGCCGGAGGGACAGCCGAGGCCCACGACCCTGAGACCCCTTTGCAAAAAGCCGGCTTCCCACGGAAACAGTTTTCCTGAGGTGCAGACCCTCTCACAAGTGGTTGTGGCAAGGTTAAGCAAATTCCCTCCACTTCTCTGGAAGAAACCACAGTGCCCAGCCATGTTCTAAGCCCTCCCATCCTCCCTGGGCTTCTGGCAGCAGGAGTGAAAAGAGAGGAGCAGAGCACTGGGACCCGTTTGACAAAACCCGGCTTTCCACGGGAAAGTCTTTCTCCACGTGCAGACATGCTCCCAGGTGCCTGGGGCAAGGGGAAGGAAATGCCATACACTGACCTGGAAGAGACCACAGGGCCCAGGCACAGTCTGAACCCTTCCCTCAACCCGGCGATTTTGCTAGCAGGAGTTCAACCCCAACGAACACAGCCCGGAGACCCCTGGGGCAAAAACGGCTTCCGACGATCAATAGTTGCTTGCTGTGGAACACCTATCCCAAGTGGGGGAAGCCAGCTCAACAAAATGCCACACACCCAGGTGTAAGAAACAACATTGCCCAGGCTTGGTCTAAGCCCCTCACCTCGTCCCTGTGCTTTGGGGAGCCGGAGGGACAGCCGAGGCCCACGGCCCTGAGACCCCTTTGCAAAAAGCCGGCTTCCCACCGAAAGAGTTTTCCTGAGGTGCAGACCCTATCCCAAGTGGTTGTGGCAAGGTAAAGCAAATGCCCTCCACTTCTCTGTAAGAAACCACAGTGCCCAGCCATGTTCTAAGTCCTCCCATCCTCCCTGGGCTTCTGGCAGCAGGAGTGAAAAGAGAGGAGCAGAGCACGGGGACCCGTTTGACAAAACCCGGCTTCCCACGGGAAAGTCTTTCTCCACGTGCAGACATGCTCCCAGGTGCCTGTGGCAAGGGGAAGGAAATGCCATACACTGACCTGGAAGAGACCACAGGGCCCAGGCACAGTCTGAACCCTTCCCTCAACCCGGCGGTTTTGCTAGCAGGAGTTCAACCCCAACAACATAGCCCGGAGACCCCTGGGGCAAAAACGGCTTCCGACGAACAATAGGTGCTTGCTGTGGAACACCTATCCCAAGTGGGGGTAGCCAGCTCAACAAAATGCCACAAACCCAGGTGTAAGAAACAACATTGCCCAGGCATGGTCTAAGCCCCTCACCTCGTCCCTGTGCTTTGGGGAGCCGGAGGGACAGCCGAGGCACACGGCCCTGAGACCCCTTTGCAAAAAGCCGGCTTCCCACGGAGACAGTTTTCCTGAGGTGCAGACCCTATCCCAAGTGGTTGTGGCAAGGTAAAGCAAATGCCCTCCACTTCTCTGGAAGAAACCACAGTGCCCAGCCATGTTCTAAGCCCTCCCATCCTCCCTGGGCTTCTGGCAGCAGGAGTGAAAAGAGAGGAGCAGAGCACTGGGACCCGTTTGACAAAACCCGGCTTTCCACGGGAAAGTCTTTCTCCACGTGCAGACATGCTCCCAGGTGCCTGGGGTAAGGGGAAGGAAATGCCATACACTGACCTGGAAGAGACCACAGGGCCCAGGCACAGTCTGAACCCTTCCCTCAACCCGGCGGTTTTGCTAGCAGGAGTTCAACCCCAACGAACACAGCCCGGAGACCCCTGGGGCAAAAACGGCTTCCGACGATCAATAGGTGCTTGCTGTGGAACACCTATCCCAAGTGGGGGAAGCCAGCTCAACAAAATGCCACACACCCAGGTGTAAGAAACAACATTGCCCAGGCTTGGTCTAAGCCCCTCACCTCGTCCCTGTGCTTTGGGGAGCCGGAGGGACAGCCGAGGCCCACGACCCTGAGACCCCTTTGCAAAAAGCCGGCTTCCCACCGAAAGAGATTTCCTGAGGTGCAGACCCTATCCCAAGTGGTTGTGGCAAGGTAAAGCAAATGCCCTCCACTTCTCTGTAAGAAACCACAGTGCCCAGCCATGTTCTAAGCCCTCCCATCCTCCCTGGGCTTCTGGCAGCAGGAGTGAAAAGAGAGGAGCAGAGCACGGGGACCCGTTTGACAAAAACCGGCTTCCAACGGGAAAGTCTTTCTCCACGTGCAGACATGCTCCCAGGTGCCTGTGGCAAGGGGAAGGGAATGCCATACACTGACCTGGAAGAGACCACAGGGCCCAGGCACAGTCTGAACCCTTCCCTCAACCCGGCGGTTTTGGTAGCAGGAGTTCAACCCCAACGAACACAGCCCGGAGACCCCTGAGGCAAAAACGGCTTCCGACGATCAATAGGTGCTTACTGTGGAACACCTATCCTAAGTGGGGGAAGCCAGCTCAACAAAATGCCACACACCCAGGTGTGAGAAACAACATTGCCTTGGCTTGGTCTAAGCCCCTCACCTCGTCCCTGTGCTTTGGGGAGCCGGAGGGACAGCCGAGGCCCACGACCCTGCGACCCCTTTGCAAAAAGCCGGCTTCCCACGGAAACAGTTTTCCTGAGGTGCAGACCCTATCCCAAGTGGTTGTGGCAAGTTAAAGCAAATGCCCTCCACTTCTCTGGAAGAAACCACAGTGCCCAGCCATGTTCTAAGCCCTTCCATCCTCCCTGGGCTTCTGGCAGCAGGAGTGAAAAGAGAGGAGCAGAGCACTGGGACCCGTTTGACAAAACCCGGCTTCCCACGGGAAAGTCTTTCTCCACGTGCAGACATGCTCCCAGGTGCCTGGGGCAAGGGGAAGGAAACGCCATACACTGACCTGGAAGAGACCACAGGGCCCAGGCACAGTCTGAACCCTTCCCTCAACCCGGCGGTTTTGCTAGCAGGAGTTCAACCCCAACGAACACAGCCCGGAGACCCCTGGGGCAAAAACGGCTTCCGACGATCAATAGGTGCTTGCTGTGGAACACCTATCCCAAGTGGGGGAAGCCAGCTCAACAAAATGCCACACACCCAGGTGTGAGAAACAACATTGCCTTGGCTTGGTCTAAGCCCCTCACCTCGTCCCTGTGCTTTGGGGAGCCGGAGGGACAGCCGAGGCCCACGACCCTGAGACCCCTTTGCAAAAAGCCGGCTTCCCACGGAAACAGTTTTCCTGAGGTGCAGACCCTATCCCAAGTGGTTGTGGCAAGGTAAAGCAAATGCCCTCCACTTCTCTGGAAGAAACCACAGTGCCCAACCATGTTCTAAGCCCTCCCATCCTCCCTGGGCTTCTGGCAGCAGGAGTGAAAAGAGAGGAGCAGAGCACTGGGACCCGTTTGACAAAACCCGGCTTTGCACGGGAAAGTCTTTCTCCACGTGCAGACATGCTCCCAGGTGCCTGGGGCAAGGGGAAGGAAATGCCATACACTGACCTGGAAGAGACCACAGGGCCCAGGCACAGTCTGAACCCTTCCCTCAACCCGGCGATTTTGCTAGGAGGAGTTCAACCCCAACGAACACAGCCCGGAGACCCCTGGGGCAAAAACGGCTTCCGACGATCAATAGTTGCTTGCTGTGGAACACCTATCCCAAGTGGGGGAAGCCAGCTCAACAAAATGCCACACACCCAGGTGTAAGAAACAACATTGCCCAGGCTTGGTCTAAGCCCCTCACCTCGTCCCTGTGCTTTGGGGAGCCGGAGGGACAGCCGAGGCCCACGGCCCTGAGACCCCTTTGCAAAAAGCCGGCTTCCCACCGAAAGAGTTTTCCTGAGGTGCAGACCCTATCCCAAGTGGTTGTGGCAAGGTAAAGCAAATGCCCTCCACTTCTCTGTAAGAAACCACAGTGCCCAGCCATGTTCTAAGCCCTCCCATCCTCCCTGGGCTTCTGGCAGCAGGAGTGAAAAGAGAGGAGCAGAGCACGGGGACCCGTTTGACAAAACCCGGCTTCCCACGGGAAAGTCTTTCTCCACGTGCAGACATGCTCCCAGGTGCCTGTGGCAAGGTGAAGGAAATGCCATACACTGACCTGGAAGAGACCACAGGGCCCAGGCACAGTCTGAACCCTTCCCTCAACCCGGCGGTTTTGCTAGCAGGAGTTCAACCCCAACAACATAGCCCGGAGACCCCTGGGGCAAAAACGGCTTCCGACGAACAATAGGTGCTTGCTGTGGAACACCTATCCCAAGTGGGGGTAGCCAGCTCAACAAAATGCCACAAACCCAGGTGTAAGAAACAACATTGCCCAGGCATGGTCTAAGCCCCTCACCTCGTCCCTGTGCTTTGGGGAGCCGGAGGGACAGCCGAGGCACACGGCCCTGAGACCCCTTTGCAAAAAGCCGGCTTCCCACGGAGACAGTTTTCCTGAGGTGCAGACCCTATCCCAAGTGGTTGTGGCAAGGTAAAGCAAATGCCCTCCACTTCTCTGGAAGAAACCACAGTGCCCAGCCATGTTCTAAGCCCTCCCATCCTCCCTGGGCTTCTGGCAGCAGGAGTGAAAAGAGAGGAGCAGAGCACTGGGACCCGTTTGACAAAACCCGGCTTTCCACGGGAAAGTCTTTCTCCACGTGCAGACATGCTCCCAGGTGCCTGGGGCAAGGGGAAGGAAATGCCATACACTGACCTGGAAGAGACCACAGGGCCCAGGCACAGTCTGAACCCTTCCCTCAACCCGGCGGTTTTGCTAGCAGGAGTTCAACCCCAACGAACATAGCCCGGAGACCCCTGGGGCAAAAACGGCTTCCGACGATCAATAGGTGCTTGCTGTGGAACACCTATCCCAAGTGGGGGAAGCCAGCTCAACAAAATGCCACACACCCAGGTGTAAGAAACAACATTGCCCTGGCTTGGTCTAAGCCCCTCACCTCGTCCCTGTGCTTTGGGGAGCCGGAGGGACACCCGAGGCACACGGCCCTGAGACCCCTTTGCAAAAAGCCGGCTTCCCACGGAAACAGTTTTCTGAGGTGCAGACCCTATCCCAAGTGGTTTTGGCAAGGTAAAGCAAATGCCCTCCACTTCTCTGGAAGAAACCACAGTGCCCAGCCATGTTCTAAGCCCTTCCATCCTCCCTGGGCTTCTGGCAGCAGGAGTGAAAAGAGAGGAGCAGAGCACTGGGACCCGTTTGACAAAACCCGGCTTCCCACGGGAAAGTCTTTCTCCACGTGCAGACATGCTCCCAGGTGCCTGGGGCAAGGGGAAGGAAACGCCATACACTGACCTGGAAGAGACCACAGGGCCCAGGCACAGTCTGAACCCTTCCCTCAACCCGGCGGTTTTGCTAGGAGGAGTTCAACCCCAACGAACACAGCCCGGAGACCCCTGGGGCAAAAACGGCTTCCGACGATCAATAGGTGCTTGCTGTGGAACACCTATCCCAAGTGGGGGAAGCCAGCTCAACAAAATGCCACACACCCAGGTGTGAGAAACAACATTGCCTTGGCTTGGTCTAAGCCCCTCACCTCGTCCCTGTGCTTTGGGGAGCCGGAGGGACAGCCGAGGCCCACGACCCTGAGACCCCTTTGCAAAAAGCCGGCTCCCCACGGAAACAGTTTTCCTGAGGTGCAGACCCTATCCCAAGTGGTTGTGGCAAGGTAAAGCAAATGCCCTCCACTTCTCTGTAAGAAACCACAGTGCCCAGCCATGTTCTAAGCCCTCCCATCCTCCCTGGGCTTCTGGCAGCAGGAGTGAAAAGAGAGGAGCAGAGCACGGGGACCCGTTTGACAAAACCCGGCTTCCCACGGGAAAGTCTTTCTCCACGTGCAGACATGCTCCCAGGTGCCTGTGGCAAGGGGAAGGAAATGCCATACACTGACCTGGAAGAGACCACAGGGCCCAGGCACAGTCTGAACCCTTCCCTCAACCCGGCGGTTTTGCTAGCAGGAGTTCAACCCCAACAACATAGCCCGGAGACCCCTGGGGCAAAAACGGCTTCCGACGAACAATAGGTGCTTGCTGTGGAACACCTATCCCAAGTGGGGGTAGCCAGCTCAACAAAATGCCACAAACCCAGGTGTAAGAAACAACATTGCCCAGGCATGGTCTAACCCCCTCACCTCGTCCCTGTGCTTTGGGGAGCCGGAGGGACAGCCGAGGCACACGGCCCTGAGACCCCTTTGCAAAAAGCCGGCTTCCCACGGAGACAGTTTTCCTGAGGTGCAGACCCTATCCCAAGTGGTTGTGGCAAGGTAAAGCAAATGCCCTCCACTTCTCTGGAAGAAACCACAGTGCCCAGCCATGTTCTAAGCCCTCCCATCCTCCCTGGGCTTCTGGCAGCAGGAGTGAAAAGAGAGGAGCAGAGCACTGGGACCCCTTTGACAAAACCCGGCTTTCCACGGGAAAGTCTTTCTCCACGTGCAGACATGCTCCCAGGTGCCTGGGGCAAGGGGAAGGAAATGCCATACACTGACCTGGAAGAGACCACAGGGCCCAGGCACAGTCTGAACCCTTCCCTCAACCCGGCGGTTTTGCTAGCAGGAGTTCAACCCCAACGAACACAGCCCGGAGACCCCTGGGGCAAAAACGGCTTCCGACGATCAATAGGTGCTTGCTGTGGAACACCTATCCCAAGTGGGGGAAGCCAGCTCAACAAAATGCCACACACCCAGGTGTAAGAAACAACATTGCCCAGGCTTGGTCTAAGCCCCTCACCTCGTCCCTGTGCTTTGGGGAGCCGGAGGGACAGCCGAGGTCCACGACCCTGAGACCCCTTTGCAAAAAGCCGGCTTCCCAAAGGAAACAGTTTTCCTGAGGTGCAGACCCTATCCCAAGTGGTTGTGGCAAGGTGAGCAAATGCCCTCCACTTCTCTGGAAGAAACCACAGTGCCCAACCATGTTCTAAGCCCTCCCATCCTCCCTGGGCTTCTGGCAGCAGGAGTGAAAAGAGAGGAGCAGAGCACTGGGACCCGTTTGACAAAACCCGGCTTCCCACGGGAAAGTCTTTCTCCGCGTGCAGACATGCTCCCAGGTGCCTGGGGCAAGGGGAAGGAAATGCCATACACTGACCTGGAAGAGACCACAGGGCCCAGGCACAGTCTGAACCCTTCCCTCAACCCGGCGGTTTTGCTAGCAGGAGTTCAACCCCAACGAACACAGCCCGGAGACCCCTGGATCCAAAAGGGCTTCCGACGAACAATAGGTGCTTGCTGTGGAACACCTATCCCAATTGGGGGTAGCCAGCTCAACAAAATGCCACACACCCAGGTGTAAGAAACAACAATGCCCAGGCATGGTCTAAGCCCCTCACCTCGTCCCTGTGCTTTGGGGAGCTGGAGGGACAGCCTAGGCACACGGCCCTGAGACCCCTTTGCAAAAAGCCGGCTTCCCACGGAGACAGTTTTCCTGAGGTTCAGACCCTATCCCAAGTGGTTGTGGCAAGGTAAAGCAAATGCCCTCCACTTCTCTGGAAGAAACCACAGTGCCCAGCCATGTTCTAAGCCCTCCCATCCTCCCTGGGCTTCTGGCAGCAGGAGTGAAAAGAGAGGAGCAGAGCACGGGGACCCGTTTGACAAAACCCGGCTTCCCACGGGAAAGTCTTTCTCCACGTGCAGACATGCTCCCAGGTGCCTGTGGCAAGGGGAAGGGAATGCCATACACTGACCTGGAAGAGACCACAGGGCCCAGGCACAGTCTGAACCCTTCCCTCAACCCGGCGGTTTTGCTAGCAGGAGTTCAACCCCAAGGAACATAGCCCGGAGACCCCTGGGGCAAAAACGGCTTCCGACGAACAATAGGTGCTTGCTGTGGAACACCTATCCCAAGTGGGGGAAGCCAGCTCAACAAAATGCCACACACCCAGGTGTAAGAAACAACATTGCCCTGGCTTGGTCTAAGCCCCTCACCTCGTCCCTGTGCTTTGGGGAGCCGGAGGGACACCCGAGGCCCACGGCCCTGAGACCCCTTTGCAAAAAGCCGGCTTCCCACGGAAACAGTTTTCCTGAGGTGCAGACCCTATCCCAAGTGGTTTTGGCAAGGTAAAGCAAATGCCCTCCACTTCTCAGGAAGAAACCACAGTGCCCAGCCATGTTCTAAGCCCTCCCATCCTCCCTGGGCTTCTGGCAGCAGGAGTGAAAAGAGAGGAGCAGAGCACTGGGACCCGTTTGACAAAACCCGGCTTCCCACGGGAAAGTCTTTCTCCACGTGCAGACGTGCTCCCAGGTGCCTGGGCAAGGGGAAGGAAACGCCATACACTGACCTGGAAGAGACCACAGGGCCCAAGCACAGTCTGAACCCTTCCCTCAACCCGGCGGTTTTGCTAGCAGGAGTTCAACCCCAACGAACACAGCCCGGAGACCCCTGAGGCAAAAACGGCTTCCGACGATCAATAGGTGCTTACTGTGGAACACCTATCCCAAGTGGGGGAAGCCAGCTCAACAAAATGCCACACACCCAGGTGTGAGAAACAACATTTCCTTGGCTTGGTCTAAGCCCCTCACCTCGTCCCTGTGCTTTGGGGAGCCGGAGGGACAGCCGAGGCCCACGACCCTGCGACCCCTTTGCAAAAAGCCGGCTTCCCACGGAAACAGTTTTCCTAAGGTGCAGACCCTATCCCAAGTGGTTGTGGCAAGGTAAAGCAAATGCCCTCCACTTCTCTGGAAGAAACCACAGTGCCCAACCATGTTCTAAGCCCTCCCATCCTCCCTGGGCTTCTGGCAACAGGAGTGAAAAGAGAGGAGCAGAGCACTGGGACCCGTTTGACAAAACCCGGCTTCCCACGGGAAAGTCTTTCTCCACGTGCAGACATGCTCCCAGGTGCCTGGGCAAGGGGAAGGAAACGCCATACACTGACCTGGAAGAGACCACAGGGCCCAGGCACAGTCTGAACCCTTCCCTCAACCCGGCGGTTTTGCTAGCAGGAGTTCAACCCCAACGAACACAGCCCGGAGACCCCTGGGGCAAAAACGGCTTCCGATGATCAATAGGTGCTTGCTATGGAACACCTATCCCAATTGGGGGAAGCCAGCTCAACAAAATGCCACACACCCAGCTGTAAGAAACAACATTGCCCAGGCACGGTCTAAGCCCCTCACCTCGTCCCTGTGCTTTGGGGAGCGGGAGGGACAGCCGAGGCACACGGCCCTGAGACCCCTTTGCAAAAAGCCGGCTTCCCACGGAGACAGTTTTCCTGAGGTGCACACCCTATCCCAAGTGGTTGTGGCAAGGTAAAGCAAATGCCCTCCACTTCTCTGTAAGAAACCACAGTGCCCAGCCATGTTCTAAGCCCTCCCATCCTCCCTGGGCTTCTGGCAGCAGGAGTGAAAAGAGAGGAGCAGAGCACGGGGACCCGTTTGACAAAACCCGGCTTTCCACGGGAAAGTCTTTCTCCACGTGCAGACATGCTCCCAGGTGCCTGGGGCAAGGGGAAGGAAACGCCATACACTGACTGGAAGAGACCACAGGGCCCAGGCACAGTCTGAACCCTTCCCTCAACCCGGCGATTTTGCTAGCAGGAGTTCAAACCCAACGAACACAGCCCGGAGACCCCTGGGGCAAAAACGGCTTCCGACGATCAATAGTTGCTTGCTGTGGAACACCTATCCCAAGTGGGGGAAGCCAGCTCAACAAAATGCCACACACCCAGGTGTAAGAAACAACATTGCCCAGGCTTGGTCTAAGCCCCTCACCTCGTCCTTGTGCTTTGGGGAGCCGGAGGGACAGCCGAGGCCCACGACCCTGAGACCCCTTTGCAAAAAGCCGGCTTCCCAAGGATACAGTTTTCCTGAGGTGCAGACCCTATCCCAAGTGGTTGTGGCAAGGTAAAGCAAATGCCCTCCACTTCTCTGGAAGAAACCACAGTGCCCAGCCATGTTCTAAGCCCTCCCATCCTCCCTGGGCTTCTGGCAGCAGGAGTGAAAAGAGAGGAGCAGAGCACTGGGACCCGTTTGACAAAACCCGGCTTCCCACGGGAAAGTCTTTCTCCACGTGCAGACATGCTCCCAGGTGCCTGGGGCAAGGGGAAGGAAACGCCATACACTGACCTGGAAGAGACCACAGGGCCCAAGCACAGTCTGAACCCTTCCCTCAACCCGGCGGTTTTGCTAGCAGGAGTTCAACCCCAACGAACACAGCCCGGAGACCCCTGAGGCAAAAACGGCTTCCGACGATCAATAGGTGCTTGCTGTGGAACACCTATCCCAAGTGGGGGAAGCCAGCTCAACAAAATGCCACACACCCAGGTGTGAGAAACAACATTCCCTTGGCTTGGTCTAAGCCCCTCACCTCGTCCCTGTGCTTTGGGGAGCCGGAGGGACAGCCGAGGCCCACGACCCTGCGACCCCTTTGCAAAAAGCCGGCTTCCCACGGAAACAGTTTTCCTGAGGTGCAGACCCTATCCCAAGTGGTTGTGGCAAGGTAAAGCAAATGCCCTCCACTTCTCTGGAAGAAACCACAGTGCCCAACCATGTTCTAAGCCCTCCCATCCATCCTGGGCTTCTGGCAACAGGAGTGAAAAGAGAGGAGCAGAGCACTGGGACCCGTTTGACAAAACCCGGCTTCCCACGGGAAAGTCTTTCTCCACGTGCAGACATGCTCCCAGGTGCCTGGGCAAGGGGAAGGAAACGCCATACACTGACCTGGAAGAGACCACAGGGCCCAGGCACAGTCTGAACCCTTCCCTCAACCCGGCGGTTTTGCTAGCAGGAGTTCAACCCCAACGAACACAGCCCGGAGACCCCTGGGGCAAAAACGGCTTCCGATGATCAATAGGTGCTTGCTGTGGAACACCTATCCCAAGTGGGGGAAGCCAGCTCAACAAAATGCCACACACCCAGGTGTGAGAAACAACATTGCCCAGGCACGGTCTAAGCCCCTCACCTCGTCCCTGTGCTTTGGGGAGCGGGAGGGACAGCCGAGGCACACGGCCCTGAGACCCCTTTGCAAAAAGCCGGCTTCCCACGGAGACAGTTTTCCTGAGGTGCACACCCTATCCCAAGTGGTTGTGGCAAGGTAAAGCAAATGCCCTCCACTTCGCTGTAAGAAACCACAGTGCCCAGCCATGTTCTAAGCCCTCCCATCCTCCCTGGGCTTCTGGCAGCAGGAGTGAAAAGAGAGGAGCAGAGCACGGGGACCCGTTTGACAAAACCCGGCTTCCCACGGGAAAGTCTATCTCCACGTGCAGACATGCTCCCAGGTGCCTGTGGCAAGGGGAAGGGAATGCCATACACTGACCTGGAAGAGACCACAGGGCCCAGGCACAGTCTGAACCCTTCCCTCAACCCGGCGGTTTTGCTAGCAGGAGTTCAACCCCAAGGAACATAGCCCGGAGACCCCTGGGGCAAAAACGGCTTCCGACGAACAATAGGTGCTTGCTGTGGAACACCTATCCCAAGTGGGGGAAGCCAGCTCAACAAAATGCCACACACCCAGGTGTAAGAAACAACATTGCCCTGGCTTGGTCTAAGCCCCTCACCTCGTCCCTGTGCTTTGGGGAGCCGGAGGGACACCCGAGGCCCACGGCCCTGAGACCCCTTTGCAAAAAGCCGGCTTCCCAAAGGAAACAGTTTTCCTGAGGTGCAGACCCTATCCCAAGTGCTTGTGGCAAGGTAAGCAAATGCCCTCCACTTCTCTGGAAGAAACCACAGTGCCCAACCATGTTCTAAGCCCTCCCATCCTCCCTGGGCTTCTGGCAGCAGGAGTGAAAAGAGAGGAGCAGAGCACTGGGACCCGTTTGACAAAACCCGGCTTCCCACGGGAAAGTCTTTCTCCGCGTGCAGACATGCTCCCAGGTGCCTGGGGCAAGGGGAAGGAAATGCCATACACTGACCTGGAAGAGACCACAGGGCCCAGGCACAGTCTGAACCCTTCCCTCAACCCGGCGGTTTTGCTAGCAGGAGTTCAACCCCAACGAACACAGCCCGGAGACCCCTGGATCCAAAAGGGCTTCCGACGAACAATAGGTGCTTGCTGTGGAACACCTATCCCAAGTGGGGGTAGCCAGCTCAACAAAATGCCACACACCCAGGTGTAAGAAACAACAATGCCCAGGCATGGTCTAAGCCCCTCACCTTGTCCCTGTGCTTTGGGGAGCCGGAGGGACAGCCTAGGCACACGGCCCTGAGACCCCTTTGCAAAAAGCCGGCTTCCCACGGAGACAGTTTTCCTGAGGTTCAGACCCTATCCCAAGTGGTTGTGGCAAGGTAAAGCAAATGCCCTCCACTTCTCTGGAAGAAACCACAGTGCCCAGCCATGTTCTAAGCCCTCTCATCCTCCCTGGGCTTCTGGCAGCAGGAGTGAAAAGAGAGGAGCAGAGCACTGGGACCCGTTTGACAAAAACCGGCTTCCCACGGGAAAGTCTTTGTCCACGTGCAGACATGCTCCCAGGTGCCTGGGGCAAGGGGAAGGAAAAGCCATACACTGACCTGGAAGAGAACACAGGGCCCAGGCACAGTCTGAACCCTTCCCTCAACCCGGCGGTTTTGCTAGCAGGAGTTCAACCCCAACGAACACAGCCCGGAGACCCCTGAGGCAAAAACGGCTTCCGACGATCAATAGGTGCTTGCTGTGGAACACCTATCCCAAGTGGGGGAAGCCAGCTCAACAAAATGCCACACACCCAGGTGTAAGAAACAACATTGCCTTGGCTTGGTCTAAGCCCCTCACCTCGTCCCTGTGCTTTGGGGAGCCGGAGGGACAGCCGAGGCCCACGACCCTGAGACCCCTTTGCAAAAAGCCGGCTTCCCACCGAAAGAGATTTCCTGAGGTGCAGACCCTATCCCAAGTGGTTGTGGCAAGGTAAAGCAAATGCCCTCCACTTCTCTGGAAGAAACCACAGTGCCCAGCCATGTTCTAAGCCCTCCCATCCTCCCTGGGCTTCTGGCAGCAGGAGTGAAAAGAGAGGAGCAGAGCACGGGGACCCGTTTGACAAAAACCGGCTTCCAACGGGAAAGTCTTTCTCCACGTGCAGACATGCTCCCAGGTGCCTGTGGCAAGGGGAAGGGAATGCCATACACTGACCTGGAAGAGACCACAGGGCCCAGGCACAGTCTGAACCCTTCCCTCAACCCGGCGGTTTTGCTAGCAGGAGTTCAACCCCAACGAACATAGCCCGGAGACCCCTGGGGCAAAAACGGCTTCCGACGATCAATAGGTGCTTGCTGTGGAACACCTATCCCAAGTGGGGGTAGCCAGCTCAACAAAATGCCACACACCCAGGTGTAAGAAACAACATTGCCCTGGCTTGGTCTAAGCCCCTCACCTCGTCCCTGTGCTTTGGGGAGCCGGAGGGACACCCGAGGCACACGGCCCTGAGACCCCTTTGCAAAAAGCCGGCTTCCCACGGAAACAGTTTTCTGAGGTGCAGACCCTATCCCAAGTGGTTTTGGCAAGGTAAAGCAAATGCCCTCCACTTCTCTGGAAGAAACCACAGTGCCCAGCCATGTTCTAAGCCCTTCCATCCTCCCTGGGCTTCTGGCAGCAGGAGTGAAAAGAGAGGAGCAGAGCACTGGGACCCGTTTGACAAAACCCGGCTTCCCACGGGAAAGTCTTTCTCCACGTGCAGACATGCTCCCAGGTGCCTGGGGCAAGGGGAAGGAAACGCCATACACTGACCTGGAAGAGACCACAGGGCCCAGGCACAGTCTGAACCCTTCCCTCAATCCGGCGGTTTTGCTAGGAGGAGTTCAACCCCAACGAACACAGCCCGGAGACCCCTGGGGCAAAAACGGCTTCCGACGATCAATAGGTGCTTGCTGTGGAACACCTATCCCAAGTGGGGGAAGCCAGCTCAACAAAATGCCACACACCCAGGTGTGAGAAACAACATTGCCTTGGCTTGGTCTAAGCCCCTCACCTCGTCCCTGTGCTTTGGGGAGCCGGAGGGACAGCCGAGGCCCACGACCCTGAGACCCCTTTGCAAAAAGCCGGCTCCCCACGGAAACAGTTTTCCTGAGGTGCAGACCCTATCCCAAGTGGTTGTGGCAAGGTAAAGCAAATGCCCTCCACTTCTCTGGAAGAAACCACAGTGCCCAACCATGTTCTAAGCCCTCCCATCCTCCCTGGGCTTCTGGCAGCAGGAGTGAAAGGAGAGGAGCAGAGCACTGGGACCCGTTTGACAAAACCCGGCTTTCCACGGGAAAGTCTTTCTCCACGTGCAGACATGCTCCCAGGTGCCTGGGGCAAGGGGAAGGAAATGCCATACACTGACCTGGAAGAGACCACAGGGCCCAGGCACAGTCTGAACCCTTCCCTCAACCCGGCGATTTTGCTAGCAGGAGTTCAACCCCAACGAACACAGCCCGGAGACCCCTGGGGCAAAAACGGCTTCCGACGATCAATAGTTGCTTGCTGTGGAACACCTATCCCAAGTGGGGGAAGCCAGCTCAACAAAATGCCACACACCCAGGTGTAAGAAACAACATTGCCCAGGCTTGGTCTAAGCCCCTCACCTCGTCCCTGTGCTTTGGGGAGCCGGAGGGACAGCCGAGGCCCACGGCCCTGAGACACCTTTGCAAAAAGCCGGCTTCCCACCGAAAGTTTTCCTGAGGTGCAGACCCTATCCCAAGTGGTTGTGGCAAGGTAAAGCAAATGCCCTCCACTTCTCTGTAAGAAACCACAGTGCCCAGCCATGTTCTAAGCCCTCCCATCCTCCCTGGGCTTCTGGCAGCAGGAGTGAAAAGAGAGGAGCAGAGCACGGGGACCCGTTTGACAAAACCCGGCTTCCCACGGGAAAGTCTTTCTCCACGTGCAGACATGCTCCCAGGTGCCTGTGGCAAGGGGAAGGAAATGCCATACACTGACCTGGAAGAGACCACAGGGCCCAGGCACAGTCTGAACCCTTCCCTCAACCCGGCGGTTTTGCTAGCAGGAGTTCAACCCCAACAACATAGCCCGGAGACCCCTGGGGCAAAAACGGCTTCCGACGAACAATAGGTGCTTGCTGTGGAACACCTATCCCAAGTGGGGGTAGCCAGCTCAACAAAATGCCACAAACCCAGGTGTAAGAAACAACATTGCCCAGGCATGGTCTAAGCCCCTCACCTCGTCCCTGTGCTTTGGGGAGCCGGAGGGACAGCCGAGGCACACGGCCCTGAGACCCCTTTGCAAAAAGCCGGCTTCCCACGGAGACAGTTTTCCTGAGGTGCAGACCCTATCCCAAGTGGTTGTGGCAAGGTAAAGCAAATGCCCTCCACTTCTCTGGAAGAAACCACAGTGCCCAGCCATGTTCTAAGCCCTCCCATCCTCCCTGGGCTTCTGGCAACAGGAGTGAAAAGAGAGGAGCAGAGCACTGGGACCCGTTTGACAAAACCCGGCTTTCCACGGGAAAGTCTTTCTCCACGTGCAGACATGCTCCCAGGTGCCTGGGGCAAGGGGAAGGAAATGCCATACACTGACCTGGAAGAGACCACAGGGCCCAGGCACAGTCTGAACCCTTCCCTCAACCCGGCGGTTTTGCTAGCAGGAGTTCAACCCCAACGAACACAGCCCGGAGACCCCTGGGGCAAAAACGGCTTCCGACGATCAATAGGTGCTTGCTGTGGAACACCTATCCCAAGTGGGGGAAGCCAGCTCAACAAAATGCCACACACCCAGGTGTAAGAAACAACATTGCCCAGGCTTGGTCTAAGCCCCTCACCTCGTCCCTGTGCTTTGGGGAGCCGGAGGGACAGCCGAGGTCCACGACCCTGAGACCCCTTTGCAAAAAGCCGGCTTCCCAAAGGAAACAGTTTTCCTGAGGTGCAGACCCTATCCCAAGTGGTTGTGGCAAGGTAAGCAAATGCCCTCCACTTCTCTGGAAGAAACCACAGTGCCCAACCATGTTCTAAGCCCTCCCATCCTCCCTGGGCTTCTGGCAGCAGGAGTGAAAAGAGAGGAGCAGAGCACTGGGACCCGTTTGACAAAACCCGGCTTCCCACGGGAAAGTCTTTCTCCGCGTGCAGACATGCTCCCAGGTGCCTGGGGCAAGGGGAAGGAAATGCCATACACTGACCTGGAAGAGACCACAGGGCCCAGGCACAGTCTGAACCCTTCCCTCAACCCGGCGGTTTTGCTAGCAGGAGTTCAACCCCAACGAACACAGCCCGGAGACCCCTGGATCCAAAAGGGCTTCCGACGAACAATAGGTGCTTGCTGTGGAACACCTATCCCAAGTGGGGGTAGCCAGCTCAACAAAATGCCACACACCCAGGTGTAAGAAACAACAATGCCCAGGCATGGTCTAAGCCCCTCACCTCGTCCCTGTGCTTTGGGGAGCTGGAGGGACAGCCTAGGCACACGGCCCTGAGACCCCTTTGCAAAAAGCCGGCTTCCCACGGAGACAGTTTTCCTGAGGTTCAGACCCTATCCCAAGTGGTTGTGGCAAGGTAAAGCAAATGCCCTCCACTTCTCTGGAAGAAACCACAGTGCCCAGCCATGTTCTAAGCCCTCCCATCCTCCCTGGGCTTCTGGCAGCAGGAGTGAAAAGAGAGGAGCAGAGCACGGGGACCCGTTTGACAAAACCCGGCTTCCCACGGGAAAGTCTTTCTCCACGTGCAGACATGCTCCCAGGTGCCTGTGGCAAGGGGAAGGGAATGCCATACACTGACCTGGAAGAGACCACAGGGCCCAGGCACAGTCTGAACCCTTCCCTCAACCCGGCGGTTTTGCTAGCAGGAGTTCAACCCCAAGGAACATAGCCCGGAGACCCCTGGGGCAAAAACGGCTTCCGACGAACAATAGGTGCTTGCTGTGGAACACCTATCCCAAGTGGGGGAAGCCAGCTCAACAAAATGCCACACACCCAGGTGTAAGAAACAACATTGCCCTGGCTTGGTCTAAGCCCCTCACCTCGTCCCTGTGCTTTGGGGAGCCGGAGGGACACCCGAGGCCCACGGCCCTGAGACCCCTTTTCAAAAAGCCGGCTTCCCACGGAAACAGTTTTCCTGAGGTGCAGACCCTATCCCAAGTGGTTTTGGCAAGGTAAAGCAAATGCCCTCCACTTCTCAGGAAGAAACCACAGTGCCCAGCCATGTTCTAAGCCCTCCCATCCTCCCTGGGCTTCTGGCAGCAGGAGTGAAAAGAGAGGAGCAGAGCACTGGGACCCGTTTGACAAAACCCGGCTTCCCACGGGAAAGTCTTTCTCCACGTGCAGACGTGCTCCCGGTGCCTGGGCAAGGGGAAGGAAACGCCATACACTGACCTGGAAGAGACCACAGGGCCCAAGCACAGTCTGAACCCTTCCCTCAACCCGGCGGTTTTGCTAGCAGGAGTTCAACCCCAACGAACACAGCCCGGAGACCCCTGAGGCAAAAACGGCTTCCGACGATCAATAGGTGCTTTCTGTGGAACACCTATCCCAAGTGGGGGAAGCCAGCTCAACAAAATGCCACACACCCAGGTGTGAGAAACAACATTGCCTTGGCTTGGTCTAAGCCCCTCACCTCGTCCCTGTGCTTTGGGGAGCCGGAGGGACAGCCGAGGCCCACGACCCTGCGACCCCTTTGCAAAAAGCCGGCTTCCCACGGAAACAGTTTTCCTGAGGTGCAGACCCTATCCCAAGTGGTTGTGGCAAGGTAAAGCAAATGCCCTCCACTTCTCTGGAAGAAACCACAGTGCCCAACCATGTTCTAAGCCCTCCCATCCTCCCTGGGCTTCTGGCAACAGGAGTGAAAAGAGAGGAGCAGAGCACTGGGACCCGTTTGACAAAACCCGGCTTCCCACGGGAAAGTCTTTCTCCACGTGCAGACATGCTCCCAGGTGCCTGGGCAAGGGGAAGGAAACGCCATACACTGACCTGGAAGAGACCACAGGGCCCAGGCACAGTCTGAACCCTTCCCTCAACCCGGCGGTTTTGCTAGCAGGAGTTCAACCCCAACGAACACAGCCCGGAGACCCCTGGGGCAAAAACGGCTTCCGATGATCAATAGGTGCTTGCTATGGAACACCTATCCCAATTGGGGGAAGCCAGCTCAACAAAATGCCACACACCCAGCTGTAAGAAACAACATTGCCCAGGCACGGTCTAAGCCCCTCACCTCGTCCCTGTGCTTTGGGGAGCGGGAGGGACAGCCGAGGCACACGGCCCTGAGACCCCTTTGCAAAAAGCCGGCTTCCCACGGAGACAGTTTTCCTGAGGTGCAGACCCTATCCCAAGTGGTTGTGGCAAGGTAAAGCAAATGCCCTCCACTTCTCTGGAAGAAACCACAGTGCCCAGCCATGTTCTAAGCCCTTCCATCCTCCCTGGGCTTCTGGCAGCAGGAGTGAAAAGAGAGGAGCAGAGCACTGGGACCCGTTTGACAAAACCCGGCTTCCCACGGGAAAGTCTTTCTCCACGTGCAGACATGCTCCCAGGTGCCTGGGGCAAGGGGAAGGAAACGCCATACACTGACCTGGAAGAGACCACAGGGCCCAGGCACAGTCTGAACCCTTCCCTCAACCCGGCAGTTTTGCTAGCAGGAGTTCAACCCCAACGAACACAGCCCGGAGACCCCTGGGGCAAAAACGGCTTCCGATGATCAATAGGTGCTTGCTGTGGAACACCTATCCCAAGTGGGGGAAGCCAGCTCAAAAAAATGCCACACACCCAGGTGTGAGAAACAACATTGCCTTGGCTTGGTCTAAGCCCCTCACCTCGTCCCTGTGCTTTGGGGAGCCGGAGGGACAGCCGAGGCCCACGACCCTGAGACCCCTTTGCAAAAAGCCGGCTTCCCACGGAAACAGATTTCCTGAGGTGCAGACCCTATCCCAAGTGGTTGTGGTAAGGTAAAGCAAATGCCCTCCACTTCTCTGGAAGAAACCACAGTGCCCAACCATGTTCTAAGCCCTCCCATCCTCCCTGGGCTTCTGGCAGCAGGAGTGAAAAGAGAGGAGCAGAGCACTGGGACCCGTTTGACAAAACCCGGCTTTCCACGGGAAAGTCTTTCTCCACGTGCAGACATGCTCCCAGGTGCCTGGGGCAAGGGGAAGGAAATGCCATACACTGACCTGGAAGAGACCACAGGGCCCAGGCACAGTCTGAACCCTTCCCTCAACCCGGCGATTTTGCTAGCAGGAGATCAACCCCAACGAACACAGCCCGGAGACCCCTGGGGCAAAAACGGCTTCCGACGATCAATAGTTGCTTGCTGTGGAACACCTATCCCAAGTGGGGGAAGCCAGCTCAACAAAATGCCACACACCCAGGTGTAAGAAACAACATTGCCCAGGCTTGGTCTAAGCCCCTCACCTCGTCCCTGTGCTTTGGGGAGCCGGAGGGACAGCCGAGGCCCACGGCCCTGAGACCCCTTTGCAAAAAGCCGGCTTCCCACCGAAAGAGTTTTCCTGAGGTGCAGACCCTATCCCAAGTGGTTGTGGCAAGGTAAAGCAAATGCCCTCCACTTCTCTGTAAGAAACCACAGTGCCCAGCCATGTTCTAAGCCCTCCCATCCTCCCTGGGCTTCTGGCAGCAGGAGTGAAAAGAGAGGAGCAGAGCACGGGGACCCGTTTGACAAAACCCGGCTTCCCACGGGAAAGTCTTTCTCCACGTGCAGACATGCTCCCAGGTGCCTGTGGCAAGGGGAAGGGAATGCCATACACTGACCTGGAAGAGACCACAGGGCCCAGGCACAGTCTGAACCCTTCCCTCAACCCGGCGGTTTTGCTAGCAGGAGTTCAACCCCAAGGAACATAGCCCGGAGACCCCTGGGGCAAAAACGGCTTCCGACGAACAATAGGTGCTTGCTGTGGAACACCTATCCCAAGTGGGGGAAGCCAGCTCAACAAAATGCCACACACCCAGGTGTAAGAAACAACATTGCCCTGGCTTGGTCTAAGCCCCTCACCTCGTCCCTGTGCTTTGGGGAGCCGGAGGGACACCCGAGGCCCACGGCCCTGAGACCCCTTTGCAAAAAGCCGGCTTCCCACCGAAACAGTTTTCCTGAGGTGCAGACCCTATCCCAAGTGGTTTTGGCAAGGTAAAGCAAATGCCCTCCACTTCTCAGGAAGAAACCACAGTGCCCAGCCATGTTCTAAGCCCTCCCATCCTCCCTGGGCTTCTGGCAGCAGGAGTGAAAAGAGAGGAGCAGAGCACTGGGACCCGTTTGACAAAACCCGGCTTCCCACGGGAAAGTCTTTCTCCACGTGCAGACATGCTCCCAGGTGCCTGGGGAAGGGGAAGGAAACGCCATACACTGACCTGGAAGAGACCACAGGGCCCAAGCACAGTCTGAACCCTTCCCTCAACCCGGCGGTTTTGCTAGCAGGAGTTCAACCCCAACGAACACAGCCCGGAGACCCCTGAGGCAAAAACGGCTTCCGACGATCAATAGGTGCTTGCTGTGGAACACCTATCCCAAGTGGGGGAAGCCAGCTCAACAAAATGCCACACACCCAGGTGTGAGAAACAACATTGCCTTGGCTTGGTCTAAGCCCCTCACCTCGTCCCTGTGCTTTGGGGAGCCGGAGGGACAGCCGAGGCCCACGACCCTGCGACCCCTTTGCAAAAAGCCGGCTTCCCACGGAAACAGTTTTCCTGAGGTGCAGACCCTATCCCAAGTGGTTGTGGCAAGGTAAAGCAAATGCCCTCCACTTCTCTGGAAGAAACCACAGTGCCCAACCATGTTCTAAGCCCTCCCATCCATCCTGGGCTTCTGGCAACAGGAGTGAAAAGAGAGGAGCAGAGCACTGGGACCCGTTTGACAAAACCCGGCTTCCCACGGGAAAGTCTTTCTCCACGTGCAGACATGCTCCCAGGTGCCTGGGCAAGGGGAAGGAAACGCCATACACTGACCTGGAAGAGACCACAGGGCCCAGGCACAGTCTGAACCCTTCCCTCAACCCGGCGGTTTTGCTAGCAGGAGTTCAACCCCAACGAACACAGCCCGGAGACCCCTGGGGCAAAAACGGCTTCCGATGATCAATAGGTGCTTGCTGTGGAACACCTATCCCAAGTGGGGGAAGCCAGCTCAACAAAATGCCACACACCCAGGTGTGAGAAACAACATTGCCCAGGCACGGTCTAAGCCCCTCACCTCGTCCCTGTGCTTTGGGGAGCGGGAGGGACAGCCGAGGCACACGGCCCTGAGACCCCTTTGCAAAAAGCCGGCTTCCCACGGAGACAGTTTTCCTGAGGTGCACACCCTATCCCAAGTGGTTGTGGCAAGGTAAAGCAAATGCCCTCCACTTCTCTGTAAGAAACCACAGTGCCCAGCCATGTTCTAAGCCCTCCCATCCTCCCTGGGCTTCTGGCAGCAGGAGTGAAAAGAGAGGAGCAGAGCACTGGGACCCGTTTGACAAAACCCGGCTTCCCACGGGAAAGTCTTTCTCCACGTGCAGACATGCTCCCAGGTGCCTGGGGCAAGGGGAAGGAAACGCCATACACTGACTGGAAGAGACCACAGGGCCCAGGCACAGTCTGAACCCTTCCCTCAACCCGGCGATTTTGCTAGCAGGAGTTCAAACCCAACGAACACAGCCCGGAGACCCCTGGGGCAAAAACGGCTTCCGACGATCAATAGTTGCTTGCTGTGGAACACCTATCCCAAGTGGGGGAAGCCAGCTCAACAAAATGCCACACACCCAGGTGTAAGAAACAACATTGCCCAGGCTTGGTCTAAGCCCCTCACCTCGTCCCTGTGCTTTGGGGAGCCGGAGGGACAGCCGAGGCCCACGACCCTGAGACCCCTTTGCAAAAAGCCGGCTTCCCAAGGATACAGTTTTCCTGAGGTGCAGACCCTATCCCAAGTGGTTGTGGCAAGGTAAGCAAATGCCCTCCACTTCTCTGGAAGAAACCACAGTGCCCAACCATGTTCTAAGCCCTCCCATCCTCCCTGGGCTTCTGGCAGCAGGAGTGAAAAGAGAGGAGCAGAGCACTGGGACCCGTTTGACAAAAACCGGCTTCCCACGGGAAAGTCTTTCTCCACGTGCAGACATGCTCCCAGGTGCCTGTGGCAAGGGGAAAGAAATGCCATACACTGACCTGGAAGAGACCACAGGGCCTAGGCACAGTCTGAACCCTTCCCTCAACCCGGCGGTTTTGCTAGCAGGAGTTCAACCCCAACGAACACAGCCCGGAGACCCCTGAGGCAAAAACGGCTTCCGACGATCAATAACTGCTTGCTGTGGAACACCTATCCCAAGTGGGGGAAGCCAGCTCAACAAAATGCCACACACCCAGGTGTAAGAAACAACATTGCCTTGGCTTGGTCTAAGCCCATCACCTCGTCCCTGTGCTTTGGGGAGCCGGAGGGACAGCCGAGGCCCACGACCCTGAGACCCCTTTGCAAAAAGCCGGCTTCCCACGGAAACAGTTTTCCTGAGGTGCAGACCCTATGCCAAGTGGTGGTGGCAAGGGAAAGCAAATGCCCTCCACTTCTCTGGAAGAAACCACAGTGCCCAACCATGTTCTAAGCCCTCCCATCCTCCCTGGGCTTCTGGCAGCAGGAGTGAAAAGAGAGGAGCAGAGCACTGGGACCCGTTTGACAAAACCCGGCTTCCCACGGGAAAGTCTTTCTCCACGTGCAGACATGCTCCCAGGTGCCTGGGCAAGGGGAAGGAAACGCCATACACTGACCTGGAAGAGACCACAGGGCCCAAGCACAGTATGATCCCTTCCCTCAACCCGGCGGTTTTGCTAGCAGGAGTTCAACCCCAACGAACACAGCCCGGAGACACCTGAAGCAAAAACGGCTTCCGACGAACAATAGGCGCTTGCTGTGCAAAACCAATCCCAAGTGGGGGTAGCCAGCTCAACAAAATGCCACACACCCAGGTGTAAGAAACAACATTGCCCAGGCATGGTCTAAGCCCCTCACCTCGTCCCTGTGCTTTGGGGAGCTGGAGGGACACCCGAGGCACACGGCCCTGAGACCCCTTTGCAAAAAGCCGGCTTCCCACGGAAACAGTTTTCCTGAGGTGCAGACCCTATCCCAAGTGGTTGTGGCAAGGTAAAGCAAATGCCCTCCACTTCTCTGGAAGAAACCACAGTGCCCAGCCATGTTCTAAGCCCTCCCATCCTCCCTGGGCTTCTGGCAGCAGGAGTGAAAAGAGAGGAGCAGAGCACTGGGACCCGTTTGACAAAACCTGGCTTCCCACGGGAAAGTCTTTCTCCACGTGCAGACATGCTCCCAGGTGCCTGGGGCAAGGGGAAGGAAACGCCATACACTGACCTGGAAGAGACCACAGGGCCCAAGCACAGTCTGAACCCTTCCCTCAACCCGGCGGTTTTGCTAGCAGGAGTTCAACCCCAACGAACACAGCCCGGAGACCCCTGAGGCAAAAACGGCTTCCGACGATCAATAGGTGCTTGCTGTGGAACACCTATCCCAAGTGGGGGAAGCCAGCTCAACAAAATGCCACACACCCAGGTGTGAGAAACAACATTGCCTTGGCTTGGTCTAAGCCCCTCACCTCGTCCCTGTGCTTTGGGGAGCCGGAGGGACAGCCGAGGCCCACGACCCTGCGACCCCTTTGCAAAAAGCCGGCTTCCCACGGAAACAGTTTTCCTGAGGTGCAGACCCTATCCCAAGTGGTTGTGGCAAGGTAAAGCAAATGCCCTCCACTTCTCTGGAAGAAACCACAGTGCCCAACCATGTTCTAAGCCCTCCCATCCATCCTGGGCTTCTGGCAACAGGAGTGAAAAGAGAGGAGCAGAGCACTGGGACCCGTTTGACAAAACCCGGCTTCCCACGGGAAAGTCTTTCTCCACGTGCAGACATGCTCCCAGGTGCCTGGGCAAGGGGAAGGAAACGCCATACACTGACCTGGAAGAGACCACAGGGCCCAGGCACAGTCTGAACCCTTCATTCAACCCGGCGGTTTTGCTAGCAGGAGTTCAACCCCAACGAACACAGCCCGGAGACCCCTGGGGCAAAAACGGCTTCCGATGATCAATAGGTGCTTGCTGTGGAACACCTATCCCAAGTGGGGGAAGCCAGCTCAACAAAATGCCACACACCCAGGTGTGAGAAACAACATTGCCCAGGCACGGTCTAAGCCCCTCACCTCGTCCCTGTGCTTTGGGGAGCGGGAGGGACAGCCGAGGCACACGGCCCTGAGACCCCTTTGCAAAAAGCCGGCTTCCCACGGAGACAGTTTTCCTGAGGTGCACACCCTATCCCAAGTGGTTGTGGCAAGGTAAAGCAAATGCCCTCCACTTCGCTGTAAGAAACCACAGTGCCCAGCCATGTTCTAAGCCCTCCCATCCTCTCTGGGCTTCTGGCAGCAGGAGTGAAAAGAGAGGAGCAGAGCACGGGGACCCGTTTGACAAAACCCGGCTTCCCACGGGAAAGTCTTTCTCCACGTGCAGACATGCTCCCAGGTGCCTGTGGCAAGGGGAAGGGAATGCCATACACTGACCTGGAAGAGACCACAGGGCCCAGGCACAGTCTGAACCCTTCCCTCAACCCGGCGGTTTTGCTAGCAGGAGTTCAACCCCAAGGAACATAGCCCGGAGACCCCTGGGGCAAAAACGGCTTCCGACGAACAATAGGTGCTTGCTGTGGAACACCTATCCCAAGTGGGGGAAGCCAGCTCAACAAAATGCCACACACCCAGGTGTAAGAAACAACATTGCCCTGGCTTGGTCTAAGCCCCTCACCTCGTCCCTGTGCTTTGGGGAGCCGGAGGGACACCCGAGGCCCACGGCCCTGAGACCCCTTTGCAAAAAGCCGGCTTCCCACCGAAACAGTTTTCCTGAGGTGCAGACCCTATCCCAAGTGGTTTTGGCAAGGTAAAGCAAATGCCCTCCACTTCTCAGGAAGAAACCACAGTGCCCAGCCATGTTCTAAGCCCTCCCATCCTCCCTGGGCTTCTGGCAGCAGGAGTGAAAAGAGAGGAGCAGAGCACTGGGACCCGTTTGACAAAACCCGGCTTCCCACGGGAAAGTCTTTCTCCACGTGCAGACATGCTCCCAGGTGCCTGGGCAAGGGGAAGGAAACGCCATACACTGACCTGGAAGAGACCACAGGGCCCAAGCACAGTCTGAACCCTTCCCTCAACCCGGCGGTTTTGCTAGCAGGAGTTCAACCCCAACGAACACAGCCCGGAGACCCCTGAGGCAAAAACGGCTTCCGACGATCAATAGGTGCTTACTGTGGAACACCTATCCCAAGTGGGGGAAGCCAGCTCAACAAAATGCCACACACCCAGGTGTGAGAAACAACATTGCCTTGGCTTGGTCTAAGCCCCTCACCTCGTCCCTGTGCTTTGGGGAGCCGGAGGGACAGCCGAGGCCCACGACCCTGAGACCCCTTTGCAAAAAGCCGGCTTCCCACGGAAACAGTTTTCCTGAGGTGCAGACCCTATCCCAAGTGGTTGTGGCAAGGTAAAGCAAATGCCCTCCACTTCTCTGGAAGAAACCACAGTGCCCAACCATGTTCTAAGCCCTCCCATCCATCCTGGGCTTCTGGCAACAGGAGTGAAAAGAGAGGAGCAGAGCACTGGGACCCGTTTGACAAAACCCGGCTTCCCACGGGAAAGTCTTTCTCCACGTGCAGACATGCTCCCAGGTGCCTGGGCAAGGGGAAGGAAACGCCATACACTGACCTGGAAGAGACCACAGGGCCCAGGCACAGTCTGAACCCTTCCCTCAACCCGGCGGTTTTGCTAGCAGGAGTTCAACCCCAACGAACACAGCCCGGAGACCCCTGGGGCAAAAACGGCTTCCGATGATCAATAGGTGCTTGCTGTGGAACACCTATCCCAAGTGGGGGAAGCCAGCTCAACAAAATGCCACATACCCAGGTGTGAGAAACAACATTGCCCAGGCACGGTCTAAGCCCCTCACCTCGTCCCTGTGCTTTGGGGAGCGGGAGGGACAGCCGAGGCACACGGCCCTGAGACCCCTTTGCAAAAAGCCGGCTTCCCACGGAGACAGTTTTCCTGAGGTGCACACCCTATCCCAAGTGGTTGTGGCAAGGTAAAGCAAATGCCCTCCACTTCTCTGTAAGAAACCACAGTGCCCAGCCATGTTCTAAGCCCTCCCATCCTCCCTGGGCTTCTGGCAGCAGGAGTGAAAAGAGAGGAGCAGAGCACTGGGACCCGTTTGACAAAACCCGGCTTCCCACGGGAAAGTCTTTCTCCACGTGCAGACATGCTCCCAGGTGCCTGGGGCAAGGGGAAGGAAACGCCATACACTGACTGGAAGAGACCACAGGGCCCAGGCACAGTCTGAACCCTTCCCTCAACCCGGCGATTTTGCTAGCAGGAGTTCAAACCCAACGAACACAGCCCGGAGACCCCTGGGGCAAAAACGGCTTCCGACGATCAATTGTTGCTTGCTGTGGAACACCTATCCCAAGTGGGGGAAGCCAGCTCAACAAAATGCCACACACCCAGGTGTAAGAAACAACATTGCCCAGGCTTGGTCTAAGCCCCTCACCTCGTCCCTGTGCTTTGGGGAGCCGGAGGGACAGCCGAGGCCCACGAACCTGAGACCCCTTTGCAAAAAGCCGGCTTCCCAAGGATACAGTTTTCCTGAGGTGCAGACCCTATCCCAAGTGGTTGTGGCAAGGTAAGCAAATGCCCTCCACTTCTCTGGAAGAAACCACAGTGCCCAACCATGTTCTAAGCCCTCCCATCCTCCCTGGGCTTCTGGCAGCAGGAGTGAAAAGAGAGGAGCAGAGCACTGGGACCCGTTTGACAAAAACCGGCTTCCCACGGGAAAGTCTTTCTCCACGTGCAGACATGCTCCCAGGTGCCTGTGGCAAGGGGAAAGAAATGCCATACACTGACCTGGAAGAGACCACAGGGCCTAGGCACAGTCTGAACCCTTCCCTCAACCCGGCGGTTTTGCTAGCAGGAGTTCAACCCCAACGAACACAGCCCGGAGACCCCTGAGGCAAAAACGGCTTCCGACGATCAATAACTGCTTGCTGTGGAACACCTATCCCAAGTGGGGGAAGCCAGCTCAACAAAATGCCACACACCCAGGTGTAAGAAACAACATTGCCTTGGCTTGGTCTAAGCCCATCACCTCGTCCCTGTGCTTTGGGGAGCCGGAGGGACAGCCGAGGCCCACGACCCTGAGACCCCTTTGCAAAAAGCCGGCTTCCCACGGAAACAGTTTTCCTGAGGTGCAGACCCTATGCCAAGTGGTGGTGGCAAGGGAAAGCAAATGCCCTCCACTTCTCTGGAAGAAACCACAGTGCCCAACCATGTTCTAAGCCCTCCCATCCTCCCTGGGCTTCTGGCAGCAGGAGTGAAAAGAGAGGAGCAGAGCACTGGGACCCGTTTGACAAAACCCGGCTTCCCACGGGAAAGTCTTTCTCCACGTGCAGACATGCTCCCAGGTGCCTGGGCAAGGGGAAGGAAACGCCATACACTGACCTGGAAGAGACCACAGGGCCCAAGCACAGTATGATCCCTTCCCTCAACCCGGCGGTTTTGCTAGCAGGAGTTCAACCCCAACGAACACAGCCCGGAGACACCTGAAGCAAAAACGGCTTCCGACGAACAATAGGCGCTTGCTGTGCAAAACCAATCCCAAGTGGGGGTAGCCAGCTCAACAAAATGCCACACACCCAGGTGTAAGAAACAACATTGCCCAGGCATGGTCTAAGCCCCTCACCTCGTCCCTGTGCTTTGGGGAGCTGGAGGGACACCCGAGGCACACGGCCCTGAGACCCCTTTGCAAAAAGCCGGCTTCCCACGGAAACAGTTTTCCTGAGGTGCAGACCCTATCCGAAGTGGTTGTGGCAAGGTAAAGCAAATGCCCTCCACTTCTCTGGAAGAAACCACAGTGCCCAGCCATGTTCTAAGCCCTCCCATCCTCCCTGGGCTTCTGGCAGCAGGAGTGAAAAGAGAGGAGCAGAGCACTGGGACCCGTTTGACAAAACCTGGCTTCCCACTGGAAAGTCTTTCTCCACGTGCAGACATGCTCCCAGGTGCCTGGGGCAAGGGGAAGGAAACGCCATACACTGACCTGGAAGAGACCACAGGGCCCAAGCACAGTCTGAACCCTTCCCTCAACCCGGCGGTTTTGCTAGCAGGAGTTCAACCCCAACGAACACAGCCCGGAGACCCCTGAGGCAAAAACGGCTTCCGACGATCAATAGGTGCTTGCTGTGGAACACCTATCCCAAGTGGGGGAAGCCAGCTCAACAAAATGCCACACACCCAGGTGTGAGAAACAACATTGCCTTGGCTTGGTCTAAGCCCCTCACCTCGTCCCTGTGCTTTGGGGAGCCGGAGGGACAGCCGAGGCCCACGACCCTGCGACCCCTTTGCAAAAAGCCGGCTTCCCACGGAAACAGTTTTCCTGAGGTGCAGACCCTATCCCAACTGGTTGTGGCAAGGTAAAGCAAATGCCCTCCACTTCTCTGGAAGAAACCACAGTGCCCAACCATGTTCTAAGCCCTCCCATCCATCCTGGGCTTCTGGCAACAGGAGTGAAAAGAGAGGAGCAGAGCACTGGGACCCGTTTGACAAAACCCGGCTTCCCACGGGAAAGTCTTTCTCCACGTGCAGACATGCTCCCAGGTGCCTGGGCAAGGGGAAGGAAACGCCATACACTGACCTGGAAGAGACCACAGGGCCCAGGCACAGTCTGAACCCTTCCCTCAACCCGGCGGTTTTGCTAGCAGGAGTTCAACCCCAACGAACACAGCCCGGAGACCCCTGGGGCAAAAACGGCTTCCGATGATCAATAGGTGCTTGCTGTGGAACACCTATCCCAAGTGGGGGAAGCCAGCTCAACAAAATGCCACACACCCAGGTGTGAGAAACAACATTGCCCAGGCACGGTCTAAGCCCCTCACCTCGTCCCTGTGCTTTGGGGAGCGGGAGGGACAGCCGAGGCACACGGCCCTGAGACCCCTTTGCAAAAAGCCGGCTTCCCACGGAGACAGTTTTCCTGAGGTGCACACCCTATCCCAAGTGGTTGTGGCAAGGTAAAGCAAATGCCCTCCACTTCGCTGTAAGAAACCACAGTGCCCAGCCATGTTCTAAGCCCTCCCATCCTCCCTGGGCTTCTGGCAGCAGGAGTGAAAAGAGAGGAGCAGAGCACGGGGACCCGTTTGACAAAACCCGGCTTCCCACGGGAAAGTCTTTCTCCACGTGCAGACATGCTCCCAGGTGCCTGTGGCAAGGGGAAGGGAATGCCATACACTGACCTGGAAGAGACCACAGGGCCCAGGCACAGTCTGAACCCTTCCCTCAACCCGGCGGTTTTGCTAGCAGGAGTTCAACCCCAAGGAACATAGCCCGGAGACCCCTGGGGCAAAAACGGCTTCCGACGAACAATAGGTGCTTGCTGTGGAACACCTATCCCAAGTGGGGGAAGCCAGCTCAACAAAATGCCACACACCCAGGTGTAAGAAACAACATTGCCCTGGCTTGGTCTAAGCCCCTCACCTCGTCCCTGTGCTTTGGGGAGCCGGAGGGACACCCGAGGCCCACGGCCCTGAGACCCCTTTGCAAAAAGCCGGCTTCCCACCGAAACAGTTTTCCTGAGGTGCAGACCCTATCCCAAGTGGTTTTGGCAAGGTAAAGCAAATGCCCTCCACTTCTCAGGAAGAAACCACAGTGCCCAGCCATGTTCTAAGCCCTCCCATCCTCCCTGGGCTTCTGGCAGCAGGAGTGAAAAGAGAGGAGCAGAGCACTGGGACCCGTTTGACAAAACCCGGCTTCCCACGGGAAAGTCTTTCTCCACGTGCAGACATGCTCCCAGGTGCCTGGGGCAAGGGGAAGGAAACGCCATACACTGACCTGGAAGAGACCACAGGGCCCAAGCACAGTCTGAACCCTTCCCTCAACCCGGCGGTTTTGCTAGCAGGAGTTCAACCCCAACGAACACAGCCCGGAGACCCCTGAGGCAAAAACGGCTTCCGACGATCAATAGGTGCTTACTGTGGAACACCTATCCCAAGTGGGGGAAGCCAGCTCAACAAAATGCCACACACCCAGGTGTGAGAAACAACATTGCCTTGGCTTGGTCTAAGCCCTTCACCTCGTCCCTATGCTTTGGGGAGCCGGAGGGACAGCCGAGGCCCACGACCCTGAGACCCCTTTGCAAAAAGCCGGCTTCCCACGGAAACAGTTTTCCTGAGGTGCAGACCCTATCCCAAGTGGTTGTGGCAAGGTAAAGCAAATGCCCTCCACTTCTCTGGAAGAAACCACAGTGCCCAGCCATGTTCTAAGCCCTCCCATCCTCCCTGGGCTTCTGGCAGCAGGAGTGAAAAGAGAGGAGCAGAGCACTGGGACCCGTTTGACAAAACCCGGCTTCCCACGGGAAAGTCTTTCTCCACGTGCAGACATGCTCCCAGGTGCCTGGGGCAAGGGGAAGGAAATGCCATACACTGACCTGGAAGAGACCACAGGGCCTAGGCACAGTCTGAACCCTTCCCTCAACCCGGCGGTTTTGCTAGCAGGAGTTCAACCCCAACGAACACAGCCCGGAGACCCCTGGGGCAAAAACGGCTTCCGACGATCAATAGTTGCTTGCTGTGGAACACCTATCCCAAGTGGGGGAAGCCAGCTCAACAAAATGCCACACACCCAGGTGTAATAAACAACATTGCCTAGGCTTGGTCTAAGCCCCTCACCTCGTCCCTGTGCTTTGGGGAGCCGGAAGGACAGCCGAGGCCCACGACCCTGAGACCCCTTTGCAAAAAGCCGGCTTCCCAAGGAAACAGTTTTCCTGAGGTGCAGACCTTATCCCAAGTGGTTGTGGCAAGGTAAGCAAATGCCCTCCACTTCTCTGGAAGAAACCACAGTGCCCAACCATGTTCTAAGCCCTCCCATCCTCCCTGGGCTTTTGGCAGCAGGAGTGAAAAGAGAGGAGCAGAGCACTGGGACCCGTTTGATAAAACCCGGCTTCCCACGGGAAAGTCTTTCTCCACGTGCAGACATGCTCCCAGGTGCCTGTGGCAAGGGGAAGGAAATGCCATACACTGACCTGGAAGAGACCACAGGGCGCAAGCACAGTCTGAACCCTTCCCTCAACCCGGCGGTTTTGCTAGCAGGAGTTCAACCCCAACGAAAACAGCCCGGAGACCCCTGGGGCAAAAACGGCTTCCGACGATCAATAGGTGCTTGCTGTGGAACACCTATCCCAAGTGGGGGAAGCCAGCTCAACAAAATGCCACACACCCAGGTGTAAGAAACAACATTGCCCTGGCTTGGTCTAAGCCCCTCACCTCGTCCCTGTGCTTTGGGGAGCCGGAGGGACACCCGAGGCCCACGGCCCTGAGGCCCCTTTGCAAAAAGCCGGCTTCCCACGGAAACAGTTTTCCTGAGGTGCACACCCTATCCCAAGTGGTTGTGGCAAGGTAAAGCAAATGCCCTCCACTTCTCTGTAAGAAACCACAGTGCCCAGCCATGTTCTAAGCCCTCCCATCCTCCCTGGGCTTCTGGCAGCAGGAGTGAAAAGAGAGGAGCAGAGCACGGGGACCCGTTTGACAAAACCCGGCTTCCCACGGGAAAGTCTTTCTCCGCGTGCAGACATGCTCCCAGGTGCCTGTGGCAAGGGGAAGGAAATGCCATACACTGACCTGGAAGAGACCACAGGGCCCAGGCACAGTCTGAACCCTTCCCTCAACCCGGCGGTTTTGCTAGCAGGAGTTCAACCCCAACGAACATAGCCCGGAGACCCCTGGGGCAAAAACGGCTTCCGACGAACATTAGGTGCTTGCTGTGGAACACCTATCCCAAGTGGGGGTAGCCAGCTCAACAAAATGCCACAAACCCAGGTGTAAGAAACAACATTGCCCAGGCATGGTCTAAGCCCCTCACCTCGTCCCTGTGCTTTGGGGAGCCGGAGGGACAGCCGAGGCCCACGGCCCTGAGACCCCTTTGCAAAAAGCCGGCTTCCCACGGAGACAGTTTTCCTGAGGTGCAGACCCTATCCCAAGTGGTTGTGGCAAGGTAAAGCAAATGCCCTCCACTTCTCTGGAAGAAACCACAGTGCCCAGCCATGTTCTAAGCCCTCCCATCCTCCCTGGGCTTCTGGCAGCAGGACTGAAAAGAGAGGAGCAGAGCACTGGGACCCGTTTGACAAAACCCGGCTTTCCACGGGAAAGTCTTTCTCCACGTGCAGACATGCTCCCAGGTGCCTGGGGCAAGGGGAAGGAAATGCCATACACTGACCTGGAAGAGACCACAGGGCCCAGGCACAGTCTGAACCCTTCCCTCAACCCGGCGATTTTGCTAGCAGGAGTTCAACCCCAACGAACACAGCCCGGAGACCCCTGGGGCAAAAACGGCTTCCGACGATCAATAGTTGCTTGCTGTGGAACACCTATCCCAAGTGGGGGAAGCCAGCTCAACAAAATGCCACACACCCAGGTGTAATAAACAACATTGCCCTGGCTTGGTCTAAGCCCCTCACCTCGTCCCTGTGCTTTGGGGAGCCGGAAGGACAGCCGAGGCCCACGACCCTGAGACCCCTTTGCAAAAAGCCGGCTTCCCAAGGAAACAGTTTTCCTGAGGTGCAGACCCTATCCCAAGTGGTTGTGGCAAGGTAAGCAAATGCCCTCCACTTCTCTGGAAGAAACCACAGTGCCCAACCATGTTCTAAGCCCTCCCATCCTCCCTGGGCTTCTGGCAGCAGGAGTGAAAAGAGAGGAGCAGAGCACTGGGACCCGTTTGACAAAACCCGGCTTCCCACGGGAAAGTCTTTCTCCACGTGCAGACATGCTCCCAGGTGCCTGTGGCAAGGGGAAGGAAATGCCATAAACTGACCTGGAAGAGACCACAGGGCCCAGGAACAGTCTGAACCCTTCCCTCAACCCGGCGGTTTTGCTAGCAGGAGTTCAACCCCAACGAACACAGCCCGGAGACCCCTGGGGCAAAAACGGCTTCCGACGATCAATAGGTGCTTGCTGTGGAACACCTATCCCAAGTGGGGGTAGCCAGCTCAACAAAATGCCACAAACCCAGGTGTAAGAAACAACATTGCCCAGGCATGGTCTAAGCCCCTCACCTCGTCCCTGTGCTTTGGGGAGCCGGAGGGACAGCCGAGGCACACGGCCCTGAGACCCCTTTGCAAAAAGCCGGCTTCCCACGGAGACAGTTTTCCTGAGGTGCACACCCTATCCCAAGTGGTTGTGGCAAGGTAAAGCAAATGCCCTCCACTTCTCAGGAAGAAACCACAGTGCCCAGCCATGTTCTAAGCCCTCCCATCCTCCCTGGGCTTCTGGCAGCAGGAGTGAAAAGAGAGGAGCAGAGCACTGGGACCCGTTTGACAAAACCCGGCTTCCCACGGGAAAGTCTTTCTCCACGTGCAGACATGCTCCCAGGTGCCTGGGGCAAGGGGAAGGAAACGCCATACACTGACCTGGAAGAGACCACAGGGCCCAAGCACAGTCTGAACCCTTCCCTCAACCCGGCGGTTTTGCTAGCAGGAGTTCAACCCCAACGAACACAGCCCGGAGACCCCTGAGGCAAAAACGGCTTCCGACGATCAATAGGTGCTTGCTGTGGAAACCTATCCCAAGTGGGGGAAGCCAGCTCAACAAAATGCCACACACCCCGGTGTGAGAAACAACATTGCCTTGGCTTGGTCTAAGCCCCTCACCTTGTCCCTGTGCTTTGGGGAGCCGGAGGGACAGCCGAGGCCCACGACCCTGCGACCCCTTTGCAAAAAGCCGGCTTCCCACGGAAACAGTTTTCCTGAGGTGCAGACCCTATCCCAAGTGGTTGTGGCAAGGTAAAGCAAATGCCCTCCACTTCTCTGGAAGAAACCACAGTGCCCAACCATGTTCTAAGCCCTCCCATCCTCCCTGGGCTTCTGGCAACAGGAGTGAAAAGAGAGGAGCAGAGCACTGGGACCCGTTTGACAAAACCCGGCTTCCCACGGGAAAGTCTTTCTCCACGTGCAGACATGCTCCCAGGTGCCTGGGCAAGGGGAAGGAAACGCCATACACTGACCTGGAAGAGACCACAGGGCCCAGGCACAGTCTGAACCCTTCCCTCAACCCGGCGGTTTTGCTAGCAGGAGTTCAACCCCAACGAACACAGCCCGGAGACCCCTGGGGCAAAAACGGCTTCCGATGATCAATAGGTGCTTGCTGTGGAACACCTATCCCAAGTGGGGGAAGCCAGCTCAACAAAATGCCACACACCCAGGTGTAAGAAACAACATTGCCCAGGCACGGTCTAAGCCCCTCACCTCGTCCCTGTGCTTTGGGGAGCGGGAGGGACAGCCGAGGCACACGGCCCTGAGACCCCTTTGCAAAAAGCCGGCTTCCCACGGAGACAGTTTTCCTGAGGTGCAGACCCTATCCCAAGTGGTTGTGGCAAGGTAAAGCAAATGCCCTCCACTTCTCTGTAAGAAACCACAGTGCCCAGCCATGTTCTAAGCCCTCCCATCCTCCCTGGGCTTCTGGCAGCAGGAGTGAAAAGAGAGGAGCAGAGCACGGGGACCCGTTTGACAAAACCCGGCTTTCCACGGGAAAGTCTTTCTCCACGTGCAGACATGCTCCCAGGTGCCTGGGGCAAGGGGAAGGAAACGCCATACATTGCCTGGAAGAGACCACAGGGCCCAGGCACAGTCTGAACCCTTCCCTCAACCCGGCGATTTTGCTAGCAGGAGTTCAACCCCAACGAACACAGCCCAGAGACCCCTGGGGCAAAAACGGCTTCCGACGATCAATAGTTGCTTGCTGTGGAACACCTATCCCAAGTGGGGGAAGCCAGCTCAACAAAATGCCACACACCCAGGTGTAAGAAACAACATTGCCCAGGCTTGGTCTAAGCCCCTCACCTCGTCCCTGTGCTTTGGGGAGCCGGAGGGACAGCCGAGGCCCACGACACTGAGACCCCTTTGCAAAAAGCCGGCTTCCCAAGGATACAGTTTTCCTGAGGTGCAGACCCTATCCCAAGTGGTTGTGGCAAGGTAAGCAAATGCCCTCCACTTCTCTGGAAGAAACCACAGTGCCCAACCATGTTCTAAGCCCTCCCATCCTCCCTGGGCTTCTGGCAGCAGGAGTGAAAAGAGAGGAGCAGAGCACTGGGACCCGTTTGACAAAAACCGGCTTCCCACGGGAAAGTCTTTCTCCACGTGCAGACATGCTCCCAGGTGCCTGTGGCAAGGGGAAAGAAATGCCATACACTGACCTGGAAGAGACCACAGGGCCTAGGCACAGTCTGAACCCTTCCCTCAACCCGGCGGTTTTGCTAGCAGGAGTTCAACCCCAACGAACACAGCCCGGAGACCCCTGAGGCAAAAACGGCTTCCGACGATCAATAACTGCTTGCTGTGGAACACCTATCCCAAGTGGGGGAAGCCAGCTCAACAAAATGCCACACACCCAGGTGTAAGAAACAACATTGCCTTGGCTTGGTCTAAGCCCCTCACCTCGTCCCTGTGCTTTGGGGAGCCGGAGGGACAGCCGAGGCCCACGGCCCTGAGACCCCTTTGCAAAAAGCCGGCTTCCCACCGAAAGAGTTTTCCTGAGGTGCAGACCCTATCCCAAGTGGTTGTGGCAAGGTAAAGCAAATGCCCTCCACTTCTCTGTAAGAAACCACAGTGCCCAGCCATGTTCTAAGCCCTCCCATCCTCCCTGGGCTTCTGGCAGCAGGAGTGAAAAGAGAGGAGCAGAGCACGGGGACCCGTTTGACAAAACCCGGCTTCCCACGGGAAAGTCTTTCTCCACGTGCAGACATGCTCCCAAGTGCCTGTGGCAAGGGGAAGGAAATGTGCCATACACTGACCTGGAAGAGACCACAGGGCCCAGGCACAGTCTGAACCCTTCCCTCAACCCGGCGGTTTTGCTAGCAGGAGTTCAACCCCAACAACATAGCCCGGAGACCCCTGGGGCAAAAACGGCTTCCGACGAACAATAGGTGCTTGCTGTGGAACACCTATCCCAAGTGGGGGTAGCCAGCTCAACAAAATGCCACAAACCCAGGTGTAAGAAACAACATTGCCCAGGCATGGTCTAAGCCCCTCACCTCGTCCCTGTGCTTTGGGGAGCCGGAGGGACAGCCGAGGCACACGGCCCTGAGACCCCTTTGCAAAAAGCCGGCTTCCCACGGAGACAGTTTTCCTGAGGTGCAGACCCTATCCCAAGTGGTTGTGGCAAGGTAAAGCAAATGCCCTCCACTTCTCTGGAAGAAACCACAGTGCCCAGCCATGTTCTAAGCCCTCCCATCCTCCCTGGGCTTCTGGCAGCAGGAGTGAAAAGAGAGGAGCAGAGCACTGGGACCCGTTTGACAAAACCCGGCTTCCCACGGGAAAGGCTTTCTCCACGTGCAGACATGCTCCCAGGTGCCTGGGGCAAGGGGAAGGAAATGCCATACACTGACCTGGAAGAGACCACAGGGCCCAGGCACAGTCTGAACCCTTCCCTCAACCCGGCGGTTTTGCTAGCAGGAGTTCAACCCCAACGAACACAGCCCGGAGACCCCTGGGGAAAAAACGGATTCCGACGATCAATAGGTGCTTGCTGTGGAACACCTATCCCAAGTGGGGGAAGCCAGCTCAACAAAATGCCACACACCCAGGTGTAAGAAACAACATTGCCCAGGCTTGGTCTAAGCCCCTCACCTCGTCCCTGTGCTTTGGGGAGCCGGAGGGACAGCCGAGGTCCACGACCCTGAGACCCCTTTGCAAAAAGCCGGCTTCCCAAAGGAAACAGTTTTCCTGAGGTGCAGACCCTATCCCAAGTGGTTGTGGCAAGGTAAGCAAATGCCCTCCACTTCTCTGGAAGAAACCACAGTGCCCAGCCATGTTCTAAGCCCTCCCATCCTCCCTGGGCTTCTGGCAGCAGGAGTGAAAAGAGAGGAGCAGAGCACTGGGACCCGTTTGACAAAACCCGGCTTCCCACGGGAAAGTCTCCGCGTGCAGACATGCTCCCAGGTGCCTGGGGCAAGGGGAAGGAAATGCCATACACTGACCTGGAAGAGACCACAGGGCCCAGGCACAGTCTGAACCCTTCCCTCAACCCGGCGGTTTTGCTAGCAGGAGTTCAACCCCAACGAACACAGCCCGGAGACCCCTGGATCCAAAAGGGCTTCCGACGAACAATAGGTGCTTGCTGTGGAACACCTATCCCAAGTGGGGGTAGCCAGCTCAACAAAATGCCACACACCCAGGTGTAAGAAACAACAATGCCCAGGCATGGTCTAAGCCCCTCACCTCGTCCCTGTGCTTTGGGGAGCCGGAGGGACAGCCTAGGCACACGGCCCTGAGACCCCTTTGCAAAAAGCCGGCTTCCCACGGAGACAGTTTTCCTGAGGTTCAGACCCTATCCCAAGTGGTTGTGGCAAGTAAAGCAAATGCCCTCCACTTCTCTGGAAGAAACCACAGTGCCCAGCCATGTTCTAAGCCCTCCCATCCTCCCTGGGCTTCTGGCAGCAGGAGTGAAAAGAGAGGAGCAGAGCACGGGGACCCGTTTGACAAAAACCGGCTTCCCACGGGAAAGTCTTTGTCCACGTGCAGACATGCTCCCAGGTGCCTGGGGCAAGGGGAAGGAAAGGCCATACACTGACCTGGAAGAGACCACAGGGCCCAGGCACAGTCTGAACCCTTCCCTCAACCCGGCGGTTTTGCTAGCAGGAGTTCAACCCCAACGAACACAGCCCGGAGACCCCTGAGGCAAAAACGGCTTCCGACGATCAATAGGTGCTTGCTGTGGAACACCTATCCCAAGTGGGGGAAGCCAGCTCAACAAAATGCCACACACCCAGGTGTAAGAAACAACATTGCCTTGGCTTGGTCTAAGCCCCTCACCTCGTCCCTGTGCTTTGGGGAGCCGGAGGGACAGCCGAGGCCCACGACCCTGAGACCCCTTTGCAAAAAGCCGGCTTCCCACCGAAAGAGATTTCCTGAGGTGCAGACCCTATCCCAAGTGGTTGTGGCAAGGTAAAGCAAATGCCCTCCACTTCTCTGTAAGAAACCACAGTGCCCAGCCATGTTCTAAGCCCTCCCATCCTCCCTGGGCTTCTGGCAGCAGGAGTGAAAAGAGAGGAGCAGAGCACGGGGACCCGTTTGACAAAAACCGGCTTCCAACGGGAAAGTCTTTCTCCACGTGCAGACATGCTCCCAGGTGCCTGTGGCAAGGGGAAGGGAATGCCATACACTGACCTGGAAGAGACCACAGGGCCCAGGCACAGTCTGAACCCTTCCCTCAACCCGGCGGTTTTGCTAGCAGGAGTTCAACCCCAACAACATAGCCCGGAGACCCCTGGGGCAAAAACGGCTTCCGACGAACAATAGGTGCTTGCTGTGGAACACCTATCCCAAGTGGGGGAAGCCAGCTCAACAAAATGCCACACACCCAGGTGTAAGAAACAACATTGCCCTGGCTTTGTCTAAGCCCCTCACCTCGTCCCTGTGCTTTGGGGAGCCGGAGGGACACCCGAGGCCCACGGCCCTGAGACCCCTTTGCAAAAAGCCGGCTTCCCACGGAAACAGTTTTCCTGAGGTGCAGACCCTATCCCAAGTGGTTTTGGCAAGGTAAAGCAAATGCCCTCCACTTCTCAGGAAGAAACCACAGTGCCCAGCCATGTTCTAAGCCCTCCCATCCTCCCTGGGCTTCTGGCAGCTGGAGTGAAAAGAGAGGAGCAGAGCACTGGGACCCATTTGACAAAACCCGGCTTCCCACGGGAAAGTCTTTCTCCACGTGCAGACATGCTCCCAGGTGCCTGGGGCAAGGGGAAGGAAACGCCATACACTGACCTGGAAGAGACCACAGGGCCCAAGCACAGTCTGAACCCTACCCTCAACCGGGCGGTTTTGCTAGCAGGAGTTCAACCCCAACGAACACAGCCCGGAGACCCATGAGGCAAAAACGGCTTCCGACGATCAATAGGTGCTTGCTGTGGAACACCTATCCCAAGTGGGGGAAGCCAGCTCAACAAAATGCCACACACCCAGGTGTGAGAAACAACATTGCCTTGGCTTGGTCTAAGCCCCTCACCTCGTCCCTGTGCTTTGGGGAGCCGGAGGGACAGCCGAGGCCCACGACCCTGCGACCCCTTTGCAAAAAGCCGGCTTCCCATGGAAACAGTTTTCCTAAGGTGCAGACCCTATCCCAAGTGGTTGTGGCAAGGTAAAGCAAATGCCCTCCACTTCTCTGGAAGAAACCACAGTGCCCAAGCATGTTCTAAGCCCTCCCATCCTCCCTGGGCTTCTGGCAACAGGAGTGAAAAGAGAGGAGCAGAGCACTGGGACCCGTTTGACAAAACCCGGCTTCCCACGGGAAAGTCTTTCCCCACGTGCATACATGCTCCCAGGTGCCTGGGCAAGGGGAAGGAAACGCCATACACTGACCTGGAAGATACCACAGGGCCCAGGCACAGTCTGAACCCTTCCCTCAACACGGCGGTTTTGCTAGCAGGAGTTCAACCCCAACGAACACAGCCCGGAGACCCCTGGGGCAAAAACGGCTTCCGATGATCAATAGGTGCTTGCTGTGGAACACCTATCCCAAGTGGGGGAAGCCAGCTCAACAAAATGCCACACACCCAGGTGTAAGAAACAACATTGCCCAGGCTTGGTCTAAGCCCCTCACCTCGTCCCTGTGCTTTGGGGAGCCGGAGGGACAGCCGAGGCCCACGACCCTGAGACCCCTTTGCAAAAAGCCGGCTTCCCAAGGATACAGTTTTCCTGAGGTGCAGACCCTATCCCAAGTGGTTGTGGCAAGGTAGGCAAATGCCCTCCACTTCTCTGGAAGAAACCACAGTGCCCAACCATGTTCTAAGCCCTCCCATCCTCCCTGGGCTTCTGGCAGCAGGAGTGAAAAGAGAGGAGCAGAGCACTGGGACCCGTTTGACAAAACCCGGCTTCCCACGGGAAAGTCTTTCTCCACGTGCAGACATGCTCCCAGGTGCCTGTGGCAAGGGGAAAGAAATGCCATACACTGACCTGGAAGAGACCACAGGGCCTAGGCACAGTCTGAACCCTTCCCTCAACCCGGCGGTTTTGCTAGCAGGAGTTCAACCCCAACGAACACAGCCCGGAGACCCCTGAGGCAAAAACGGCTTCCGACGATCAATAACTGCTTGCTGTGGAACACCTATCCCAAGTGGGGGAAGCCAGCTCAACAAAATGCCACACACCCAGGTGTAAGAAACAACATTGCCTTGGCTTGGTCTAAGCCCCTCACCTCGTCCCTGTGCTTTGGGGAGCCGGAGGGACAGCCGAGGCCCACGACCCTGAGACCCCTTTGCAAAGAGCCGGCTTCCCACAGAAACAGTTTACCTGAGATGCAGACCCTATGCCAAGTGTTGGTGGCAAGGGAAAGCAAATGCCCTCCACTTCTCTGGAAGAAACCACAGTGCCCAACCATGTTCTAAGCCCTCCCATCCTCCCTGGGCTTCTGGCAGCAGGAGTGAAAAGAGAGGAGCAGAGCACTGGGACCCGTTTGACAAAACCCGGCTTCCCACGGGAAAGTCTTTCTCCACGTGCAGACATGCTCCCAGGTGCCTGGGCAAGGGGAAGGAAACGCCATAAACTGACCTGGAAGAGACCACAGGGCCCAAGCACAGTATGATCCCTTCCCTCAACCCGGCGGTTTTGCTAGCAGGAGTTCAACCCCAACGAACACAGCCCGGAGACCCCTGAGGCAAAAACGGCTTCCGAGGAACAATAGGCGCTTGCTGTGCAAAACCAATCCCAAGTGGTGGTAGCCAGCTCAACAAAATGCCACACACCCAGGTGTAAGAAACAACATTGCCCAGGCATGGTCTAAGCCCCTCACCTCGTCCCTGTGCTTTGGGGAGCTGGAGGGACACCCGAGGCACACGGCCCTGAGACCCCTTTGAAAAAAGCCGGCTTCCCACGGAAACAGTTTTCCTGAGGTGCAGACCCTATCCCAAGTGGTTGTGGCAAGGTAAAGCAAATGCCCTCCACTTCTCTGGAAGAAACCACAGTGCCCAGCCATGTTCTAAGCCCTTCCATCCTCCCTGGGCTTCTGGCAGCAGGAGTGAAAAGAGAGGAGCAGAGCACTGGGACCCGTTTGACAAAACCCGGCTTTCCACGGGAAAGTCTTTCTCCACGTGCAGACATGCTCCCAGGTGCCTGGGGCAAGGGGAAGGAAATGCCATACACTGACCTGGAAGAGACCACAGGGCCCAGGCACAGTCTGAACCCTTCCCTCAACCCGGCGATTTTGCTAGCAGGAGTTCAACCCCAACGAACACAGCCCGGAGACCCCTGGGGCAAAAACGGCTTCCGACGATCAATAGTTGCTTGCTGTGGAACACCTATCCCAAGTGGGGGAAGCCAGCTCAACAAAATGCCACACACCCAGGTGTAAGAAACAACATTGCCCAGGCTTGGTCTAAGCCCCTCACCTCGTCCCTGTGCTTTGGGGAGCCGGAGGGACAGCCGAGGCCCACGGCCCTGAGACCCCTTTGCAAAAAGCCGGCTTCCCACCGAAAGAGTTTTCCTGAGGTGCAGACCCTATCCCAAGTGGTTGTGGCAAGGTAAAGCAAATGCCCTCCACTTCTCTGTAAGAAACCACAGTGCCCAGCCATGTTCTAAGCCCTCCCATCCTCCCTGGGCTTCTGGCAGCAGGAGTGAAAAGAGAGGAGCAGAGCACGGGGACCCGTTTGACAAAACCCGGCTTCCCACGGGAAAGTCTTTCTCCACGTGCAGACATGCTCCCAGGTGCCTGTGGCAAGGGGAAGGAAATGTGCCATACACTGACCTGGAAGAAACCACAGGGCCCAGGCACAGTCTGAACCCTTCCCTCAACCCGGCGGTTTTGCTAGCAGGAGTTCAACCCCAACAACATAGCCCGGAGACCCCTGGGGCAAAAACGGCTTCCGACGAACAATAGGTGCTTGCTGTGGAACACCTATCCCAAGTGGGGGTAGCCAGCTCAACAAAATGCCACAAACCCAGGTGTAAGAAACAACATTGCCCAGGCATGGTCTAAGCCCCTCACCTCGTCCCTGTGCTTTGGGGAGCCGGAGGGACAGCCGAGGCACACGGCCCTGAGACCCCTTTGCAAAAAGCCGGCTTCCCACGGAGACAGTTTTCCTGAGGTGCAGACCCTATCCCAAGTGGTTGTGGCAAGGTAAAGCAAATGCCCTCCACTTCTCTGGAAGAAACCACAGTGCCCAGCCATGTTCTAAGCCCTCCCATCCTCCCTGGGCTTCTGGCAGCAGGAGTGAAAAGAGAGGAGCAGAGCACTGGGACCCGTTTGACAAAACCCGGCTTTCCACGGGAAAGTCTTTCTCCACGTGCAGACATGCTCCCAGGTGCCTGGGGCAAGGGGAAGGAAATGCCATACACTGACCTGGAAGAGACCACAGGGCCCAGGCACAGTCTGAACCCTTCCCTCAACCCGGCGGTTTTGCTAGCAGGAGTTCAACCCCAACGAACACAGCCCGGAGACCCCTGGGGCAAAAACGGCTTCCGACGATCAATAGGTGCTTGCTGTGGAACACCTATCCCAAGTGGGGGAAGCCAGCTCAACAAAATGCCACACACCCAGGTGTAAGAAACAACATTGCCCAGGCTTGGTCTAAGCCCCTCACCTCGTCCCTGTGCTTTGGGGAGCCGGAGGGACAGCCGAGGTCCACGACCCTGAGACCCCTTTGCAAAAAGCCGGCTTCCCAAAGGAAACAGTTTTCCTGAGGTGCAGACCCTATCCCAAGTGGTTGTGGCAAGGTAAGCAAATGCCCTCCACTTCTCTGGAAGAAACCACAGTGCCCAACCATGTTCTAAGCCCTCCCATCCTCCCTGGGCTTCTGGCAGCAGGAGTGAAAAGAGAGGAGCAGAGCACTGGGACCCGTTTGACAAAACCCGGCTTCCCACGGGAAAGTCTTTCTCCACGTGCAGACATGCTCCCAGGTGCCTGGGCAAGGGGAAGGAAACGCCATACACTGACCTGGAAGAGACCACAGGGCCCAGGCACAGTCTGAACCCTTCCCTCAACCCGGCGGTTTTGCTAGCAGGAGTTCAACCCCAACGAACACAGCCCGGAGACCCCTGGGGCAAAAACGGCTTCCGATGATCAATAGGTGCTTGCTGTGGAACACCTATCCCAAGTGGGGGAAGCCAGCTCAACAAAATGCCACACACCCAGGTGTAAGAAACAACATTGCCCAGGCACGGTCTAAGCCCCTCACCTCGTCCCTGTGCTTTGGGGAGCGGGAGGGACAGCCGAGGCACACGGCCCTGAGACCCCTTTGCAAAAAGCCGGCTTCCCACGGAGACAGTTTTCCTGAGGTGCACACCCTATCCCAAGTGGTTGTGGCAAGGTAAAGCAAATGCCCTCCACTTCTCTGTAAGAAACCACAGTGCCCAGCCATGTTCTAAGCCCTCCCATCCTCCCTGGGCTTCTGGCAGCAGGAGTGAAAAGAGAGGAGCAGAGCACTGGGACCCGTTTGACAAAACCCGGCTTCCCACGGGAAAGTCTTTCTCCACGTGCAGACATGCTCCCAGGTGCCTGGGGCAAGGGGAAGGAAACGCCATACACTGACTGGAAGAGACCACAGGGCCCAGGCACAGTCTGAACCCTTCCCTCAACCCGGCGATTTTGCTAGCAGGAGTTCAACCCCAACGAACACAGCCCGGAGACCCCTGGGGCAAAAACGGCTTCCGACGATCAATAGTTGCTTGCTGTGGAACACCTATCCCAAGTGGGGGAAGCCAGCTCAACAAAATGCCACACACCCAGGTGTAAGAAACAACATTGCCCAGGCTTGGTCTAAGCCCCTCACCTCGTCCCTGTGCTTTGGGGAGCCGGAGGGACAGCCGCGGCCCACGACCCTGAGACCCCTTTGCAAAAAGCCGGCTTCCCAAGGATACAGTTTTCCTGAGGTGCAGACCCTATCCCAAGTGGTTGTGGCAAGGAAAGCAAATGCCCTCCACTTCTCTGGAAGAAACCACAGTGCCCAACCATGTTCTAAGCCCTCCCATCCTCCCTGGGCTTCTGGCAGCAGGAGTGAAAAGAGAGGAGCAGAGCACTGGGACCCGTTTGACAAAAACCGGCTTCCCACGGGAAAGTCTTTCTCCACGTGCAGACATGCTCCCAGGTGCCTTTGGCAAGGGGAAAGAAATGCCATACACTGACCTGGAAGAGACCACAGGGCCTAGGCACAGTCTGAACCCTTCCCTCAACCTGGCGGTTTTGCTAGCAGGAGTTCAACCCCAACGAACACAGCCCGGAGACCCCTGAGGCAAAAACGGCTTCCGACAATCAATAACTGCTTGCTGTGGAACACCTATCCCAAGTGGGGGAAGCCAGCTCAACAAAATGCCACACACCCAGGTGTAAGAAACAACATTGCCTTGGCTTGGTCTAAGCCCCTCACCTCGTCCCTGTGCTTTGGGGAGCCGGAGGGACAGCCGAGGCCCACGACCCTGAGACCCCTTTGCAAAAAGCCGGCTTCCCAAGGAAACAGTTTTCCTGAGGTGCAGACCCTATGCCAAGTGGTGGTGGCAAGGGAAAGCAAATGCCCTCCACTTCTCTGGAAGAAACCACAGTGCCCAACCATGTTCTAAGCCCTCCCATCCTCCCTGGGCTTCTGGCAGCAGGAGTGAAAAGAGAGGAGCAGAGCACTGGGACCCGTTTGACAAAACCCGGCTTCCCAAGGGAAAGTCTTTCTCCACGTGCAGACATGCTCCCAGGTGCCTGGGCAAGGGGAAGGAAACGCCATACACTGACCTGGAAGAGACCACAGGGCCCAAGCACAGTATGATCCCTTCCCTCAACCCGGCGGTTTTGCTAGCAGGAGTTCAACCCCAACGAACACAGCCCGGAGACCCCTGAGGCAAAAACGGCTTCCGACGAACAATAGGCGCTTGCTGTGCAAAACCAATCCCAAGTGGGGGTAGCCAGCTCAACAAAATGCCACACACCCAGGTGTAAGAAACAACATTGCCCAGGCATGGTCTAAGCCCCTCACCTCGTCCCTGTGCTTTGGGGAGCTGGAGGGACACCCGAGGCACACGGCCCTGAGACCCCTTTGCAAAAAGCCGGCTTCCCACGGAAACAGTTTTCCTGAGGTGCAGACCCTATCCCAAGTGGTTGTGGCAAGGTAAAGCAAATGCCCTCCACTTCTCTGGAAGAAACCACAGTGCCCAGCCATGTTCTAAGCCCTTCCATCCTCCCTGGGCTTCTGGCAGCAGGAGTGAAAAGAGAGGAGCAGAGCACTGGGACCCGTTTGACAAAACCCGGCTTCCCACGGGAAAGTCTCCACGTGCAGACATGCTCCCAGGTGCCTGGGGCAAGGGGAAGGAAACGCCATACACTGACCTGGAAGAGACCACAGGGCCCAGGCACTGTCTGAACCCTTCCCTCAACCCGGCGGTTTTGCTAGCAGGAGTTCAACCCCAAGGAACACAGCCCGGAGACCCCTGGGGCAAAAAAGGCTTCCGACGATCAATAGGTGCTTGCTGTGGAACACCTATCCCAAGTGGGGGAAGCCAGCTCAACAAAATGCCACACACCCAGGTGTGAGAAACAACATTGCCTTGGCTTGGTCTAAGCCCCTCACCTCGTCCCTGTTCTTTGGGGAGCCGGAGGGACAGCCGAGGCCCACGACCCTGAGACCCCTTTGCAAAAAGCCGGCTTCCCACGGAAACAGTTTTCCTGAGGTGCAGACCCTCTCACAAGTGGTTGTGGCAAGGTAAAGCAAATGCCCTCCACTTCTCTGGAAGAAACCACAGTGCCCAACCATGTTCTAAGCCCTCCCATCCTCCCTGGGCTTCTGGCAGCAGGAGTGAAAAGAGAGGAGCAGAGCACTGGGACCCGTTTGACAAAACCCGGCTTTCCACGGGAAAGTCTTTCTCCACGTGCAGACATGCTCCCAGGTGCCTGGGGCAAGGGGAAGGAAATGCCATACACTGACCTGGAAGAGACCACAGGGCCCAGGCACAGTCTGAACCCTTCCCTCAACCCGGCGATTTTGCTAGCAGGAGTTCAACCCCAAGGAACACAGCCCGGAGACCCCTGGGGCAAAAACGGCTTCCGACGATCAATAGTTGCTTGCTGTGGAACACCTATCCCAAGTGGGGGAAGCCAGCTCAACAAAATGCCACACACCCAGGTGTAAGAAACAACATTGCCCAGGCACGGTCTAAGCCCCTCACCTCGTCCCTGTGCTTTGGGGAGCGGGAGGGACAGCCGAGGCACACGGCCCTGAGACCCCTTTGCAAAAAGCCGGCTTCCCACGGAGACAGTTTTCCTGAGGTGCAGACCCTATCCCAAGTGGTTGTGGCAAGGTAAAGCAAATGCCCTCCACTTCTCTGGAAGAAACCACAGTGCCCAGCCATGTTCTAAGCCCTCCCATCCTCCCTGGGCTTCTGGCAGCAGGAGTGAAAAGAGAGGAGCAGAGCACTGGGACCCGTTTGACAAAACCCGGCTTTCCACGGGAAAGTCTTTCTCCACGTGCAGACATGCTCCCAGGTGCCTGAGGTAAGGGGAAGGAAATGCCATACACTGACCTGGAAGAGACCACAGGGCCCAGGCACAGTCTGAACCCTTCCCTCAACCCGGCGGTTTTGCTAGCAGGAGTTCAACCCCAACGAACACAGCCCGGAGACCCCTGGGGCAAAAACGGCTTCCGACGATCAATAGGTGCTTGCTGTGGAACACCTATCCCAAGTGGGGGAAGCCAGCTCAACAAAATGCCACACACCCAGGTGTAAGAAACAACATTGCCCAGGCTTGGTCTAAGCCCCTCACCTCGTCCCTGTGCTTTGGGGAGCCGGAGGGACAGCCGAGGCCCACGACCCTGAGACCCCTTTGCAAAAAGCCGGCTTCCCACGGAAACAGTTTTCCTGAGGTGCAGACCCTATCCCAAGTGGTTGTGGCAAGGTAAAGCAAATGCCCTCCACTTCTCTGTAAGAAACCACAGTGCCCAGCCATGTTCTAAGCCCTCCCATCCTCCCTGGGCTTCTGGCAGCAGGAGTGAAAAGAGAGGAGCAGAGCACGGGGACCCGTTTGACAAGAACCGGCTTCCAACGGGAAAGTCTTTCTCCACGTGCAGACATGCTCCCAGGTGCCTGTGGCAAGGGGAAGGGAATGCCATACACTGACCTGGAAGAGACCACAGGGCCCAGGCACAGTCTGAACCCTTCCCTCAACCCGGCGGTTTTGGTAGCAGGAGTTCAACCCCAACGAACACAGCCCGGAGACCCCTGAGGCAAAAACGGCTTCCGACGATCAATAGGTGCTTACTGTGGAACACCTATCCTAAGTGGGGGAAGCCAGCTCAACAAAATGCCACACACCCAGGTGTGAGAAACAACATTGCCTTGGCTTGGTCTAAGCCCCTCACCTCGTCCCTGTGCTTTGGGGAGCCGGAGGGACAGCCGAGGCCCACGACCCTGCGACCCCTTTGCAAAAAGCCGGCTTCCCACGGAAACAGTTTTCCTGAGGTGCAGACCCTATCCCAAGTGTTTGTGGCAAGGTAAAGCAAATGCCCTCCACTTCTCTGGAAGAAACCACAGTGCCCAACCATGTTCTAAGCGCTCCCATCCTCCCTGGGCTTCTGGCAACAGGAGTGAAAAGAGAGGAGCAGAGCACTGGGACCCGTTTGACAACACCCGGCTTCCCACGGGAAAGTCTTTCTCCACGTGCAGACATGCTCCCAGGTGCCTGGGCAAGGGGAAGGAAACGCCATACACTGACCTGGAAGAGACCACAGGGCCAAAGCACAGTATGATACCTTCCCTCAACCCGGCGGTTTTGCTAGCAGGAGTTCAAACCCAACGAACACAGCCCGGAGACCCCTGAGGCAAAAACGGCTTCCGACGAACAATAGGCGCTTGCTGTGCAAAACCAATCCCAAGTGGGGGTAGCCAGCTCAACAAAATGCCACACACCCAGGTGTAAAAAACAACATTGCCCAGGCATGGTCTAAGCCCCTCACCTCGTCCCTGTGCTTTGCGGAGCTGGAGGGACACCCGAGGCACACGGCCCTGAGACCCCTTTGCAAAAAGCCGGCTTCCCACGGAAACAGTTTTCCTGAGGTGCAGACCCTATCCCAAGTGGTTGTGGCAAGGTAAAGCAAATGCCCTCCACTTCTCTGGAAGAAACCACAGTGCCCAGCCATGTTCTAAGCCCTTCCATCCTCCCTGGGCTTCTGGCAGCAGGAGTGAAAAGAGAGGAGCAGAGCACTGGGACCCGTTTGACAAAACCTGGCTTCCCACGGGAAAGTCTTTCTCCACGTGCAGACATGCTCCCAGGTGCCTGGGGCAAGGGGAAGGAAACGCCATACACTGACCTGGAAGAGACCACAGGGCCCAAGCACAGTCTGAACCCTTCCCTCAACCCGGCGGTTTTGCTAGCAGGAGTTCAACCCCAACGAACACAGCCCGGAGACCCCTGAGGCAAAAACGGCTTCCGACGATCAATAGGTGCTTGCTGTGGAACACCTATCCCAAGTGGGGGAAGCCAGCTCAACAAAATGCCACACACCCAGGTGTGAGAAACAACATTGCCTTGGCTTGGTCTAAGCCCCTCACCTCGTCCCTGTGCTTTGGGGAGCCGGAGGGACAGCCGAGGCCCACGACCCTGCGACCCCTTTGCAAAAAGCCGGCTTCCCACGGAAACAGTTTTCCTGAGGTGCAGACCCTATCCCAAGTGGTTGTGGCAAGGTAAAGCAAATGCCCTCCACTTCTCTGGAAGAAACCACAGTGCCCAACCATGTTCTAAGCCCTCCCATCCTCCCTGGGCTTCTGGCAACAGGAGTGAAAAGAGAGGAGCAGAGCACTGGGACCCGTTTGACAAAACCCGGCTTCCCACGGGAAAGTCTTTCTCCACGTGCAGACATGCTCCCATGTGCCTGGGCAAGGGGAAGGAAACGCCATACACTGACCTGGAAGAGACCACAGGGCCCAGGCACAGTCTGAACCCTTCCCTCAACCCGGCGGTTTTGCTAGCAGGAGTTCAACCCCAACGAACACAGCCCGGAGACCCCTGGGGCAAAAACGGCTTCCGATGATCAATAGGTGCTTGCTGTGGAACACCTATCCCAAGTGGGGGAAGCCAGCTCAACAAAATGCCACACACCCAGCTGTGAGAAACAACATTGCCCAGGCACGGTCTAAGCCCCTCACCTCGTCCCTGTGCTTTGTGGAGCGGGAGGGACAGCCGAGGCACACGGCCCTGAGACCCCTTTGCAAAAAGCCGGCTTCCCACGGAGACAGTTTTCCTGAGGTGCACACCCTATCCCAAGTGGTTGTGGCAAGGTAAAGCAAATGCCCTCCACTTCGCTGTAAGAAACCACAGTGCCCAGCCATGTTCTAAGCCCTCCCATCCTCCCTGGGCTTCTGGCAGCAGGAGTGAAAAGAGAGGAGCAGAGCACGGGGACCCGTTTGACAAAACCCGGCTTCCCACGGGAAAGTCTTTCTCCACGTGCAGACATGCTCCCAGGTGCCTGTGGCAAGGGGAAGGGAATGCCATACACTGACCTGGAAGAGACCACAGGGCCCAGGCACAGTCTGAACCCTTCCCTCAACCCGGCGGTTTTGCTAGCAGGAGTTCAACCCCAAGGAACATAGCCCGGAGACCCCTGGGGCAAAAACGGCTTCCGACGAACAATAGGTGCTTGCTGTGGAACACCTATCCCAAGTGGGGGAAGCCAGCTCAACAAAATGCCACACACCCAGGTGTAAGAAACAACATTGCCCTGGCTTGGTCTAAGCCCCTCACCTCGTCCCTGTGCTTTGGGGAGCCGGAGGGACACCCGAGGCCCACGGCCCTGAGACCCCTTTGCAAAAAGCCGGCTTCCCACCGAAACAGTTTTCCTGAGGTGCAGACCCTATCCCAAGTGGTTTTGGCAAGGTAAAGCAAATGCCCTCCACTTCTCAGGAAGAAACCACAGTGCCCAGCCATGTTCTAAGCCCTCCCATCCTCCCTGGGCTTCTGGCAGCAGGAGTGAAAAGAGAGGAGCAGAGCACTGGGACCCGTTTGACAAAACCCGGCTTCCCACGGGAAAGTCTTTCTCCACGTGCAGACATGCTCCCAGGTGCCTGGGGCAAGGGGAAGGAAACGCCATACACTGACCTGGAAGAGACCACAGGGCCCAAGCACAGTCTGAACCCTTCCCTCAACCCGGCGGTTTTGCTAGCAGGAGTTCAACCCCAACGAACACAGCCCGGAGACCCCTGAGGCAAAAACGGCTTCCGACGATCAATAGGTGCTTACTGTGGAACACCTATCCCAAGTGGGGGAAGCCAGCTCAACAAAATGCCACACACCCAGGTGTGAGAAACAACATTGCCTTGGCTTGGTCTAAGCCCCTCACCTCGTCCCTGTGCTTTGGGGAGCCGGAGGGACAGCCGAGGCCCACGACCCTGCGACCCCTTTGCAAAAAGCCGGCTTCCCACGGAAACAGTTTTCCTGAGGTGCAGACCCTATCCCAAGTGGTTGTGGCAAGGTAAAGCAAATGCCCTCCACTTCTCTGGAAGAAACCACAGTGCCCAGCCATGTTCTAAGCCCTCCCATCCTCCCTGGGCTTCTGGCAGCAGGAGTGAAAAGAGAGGAGCAGAGCACTGGGACCCGTTTGACAAAACCCGGCTTCCCACGGGAAAGTCTTTCTCCACGTGCAGACATGCTCCCAGGTGCCTGGGGCAAGGGGAAGGAAATGCCATACACTGACCTGGAAGAGACCACAGGGCCCAGGAACAGTCTGAACCCTTCCCTCAACCCGGCGGTTTTGCTAGCAGGAGTTCAACCCAAACGAACACAGCCCGGAGACCCCTCGGGCAAAAACGTTTTCCGACGATCAATAGGTGCTTGCTGTGGAACACCTATCCCAAGTGGGGGAAGCCAGCTCAACAAAATGCCACACACCCAGGTGTAAGAAACAACATTGCCCAGGCACGGTCTAAGCCCCTCACCTCGTCCCTGTGCTTTGGGGAGCCGGAGGGACAGCCGAGGCACACGGCCCTGAGACCCCTTTGCAAAAAGCTGGCTTCCCACGGAGACAGTTTTCCTGAGGTGCAGACCCTATCCCAAGTGGTTGTGGCAAGGTAAGCAAATGCCCTCCACTTCTCTGGAAGAAACCACAGTGCCCAACCATGTTCTAAGCCCTCCCATCCTCCCTGGTCTTCTGGCAGCAGGAGTGAAAAGAGAGGAGCAGAGAACTGGGACCCGTTTGACAAAACCCGGCTTCCCACGGGAAAGTCTTTCTCCACGTGCAGACATGCTACCAGGTGCCTGTGGCAAGGGGAAAGAAATGCCATACACTGACCTGGAAGAGACCACAGGGCCTAGGCACAGTCTGAACCCTTCCCTCAACCCGGCGGTTTTGCTAGCAGGAGTTCAACCCCAACGAACACAGCCCGGAGACCCCTGGGGCAAAAACGGCTTCCGACGATCAATAGTTGCTTGCTGTGGAACACCTATCCCAAGTGGGGGAAGCCAGCTCAACAAAATGCCACACACCCAGGTGTAATAAACAACATTGCCTAGGCTTGGTCTAAGCCCCTCACCTCGTCCCTGTGCTTTGGGGAGCCGGAAGGACAGCCGAGGCCCACGACCCTGAGACCCCTTTGCAAAAAGCCGGCTTCCCAAGGAAACAGTTTTCCTGAGGTGCAGACCTTATCCCAAGTGGTTGTGGCAAGGTAAGCAAATGCCCTCCACTTCTCTGGAAGAAACCACAGTGCCCAACCATGTTCTAAGCCCTCCCATCCTCCCTGGGCTTTTGGCAGCAGGAGTGAAAAGAGAGGAGCAGAGCACTGGGACCCGTTTGATAAAACCCGGCTTCCCACGGGAAAGTCTTTCTCCACGTGCAGACATGCTCCCAGGTGCCTGGGGCAAGGGGAAGGAAATGCCATACACTGACCTGGAAGAGACCACAGGGCCCAGGCACAGTCTGAACCCTTCCCTCAACCCGGCGATTTTGCTAGCAGGAGTTCAACCCCAACGAACACAGCCCGGAGACCCCTCGGGCAAAAACGGCTTCCGACGATCAATAGGTGCTTGCTGTGGAACACCTATCCCAAGTGGGGGAAGCCAGCTCAACAAAATGCCACACACCCAGGTGTAATAAACAACATTGCCCTGGCTTGGTCTAAGCCCCTCACCTCGTCCCTGTGCTTTGGGGAGCCGGAAGGACAGCCGAGGCCCACGACCCTGAGACCCCTTTGCAAAAAGCCGGCTTCCCAAGGAAACAGTTTTCCTGAGGTGCAGACCCTATCCCAAGTGGTTGTGGCAAGGTAAGCAAATTCCCTCCACTTCTCTGGAAGAAACCACAGTGCCCAACCATGTTCTAAGCCCTCCCATCCTCCCTGGGCTTCTGGCAGCAGGAGTGAAAAGAGAGGAGCAGAGCACTGGGACCCGTTTGACAAAACCCGGCTTCCCACGGGAAAGTCTTTCTCCACGTGCAGACATGCTCCCAGGTGCCTGTGGCAAGGGGAAGGAAATGCCATACACTGACCTGGAAGAGACCACAGGGCCCAGGAACAGTCTGAACCCTTCCCTCAACCCGGCGGTTTTGCTAGCAGGAGTTCAACCCCAACGAACACAGCCCGGAGACCCCTGGGGCAAAAACGGCTTCCGACGATCAATAGGTGCTTGCTGTGGAACACCTATCCCAAGTGGGGGTAGCCAGCTCAACAAAATGCCACAAACCCAGGTGTAAGAAACAACATTGCCCAGGCATGGTCTAAGCCCCTCACCTCGTCCCTGTGCTTTGGGGAGCCGGAGGGACAGCCGAGGCACACGGCCTTGAGACCCCTTTGCAAAAAGCCGGCTTCCCACGGAGACAGTTTTCCTGAGGTGCACACCCTATCCCAAGTGGTTGTGGCAAGGTAAAGCAAATGCCCTCCACTTCTCAGGAAGAAACCACAGTGCCCAGCCATGTTCTAAGCCCTCCCATCCTCCCTGGGCTTCTGGCAGCAGGAGTGAAAAGAGAGGAGCAGAGCACTGGGACCCGTTTGACAAAACCCGGCTTCCCACGGGAAAGTCTTTCTCCACGTGCAGACATGCTCCCAGGTGCCTGGGGCAAGGGGAAGGAAACGCCATACACTGACCTGGAAGAGACCACAGGGCCCAAGCACAGTCTGAACCCTTCCCTCAACCCGGCGGTTTTGCTAGCAGGAGTTCAACCCCAACGAACACAGCCCGGAGACCCCTGAGGCAAAAACGGCTTCCGACGATCAATAGGTGCTTGCTGTGGAAACCTATCCCAAGTGGGGGAAGCCAGCTCAACAAAATGCCACACACCCCGGTGTGAGAAACAACATTGCCTTGGCTTGGTCTAAGCCCCTCACCTTGTCCCTGTGCTTTGGGGAGCCGGAGGGACAGCCGAGGCCCACGACCCTGCGACCCCTTTGCAAAAAGCCGGCTTCCCACGGAAACAGTTTTCCTGAGGTGCAGACCCTATCCCAAGTGGTTGTGGCAAGGTAAAGCAAATGCCCTCCACTTCTCTGGAAGAAACCACAGTGCCCAACCATGTTCTAAGCCCTCCCATCCTCCCTGGGCTTCTGGCAACAGGAGTGAAAAGAGAGGAGCAGAGCACTGGGACCCGTTTGACAAAACCCGGCTTCCCACGGGAAAGTCTTTCTCCACGTGCAGACATGCTCCCAGGTGCCTGGGCAAGGGGAAGGAAACGCCATACACTGACCTGGAAGAGACCACAGGGCCCAGGCACAGTCTGAACCCTTCCCTCAACCCGGCGGTTTTGCTAGCAGGAGTTCAACCCCAACGAACACAGCCCGGAGACCCCTGGGGCAAAAACGGCTTCCGATGATCAATAGGTGCTTGCTGTGGAACACCTATCCCAAGTGGGGGAAGCCAGCTCAACAAAATGCCACACACCCAGGTGTAAGAAACAACATTGCCCAGGCACGGTCTAAGCCCCTCACCTCGTCCCTGTGCTTTGGGGAGCGGGAGGGACAGCCGAGGCACACGGCCCTGAGACCCCTTTGCAAAAAGCCGGCTTCCCACGGAGACAGTTTTCCTGAGGTGCACACCCTATCCCAAGTGGTTGTGGCAAGGTAAAGCAAATGCCCTCCACTTCTCTGTAAGAAACCACAGTGCCCAGCCATGTTCTAAGCCCTCCCATCCTCCCTGGGCTTCTGGCAGCAGGAGTGAAAAGAGAGGAGCAGAGCACGGGGACCCGTTTGACAAAACCCGGCTTTCCACGGGAAAGTCTTTCTCCACGTGCAGACATGCTCCCAGGTGCCTGGGGCAAGGGGAAGGAAACGCCATACACTGCCTGGAAGAGACCACAGGGCCCAGGCACAGTCTGAACCCTTCCCTCAACCCGGCGATTTTGCTAGCAGGAGTTCAACCCCAACGAACACAGCCCAGAGACCCCTGGGGCAAAAACGGCTTCCGACGATCAATAGTTGCTTGCTGTGGAACACCTATCCCAAGTGGGGGAAGCCAGCTCAACAAAATGCCACACACCCAGGTGTAAGAAACAACATTGCCCAGGCTTGGTCTAAGCCCCTCACCTCGTCCCTGTGCTTTGGGGAGCCGAAGGGACAGCCGAGGCCCACGACACTGAGACCCCTTTGCAAAAAGCCGGCTTCCCAAGGATAGTTTTCCTGAGGTGCAGACCCTATCCCAAGTGGTTGTGGCAAGGTAAGCAAATGCCCTCCACTTCTCTGGAAGAAACCACAGTGCCCAACCATGTTCTAAGCCCTCCCATCCTCCCTGGGCTTCTGGCAGCAGGAGTGAAAAGAGAGGAGCAGAGCACTGGGACCCGTTTGACAAAAACCGGCTTCCCACGGGAAAGTCTTTCTCCACGTGCAGACATGCTCCCAGGTGCCTGTGGCAAGGGGAAAGAAATGCCATACACTGACCTGGAAGAGACCACAGGGCCTAGGCACAGTCTGAACCCTTCCCTCAACCCGGCGGTTTTGCTAGCAGGAGTTCAACCCCAACGAACACAGCCCGGAGACCCCTGAGGCAAAAACGGCTTCCGACGATCAATAACTGCTTGCTGTGGAACACCTATCCCAAGTGGGGGAAGCCAGCTCAACAAAATGCCACACACCCAGGTGTAAGAAACAACATTGCCTTGGCTTGGTCTAAGCCCCTCACCTCGTCCCTGTGCTTTGGGGAGCCGGAGGGACAGCCGAGGCACACGGCCCTGAGACCCCTTTGCAAAAAGCCGGCTTCCCACCGAAAGAGTTTTCCTGAGGTGCAGACCCTATCCCAAGTGGTTGTGGCAAGGTAAAGCAAATGCCCTCCACTTCTCTGTAAGAAACCACAGTGCCCAGCCATGTTCTAAGCCCTCCCATCCTCCCTGGGCTTCTGGCAGCAGGAGTGAAAAGAGAGGAGCAGAGCACGGGGACCCGTTTGACAAAACCCGGCTTCCCACGGGAAAGTCTTTCTCCACGTGCAGACATGCTCCCAAGTGCCTGTGGCAAGGGGAAGGAAATGTGCCATACACTGACCTGGAAGAGACCACAGGGCCCAGGCACAGTCTGAACCCTTCCCTCAACCCGGCGGTTTTGCTAGCAGGAGTTCAACCCCAACAACATAGCCCGGAGACCCCTGGGGCAAAAACGGCTTCCGACGAACAATAGGTGCTTGCTGTGGAACACCTATCCCAAGTGGGGGTAGCCAGCTCAACAAAATGCCACAAACCCAGGTGTAAGAAACAACATTGCCCAGGCATGGTCTAAGCCCCTCACCTCGTCCCTGTGCTTTGGGGAGCCGGAGGGACAGCCGAGGCACACGGCCCTGAGACCCTTTGCAAAAAGCCGGCTTCCCACGGAGACAGTTTTCCTGAGGTGCAGACCCTATCCCAAGTGGTTGTGGCAAGGTAAAGCAAATGCCCTCCACTTCTCTGGAAGAAACCACAGTGCCCAGCCATGTTCTAAGCCCTCCCATCCTCCCTGGGCTTCTGGCAGCAGGAGTGAAAAGAGAGGAGCAGAGCACTGGGACCCGTTTGACAAAACCCGGCTTTCCACGGGAAAGTCTTTCTCCACGTGCAGACATGCTCCCAGGTGCCTGGGGCAAGGGGAAGGAAATGCCATACACTGACCTGGAAGAGACCACAGGGCCCAGGCACAGTCTGAACCCTTCCCTCAACCCGGCGGTTTTGCTAGCAGGAGTTCAACCCCAACGAACACAGCCCGGAGACCCCTGGGGAAAAAACGGCTTCCGACGATCAATAGGTGCTTGCTGTGGAACACCTATCCCAAGTGGGGGAAGCCAGCTCAACAAAATGCCACACACCCAGGTGTAAGAAACAACATTGCCCAGGCTAGGTCTAAGCCCCTCACCTCGTCCCTGTGCTTTGGGGAGCCGGAGGGACAGCCGAGGTCCACGACCCTGAGACCCCTTTGCAAAAAGCCGGCTTCCCAAAGGAAACAGTTTTCCTGAGGTGCAGACCCTATCCCAAGTGGTTGTGGCAAGGTAAGCAAATGCCCTCCACTTCTCTGGAAGAAACCACAGTGCCCAACCATGTTCTAAGCCCTCCCATCCTCCCTGGGCTTCTGGCAGCAGGAGTGAAAAGAGAGGAGCAGAGCACTGGGACCCGTTTGACAAAACCCGGCTTCCCACGGGAAAGTCTCCGCGTGCAGACATGCTCCCAGGTGCCTGGGGCAAGGGGAAGGAAATGCCATACACTGACCTGGAAGAGACCACAGGGCCCAGGCACAGTCTGAACCCTTCCCTCAACCCGGCGGTTTTGCTAGCAGGAGTTCAACCCCAACGAACACAGCCCGGAGACCCCTGGATCCAAAAGGGCTTCCGACGAACAATAGGTGCTTGCTGTGGAACACCTATCCCAAGTGGGGGTAGCCAGCTCAACAAAATGCCACACACCCAGGTGTAAGAAACAACAATGCCCAGGCATGGTCTAAGCCCCTCACCTCGTCCCTGTGCTTTGGAGAGCCGGAGGGACAGCCTAGGCACACGGCCCTGAGACCCCTTTGCAAAAAGCCGGCTTCCCACGGAGACAGTTTTCCTGAGGTTCAGACCCTATCCCAAGTGGTTGTGGCAAGTAAAGCAAATGCCCTCCACTTCTCTGGAAGAAACCACAGTGCCCAGCCATGTTCTAAGCCCTCCCATCCTCCCTGGGCTTCTGGCAGCAGGAGTGAAAAGAGAGGAGCAGAGCACGGGGACCCGTTTGACAAAAACCGGCTTCCCACGGGAAAGTCTTTGTCCACGTGCAGACATGCTCCCAGGTGCCTGGGGCAAGGGGAAGGAAAGGCCATACACTGACCTGGAAGAGACCACAGGGCCCAGGCACAGTCTGAACCCTTCCCTCAACCCGGCGGTTTTGCTAGCAGGAGTTCAACCCCAACGAACACAGCCCGGAGACCCCTGAGGCAAAAACGGCTTCCGACGATCAATAGGTGCTTGCTGTGGAACACCTATCCCAAGTGGGGGAAGCCAGCTCAACAAAATGCCACACACCCAGGTGTAAGAAACAACATTGCCTTGGCTTGGTTTAAGCCCCTCACCTCGTCCCTGTGCTTTGGGGAGCCGGAGGGACAGCCGAGGCCCACGACCCTGAGACCCCTTTGCAAAAAGCCGGCTTCCCACCGAAAGAGATTTCCTGAGGTGCAGACCCTATCCCAAGTGGTTGTGGCAAGGTAAAGCAAATGCCCTCCACTTCTCTGTAAGAAACCACAGTGCCCAGCCATGTTCTAAGCCCTCCCATCCTCCCTGGGCTTCTGGCAGCAGGAGTGAAAAGAGAGGAGCAGAGCACGGGGACCCGTTTGACAAAAACCGGCTTCCAACGGGAAAGTCTTTCTCCACGTGCAGACATGCTCCCAGGTGCCTGTGGCAAGGGGAAGGGAATGCCATACACTGACCTGGAAGAGACCACAGGGCCCAGGCACAGTCTGAACCCTTCCCTCAACCCGGCGGTTTTGCTAGCAGGAGTTCAACCCCAACGAACATAGCCCGGAGACCCCTGGGGCAAAAACGGCTTCCGACGAACAATAGGTGCTTGCTGTGGAACACCTATCCCAAGTGGGGGAAGCCAGCTCAACAAAATGCCACACACCCAGGTGTAAGAAACAACATTGCCCTGGCTTTGTCTAAGCCCCTCACCTCGTCCCTGTGCTTTGGGGAGCCGGAGGGACACCCGAGGCCCACGGCCCTGAGACCCCTTTGCAAAAAGCCGGCTTCCCACGGAAACAGTTTTCCTGAGGTGCAGACCCTATCCCAAGTGGTTTTGGCAAGGTAAAGCAAATGCCCTCCACTTCTCAGGAAGAAACCACAGTGCCCAGCCATGTTCTAAGCCCTCCCATCCTCCCTGGGCTTCTGGCAGCTGGAGTGAAAAGAGAGGAGCAGAGCACTGGGACCCGTTTGACAAAACCCGGCTTCCCACGGGAAAGTCTTTCTCCACGTGCAGACATGCTCCCAGGTGCCTGGGCAAGGGGAAGGAAACGCCATACACTGACCTGGAAGAGACCACAGGGCCCAAGCACAGTCTGAACCCTACCCTCAACCGGGCGGTTTTGCTAGCAGGAGTTCAACCCCAACGAACACAGCCCGGAGACCCCTGAGGCAAAAACGGCTTCCGACGATCAATAGGTGCTTGCTGTGGAACACCTATCCCAAGTGGGGGAAGCCAGCTCAACAAAATGCCACACACCCAGGTGTGAGAAACAACATTGCCTTGGCTTGGTCTAAGCCCCTCACCTCGTCCCTGTGCTTTGGGGAGCCGGAGGGACAGCCGAGGCCCACGACCCTGCGACCCCTTTGCAAAAAGCCGGCTTCCCATGGAAACAGTTTTCCTAAGGTGCAGACCCTATCCCAAGTGGTTGTGGCAAGGTAAAGCAAATGCCCTCCACTTCTCTGGAAGAAACCACAGTGCCCAAGCATGTTCTAAGCCCTCCCATCCTCCCTGGGCTTCTGGCAACAGGAGTGAAAAGAGAGGAGCAGAGCACTGGGACCCGTTTGACAAAACCCGGCTTCCCACGGGAAAGTCTTTCCCCACGTGCATACATGCTCCCAGGTGCCTGGGCAAGGGGAAGGAAACGCCATACACTGACCTGGAAGAGACCACAGGGCCCAGGCACAGTCTGAACCCTTCCCTCAACACGGCGGTTTTGCTAGCAGGAGTTCAACCCCAACGAACACAGCCCGGAGACCCCTGGGGCAAAAACGGCTTCCGATGATCAATAGGTGCTTGCTGTGGAACACCTATCCCAAGTGGGGGAAGCCAGCTCAACAAAATGCCACACACCCAGGTGTAAGAAACAACATTGCCCAGGCACGGTCTAAGCCCCTCACCTCGTCCCTGTGCTTTGGGGAGCGGGAGGGACAGCCGAGGCACACGGCCCTGAGACCCCTTTGCAAAAAGCTGGCTTCCCACGGAGACAGTTTTCCTGAGGTGCACACCCTATCCCAAGTGGTTGTGGCAAGGTAAAGCAAATGCCCTCCACTTCTCTGTAAGAAACCACAGTGCCCAGCCATGTTCTAAGCCCTCCCATCCTCCCTGGGCTTCTGGCAGCAGGAGTGAAAAGAGAGGAGCAGAGCACGTGGACCCGTTTGACAAAACCCGGCTTTCCACGGGAAAGTCTTTCTCCACGTGCAGACATGCTCCCAGGTGCCTGGGGCAAGGGGAAGAAAACGCCATACACTGACTGGAAGAGACCACAGGGCCCAGGCACAGTCTGAACCCTTCCCTCAACCCGGCGATTTTGCTAGCAGGAGTTCAACCCGAAGGAACACAGCCCGGAGACCCCTGGGGCAAAAACGGCTTCCGACGATCAATAGTTGCTTGCTGTGGAACACCTATCCCAAGTGGGGGAAGCCAGCTCAACAAAATGCCACACACCCAGGTGTAAGAAACAACATTGCCCAGGCTTGGTCTAAGCCCCTCACCTCGTCCCTGTGCTTTGGGGAGCCGGAGGGACAGCCGAGGCCCACGACCCTGAGACCCCTTTGCAAAAAGCCGGCTTCCCAAGGATACAGTTTTCCTGAGGTGCAGACCCTATCCCAAGTGGTTGTGGCAAGGTAAGCAAATGCCCTCCACTTCTCTGGAAGAAACCACAGTACCCAACCATGTTCTAAGCCCTCCCATCCTCCCTGGGCTTCTGGCAGCAGGAGTGAAAAGAGAGGAGCAGAGCACTGGGACCCGTTTGACAAAACCCGGCTTCCCACGGGAAAGTCTTTCTCCACGTGCAGACATGCTCCCAGGTGCCTGTGGCAAGGGGAAAGAAATGCCATACACTGACCTGGAAGAGACCACAGGGCCTAGGCACAGTCTGAACCCTTCCCTCAACCCGGCGGTTTTGCTAGCAGGAGTTCAACCCCAACGAACATAGCCCGGAGACACCTGAGGCAAAAACGGCTTCCGACGATCAATAACTGCTTGCTGTGGAACACCTATCCCAAGTGGGGGAAGCCAGCTCAACAAAATGCCACACACCCAGGTGTAAGAAACAACATTGCCTTGGCTTGGTCTAAGCCCCTCACCTCGTCCCTGTGCTTTGGGGAGCCGGAGGGACAGCCGAGGCCCACGACCCTGAGACCCCTTTGCAAAAAGCCGGCTTCCCACGGAAACAGTTTACCTGAGATGCAGACCCTATGCCAAGTGTTGGTGGCAAGGGAAAGCAAATGCCCTCCACTTCTCTGGAAGAAACCACAGTGCCCAACCATGTTCTAAGCCCTCCCATCCTCCCTGGGCTTCTGGCAGCAGGAGTGAAAAGAGAGGAGCAGAGCACTGGGACCCGTTTGACAAAACCCGGCTTCCCACGGGAAAGTCTTTCTCCACGTGCAGACATGCTCCCAGGTGCCTGGGCAAGGGGAAGGAAACGCCATAAACTGACCTGGAAGAGACCACAGGGCCCAAGCACAGTATGATCCCTTCCCTCAACCCGGCGGTTTTGCTAGCAGGAGTTCAACCCCAACGAACACAGCCCGGAGACCCCTGAGGCAAAAACGGCTTCCGACGAACAATAGGCGCTTGCTGTGCAAAACCAATCCCAAGTGGGGGTAGCCAGCTCAACAAAATGCCACACACCCAGGTTAAGAAACAACATTGCCCAGGCATGGTCTAAGCCCCTCACCTCGTCCCTGTGCTTTGGGGAGCTGGAGGGACACCCGAGGCACACGGCCCTGAGACCCCTTTGCAAAAAGCCGGCTTCCCACGGAAACAGTTTTCCTGAGGTGCAGACCCTATCCCAAGTGGTTGTGGCAAGGTAAAGCAAATGCCCTCCACTTCTCTGGAAGAAACCACAGTGCCCAACCATGTTCTAAGCGCTCCCATCCTCCCTGGGCTTCTGGCAACAGGAGTGAAAAGAGAGGAGCAGAGCACTGGGACCCGTTTGACAAAACCCGGCTTCCCACGGGAAAGTCTTTCTCCACGTGCAGACATGCTCCCAGGTGCCTGGGCAAGGGGAAGGAAACGCCATAAACTGACCTGGAAGAGACCACAGGGCCAAAGCACAGTATGATCCCTTCCCTCAACCCGGCGGTTTTGCTAGCAGGAGTTCAACCCCAACGAACACAGCCCGGAGACCCCTGAGGCAAAAACGGCTTCCGACGAACAATAGGCGCTTGCTGTGCAAAACCAATCCCAAGTGGGGGTAGCCAGCTCAACAAAATGCCACACACCCAGGTGTAAGAAACAACATTGCCCAGGCATGGTCTAAGCCCCTCACCTCGTCCCTGTGCTTTGCGGAGCTGGAGGGACACCCGAGGCACACGGCCCTGAGACCCCTTTGCAAAAAGCCGGCTTCCCACGGAAACAGTTTTCCTGAGGTGCAGACCCTATCCCAAGTGGTTGTGGCAAGGTAAAGCAAATGCCCTCCACTTCTCTGGAAGAAACCACAGTGCCCAGCCATGTTCTAAGCCCTTCCATCCTCCCTGGGCTTCTAGCAGCAGGAGTGAAAAGAGAGGAGCAGAGCACTGGGACCCGTTTGACAAAACCCGGCTTCCCACGGGAAAGTCTTTCTCCACGTGCAGACATGCTCCCAGGTGCCTGGGGCAAGGGGAAGGAAACGCCATACACTGACCTGGAAGAGACCACAGGGCCCAGGCACAGTCTGAACCCTTCCCTCAACCCGGCGGTTTTGCTAGCAGGAGTTCAACCCCAACGAACACAGCCCGGAGACCCCTGGGGCAAAAACGGCTTCCGACGATCAATAGGTGCTTGCTGTGGAACACCTATCCCAAGTGGGGGAAGCCAGCTCAACAAAATGCCACACACCCAGGTGTGAGAAACAACATTGCCTTGGCTTGGTCTAAGCCCCTCACCTCGTCCCTGTGCTTTGGGGAGCCGGAGGGACAGCCGAGGCCCACGACCCTGAGACCCCTTTGCAAAAAGCCGGCTTCCCACGGAAACAGTTTTCCTGAGGTGCAGACCCTATCCCAAGTGGTTGTGGCAAGGTAAAGCAAATGCCCTCCACTTCTCTGGAAGAAACCACAGTGCCCAACCATGTTCTAAGCCCTCCCATCCTCCCTGGGCTTCTGGCAGCAGGAGTGAAAAGAGAGGAACAGAGCACTGGGACCCGTTTGACAAAACCCGGCTTTCCACGGGAAAGTCTTTCTCCACGTGCAGACATGCTCCCAGGTGCCTGGGGCAAGGGGAAGGAAATGCCATACACTGACCTGGAAGAGACCACAGGGCCCAGGCACAGTCTGAACACTTCCCTCAACCCGGCGATTTTGCTAGGAGGAGTTCAACCCCAACGAACACAGCCCGGAGACCCCTGGGGCAAAAACGGCTTCCGACGATCAATAGTTGCTTGCTGTGGAACACCTATCCCAAGTGGGGGAAGCCAGCTCAACAAAATGCCACACACCCAGGTGTAAGAAACAACATTGCCCAGGCTTGGTCTAAGCCCCTCACCTCGTCCCTGTGCTTTGGGGAGCCGGAGGGACAGCCGAGGCCCACGGCCCTGAGACCCCTTTGCAAAAAGCCGGCTTCCCACCGAAAGAGTTTTCCTGAGGTGCAGACCCTATCCCAAGTGGTTGTGGCAAGGTAAAGCAAATGCCCTCCACTTCTCTGTAAGAAACCACAGTGCCCAGCCATGTTCTAAGCCCTCCCATCCTCCCTGGGCTTCTGGCAGCCGAAGTGAAAAGAGAGGAGCAGAGCACGGGGACCCGTTTGACAAAACCCGGCTTCCCACGGGAAAGTCTTTCTCCACGTGCAGACATGCTCCCAGGTGCCTGTGGCAAGGTGAAGGAAATGCCATACACTGACCTGGAAGAGACCACAGGGCCCAGGCACAGTCTGAACCCTTCCCTCAACCCGGCGGTTTTGCTAGCAGGAGTTCAACCCCAACAACATAGCCCGGAGACCCCTGGGGCAAAAACGGCTTCCGACGAACAATAGGTGCTTGCTGTGGAACACCTATCCCAAGTGGGGGTAGCCAGCTCAACAAAATGCCACAAACCCAGTTGTAAGAAACAACATTGCCCAGGCATGGTCTAAGCCCCTCACCTCGTCCCTGTGCTTTGGGGAGCCGGAGGGACAGCCGAGGCACACGGCCCTGAGACCCCTTTGCAAAAAGCCGGCTTCCCACGGAGACAGTTTTCCTGAGGTGCAGACCCTATCCCAAGTGGTTGTGGCAAGGTAAAGCAAATGCCCTCCACTTCTCTGGAAGAAACCACAGTGCCCAGCCATGTTCTAAGCCCTCCCATCCTCCCTGGGCTTCTGGCAGCAGGAGTGAAAAGAGAGGAGCAGAGCACTGGGACCCGTTTGACAAAACCCGGCTTTCCACGGGAAAGTCTTTCTCCACGTGCAGACATGCTCCCAGGTGCCTGGGGCAAGGGGAAGGAAATGCCATACACTGACCTGGAAGAGACCACAGGGCCCAGGCACAGTCTGAACCCTTCCCTCAACCCGGCGGTTTTGCTAGCAGGAGTTCAACCCCAACGAACACAGCTCGGAGACCCCTGGGGAAAAAACGGCTTCCGACGATCAATAGGTGCTTGCTGTGGAACACCTATCCCAAGTGGGGGAAGCCAGCTCAACAAAATGCCACACACCCAGGTGTAAGAAACAACATTGCCCAGGCTTGGTCTAAGCCCCTCACCTCGTCCCTGTGCTTTGGGGAGCCGGAGGGACAGCCTAGGCACACGGCCCTGAGACCCCTTTGCAAAAAGCCGGCTTCCCACGGAGACAGTTTTCCTGAGGTTCAGACCCTATCCCAAGTGGTTGTGGCAAGGTAAAGCAAATGCCCTCCACTTCTCTGGAAGAAACCACAGTGCCCAGCCATGTTCTAAGCCCTCCCATCCTCCCTGGGCTTCTGGCAGCAGGAGTGAAAAGAGAGGAGCAGAGCACTGGGACCCGTTTGACAAAAACCGGCTTCCCACGGGAAAGTCTTTGTCCACGTGCAGACATGCTCCCAGGTGCCTGGGGCAAGGGGAAGGAAAAGCCATACACTGACCTGGAAGAGAACACAGGGCCCAGGCACAGTCTGAACCCTTCCCTCAACCCGGCGGTTTTGCTAGCAGGAGTTCAACCCCAACGAACACAGCCCGGAGACCCCTGAGGCAAAAACGGCTTCCGACGATCAATAGGTGCTTGCTGTGGAACACCTATCCCAAGTGGGGGAAGCCAGCTCAACAAAATGCCACACACCCAGGTGTAAGAAACAACATTGCCTTGGCTTGGTCTAAGCCCCTCACCTCGTCCCTGTGCTTTGGGGAGCCGGAGGGACAGCCGAGGCCCACGACCCTGAGACCCCTATGCAAAAAGCCGGCTTCCCACCGAAAGAGATTTCCTGAGGTGCAGACCCTATCCCAAGTGGTTGTGGCAAGGTAAAGCAAATGCCCTCCACTTCTCTGTAAGAAACCACAGTGCCCAGCCATGTTCTAAGCCCTCCCATCCTCCCTGGGCTTCTGGCAGCAGGAGTGAAAAGAGAGGAGCAGAGCACGGGGACCCGTTTGACAAAAACCGGCTTCCAACGGGAAAGTCTTTCTCCACGTGCAGACATGCTCCCAGGTGCCTGTGGCAAGGGGAAGGGAATGCCATACACTGACCTGGAAGAGACCACAGGGCCCAGGCACAGTCTGAACCCTTCCCTCAACCCGGCGGTTTTGCTAGCAGGAGTTCAACCCCAACGAAAATAGCCCGGAGACCCCTGGGGCAAAAACGGCTTCCGACGATCAATAGGTGCTTGCTGTGGAACACCTATCCCAAGTGGGGGAAGCCAGCTCAACAAAATGCCACACACCCAGGTGTAAGAAACAACATTGCCCTGGCTTGGTCTAAGCCCCTCACCTCGTCCCTGTGCTTTGGGGAGCCGGAGGGACACCCGAGGCACACGGCCCTGAGACCCCTTTGCAAAAAGCCGGCTTCCCACGGAAACAGTTTTCTAAGGTGCAGTCCCTATCCCAAGTGGTTTTGGCAAGGTAAAGCAAATGCCCTCCACTTCTCTGGAAGAAACCACAGTGCCCAGCCATGTTCTAAGCCCTTCCATCCTCCCTGGGCTTCTGGCAGCAGGAGTGAAAAGAGAGGAGCAGAGCACTGGGACCCGTTTGACAAAACCCGGCTTCCCACGGGAAAGTCTTTCTCCACGTGCAGACATGCTCCCAGGTGCCTGGGGCAAGGGGAAGGAAACGCCATACACTGACCTGGAAGAGACCACAGGGCCCAGGCACAGTCTGAACCCTTCCCTCAACCCGGCGGTTTTGCTAGGAGGAGTTCAACCCCAACGAACACAGCCCGGAGACCCCTGGGGCAAAAACGGCTTCCGACGATCAATAGGTGCTTGCTGTGGAACACCTATCCCAAGTGGGGGAAGCCAGCTCAACAAAATGCCACACACCCAGGTGTGAGAAACAACATTGCCTTGGCTTGGTCTAAGCCCCTCACCTCGTCCCTGTGCTTTGGGGAGCCGGAGGGACAGCCGAGGCCCACGACCCTGAGACCCCTTTGCAAAAAGCCGGCTCCCCACGGAAACAGTTTTCCTGAGGTGCAGACCCTATCCCAAGTGGTTGTGGCAAGGTAAAGCAAATGCCCTCCACTTCTCTGGAAGAAACCACAGTGCCCAACCATGTTCTAAGCCCTCCCATCCTCCCTGGGCTTCTGGCAGCAGGAGTGAAAGGAGAGGAGCAGAGCACTGGGACCCGTTTGACAAAACCCGGCTTTCCACGGGAAAGTCTTTCTCCACGTGCAGACATGCTCCCAGGTGCCTGGGGCAAGGGGAAGGAAATGCCATACACTGACCTGGAAGAGACCACAGGGCCCAGGCACAGTCTGAACCCTTCCCTCAACCCGGCGATTTTGCTAGCAGGAGTTCAACCCCAACGAACACAGCCCGGAGACCCCTGGGGCAAAAACGGCTTCCGACGATCAATAGTTGCTTGCTGTGGAACACCTATCCCAAGTGGGGGAAGCCAGCTCAACAAAATGCCACACACCCAGGTGTAAGAAACAACATTGCCCAGGCTTGGTCTAAGCCCCTCACCTCGTCCCTGTGCTTTGGGGAGCCGGAGGGACAGCCGAGGCCCACGGCCCTGAGACACCTTTGCAAAAAGCCGGCTTCCCACCGAAAGTTTTCCTGAGGTGCAGACCCTATCCCAAGTGGTTGTGGCAAGGTAAAGCAAATGCCCTCCACTTCTCTGTAAGAAACCACAGTGCCCAGCCATGTTCTAAGCCCTCCCATCCTCCCTGGGCTTCTGGCAGCAGGAGTGAAAAGAGAGGAGCAGAGCACGGGGACCCGTTTGACAAAACCCGGCTTCCCACGGGAAAGTCTTTCTCCACGTGCAGACATGCTCCCAGGTGCCTGTGGCAAGGGGAAGGAAATGCCATACACTGACCTGGAAGAGACCACAGGGCCCAGGCACAGTCTGAACCCTTCCCTCAACCCGGCGGTTTTGCTAGCAGGAGTTCAACCCCAACAACATAGCCCGGAGACCCCTGGGGCAAAAACGGCTTCCGACGAACAATAGGTGCTTGCTGTGGAACACCTATCCCAAGTGGGGGTAGCCAGCTCAACAAAATGCCACAAACCCAGGTGTAAGAAACAACATTGCCCAGGCATGGTCTAAGCCCCTCACCTCGTCCCTGTGCTTTGGGGAGCCGGAGGGACAGCCGAGGCACACGGCCCTGAGACCCCTTTGCAAAAAGCCGGCTTCCCACGGAGACAGTTTTCCTGAGGTGCAGACCCTATCCCAAGTGGTTGTGGCAAGGTAAAGCAAATGCCCTCCACTTCTCTGGAAGAAACCACAGTGCCCAGCCATGTTCTAAGCCCTCCCATCCTCCCTGGGCTTCTGGCAGCAGGAGTGAAAAGAGAGGAGCAGAGCACTGGGACCCCTTTGACAAAACCCGGCTTTCCACGGGAAAGTCTTTCTCCACGTGCAGACATGCTCCCAGGTGCCTGGGGCAAGGGGAAGGAAATGCCATACACTGACCTGTAAGAGACCACAGGGCCCAGGCACAGTCTGAACCCTTCCCTCAACCCGGCGGTTTTGCTAGCAGGAGTTCAACCCCAACGAACACAGCCCGGAGACCCCTGGGGCAAAAACGGCTTCCGACGATCAATAGGTGCTTGCTGTGGAACACCTATCCCAAGTGGGGGAAGCCAGCTCAACAAAATGCCACACACCCAGGTGTAAGAAACAACATTGCCCAGGCTTGGTCTAAGCCCCTCACCTCGTCCCTGTGCTTTGGGGAGCCGGAGGGACAGCCGAGGTCCACGACCCTGAGACCCCTTTGCAAAAAGCCGGCTTCCCAAAGGAAACAGTTTTCCTGAGGTGCAGACCCTATCCCAAGTGGTTGTGGCAAGGTAAGCAAATGCCCTCCACTTCTCTGGAAGAAACCACAGTGCCCAACCATGTTCTAAGCCCTCCCATCCTCCCTGGGCTTCTGGCAGCAGGAGTGAAAAGAGAGGAGCAGAGCACTGGGACCCGTTTGACAAAACCCGGCTTCCCACGGGAAAGTCTTTCTCCGCGTGCAGACATGCTCCCAGGTGCCTGGGGCAAGGGGAAGGAAATGCCATACACTGACCTGGAAGAGACCACAGGGCCCAGGCACAGTCTGAACCCTTCCCTCAACCCGGCGGTTTTGCTAGCAGGAGTTCAACCCCAACGAACACAGCCCGGAGACCCCTGGATCGAAAAGGGCTTCCGACGAACAATAGGTGCTTGCTGTGGAACACCTATCCCAAGTGGGGGTAGCCAGCTCAACAAAATGCCACACACCCAGGTGTAAGAAACAACAATGCCGAGGCATGGTCTAAGCCCCTCACCTCGTCCCTGTGCTTTGGGGAGCTGGAGGGACAGCCTAGGCACATGGCCCTGAGACCCCTTTGCAAAAAGCCGGCTTCCCACGGAGACAGTTTTCCTGAGGTTCAGACCCTATCCCAAGTGGTTGTGGCAAGGTAAAGCAAATGCCCTCCACTTCTCTGGAAGAAACCACATTGCCCAGCCATGTTCTAAGCCCTCCCATCCTCCCTGGGCTTCTGGCAGCAGGAGTGAAAAGAGAGGAGCAGAGCACGGGGACCCGTTTGACAAAACCCGGCTTCCCACGGGAAAGTCTTTCTCCACGTGCAGACATGCTCCCAGGTGCCTGTGGCAAGGGGAAGGGAATGCCATATACTGACCTGGAAGAGACCACAGGGCCCAGGCACAGTCTGAACCCTTCCCTCAACCCGGCGGTTTTGCTAGCAAGAGTTCAACCCCAAGGAACATAGCCCGGAGACCCCTGGGGCAAAAACGGCTTCCGACGAACAATAGGTGCTTGCTGTGGAACACCTATCCCAAGTGGGGGAAGCCAGCTCAACAAAATGCCACACACCCAGGTGTAAGAAACAACATTGCCGTGGCTTGGTCTAAGCCCCTCACCTCGTCCCTGTGCTTTGGGGAGCCGGAGGGACACCCGAGGCCCACGGCCCTGAGACCCCTTTGCAAAAAGCCGGCTTCCCACGGAAACAGTTTTCCTGAGGTGCAGACCCTATCCCAAGTGGTTTTGGCAAGGTAAAACAAATGCCCTCCACTTCTCAGGAAGAAACCACAGTGCCCAGCCATGTTCTAAGCCCTCCCATCCTCCCTGGGCTTCTGGCAGCAGGAGTGAAAAGAGAGGAGCAGAGCACTGGGACCCGTTTGACAAAACCCGGCTTCCCACGGGAAAGTCTTTCTCCACGTGCAGACGTGCTCCCAGGTGCCTGGGCAAGGGGAAGGAAACGCCATACACTGACCTGGAAGAGACCACAGGGCCCAAGCACAGTCTGAACCCTTCCCTCAACCCGGCGGTTTTGCTAGCAGGAGTTCAACCCCAACGAACACAGCCCGGAGACCCCTGAGGCAAAAACGGCTTCCGACGATCAATAGGTGCTTACTGTGGAACACCTATCCCAAGTGGGGGAAGCCAGCTCAACAAAATGCCACACACCCACGTGTGAGAAACAACATTGCCTTGGCTTGGTCTAAGCCCCTCACCTCGTCCCTGTGCTTTGGGGAGCCGGAGGGACAGCCGAGGCCCACGACCCTGCGACCCCTTTGCAAAAAGCCGGCTTCCCACGGAAACAGTTTTCCTGAGGTGCAGACCCTATCCCAAGTGGTTGTGGCAAGGTAAAGCAAATGCCCTCCACTTCTCTGGAAGAAACCACAGTGCCCAACCATGTTCTAAGCCCTCCCATCCTCCCTGGGCTTCTGGCAACAGGAGTGAAAAGAGAGGAGCAGAGCACTGGGACCCGTTTGACAAAACCCGGCTTCCCACGGGAAAGTCTTTCTCCACGTGCAGACATGCTCCCAGGTGCCTGGGCAAGGGGAAGGAAACGCCATACACTGACCTGGAAGAGACCACAGGGCCCAGGCACAGTCTGAACCCTTCCCTCAACCCGGCGGTTTTGCTAGCAGGAGTTCAACCCCAACGAACACAGCCCGGAGACCCCTGGGGCAAAAACGGCTTCCGATGATCAATAGGTGCTTGCTATGGAACACCTATCCCAATTGGGGGAAGCCAGCTCAACAAAATGCCACACACCCAGCTGTAAGAAACAACATTGCCCAGGCACGGTCTAAGCCCCTCACCTCGTCCCTGTGCTTTGTGGAGCGGGAGGGACAGCCGAGGCACACGGCCCTGAGACCCCTTTGCAAAAAGCCGGCTTCCCACGGAGACAGTTTTCCTGAGGTGCACACCCTATCCCAAGTGGTTGTGGCAAGGTAAAGCAAATGCCCTCCACTTCTCTGTAAGAAACCACAGTGCCCAGCCATGTTCTAAGCCCTCCCATCCTCCCTGGGCTTCTGGCAGCAGGAGTGAAAAGAGAGGAGCAGAGCACGGGGACCCGTTTGACAAAACCCGGCTTTCCACGGTAAAGTCTTTGTCCACGTGCAGACATGCTCCCAGGTGCCTGGGGCAAGGGGAAGGAAACGCCATACACTGACTGGAAGAGACCACAGGGCCCAGGCACAGTCTGAACCCTTCCCTCAACCCGGCGATTTTGCTAGCAGGAGTTCAAACCCAACGAACACAGCCCGGAGACCCCTGGGTCAAAAACGGCTTCCGACGATCAATAGTTGCTTGCTGTGGAACACCTATCCCAAGTGGGGGAAGCCAGCTCAACAAAATGCCACACACCCAGGTGTAAGAAACAACATTGCCCAGGCTTGGTCTAAGCCCCTCACCTCGTCCCTGTGCTTTGGGGAGCCGGAGGGACAGCCGAGGCCCACGACCCTGAGACCCCTTTGCAAAAAGCCGGCTTCCCAAGGATACAGTTTTCCTGAGGTGCAGACCCTATCCCAAGTGGTTGTGGCAAGGTAAGCAAATGCCCTCCACTTCTCTGGAAGAAACCACAGTTCCCAACCATGTTCTAAGCCCTCCCATCCTCCTTGGGCTTCTGGCAGCAGGAGTGAAAAGAGAGGAGCAGAGCACTGGGACCCGTTTGACAAAAACCGGCTTCCCACGGGAAAGTCTTTCTCCACGTGCAGACATGCTCCCAGGTGCCTGTGGCAAGGGGAAAGAAATGCCATACACTGACCTGGAAGAGACCACAAAGCCTAGGCACAGTCTGAACCCTTCCCTCAACCCGGCGGTTTTGCTAGCAGGAGTTCAACCCCAACGAACACAGCCCGGAGACCCCTGAGGCAAAAACGGCTTCCGACGATCAATAACTGCTTGCTGTGGAACACCTATCCCAAGTGGGGGTAGCCAGCTCAACAAAATGCCACACACCCAGGTGTAAGAAACAACATTGCCCAGGCATGGTCTAAGCCCCTCACCTCGTCCCTGTGCTTTGGGGAGCTGGAGGGACACCCGAGGCACACGGCCCTGAGACCCCTTTGCAAAAAGCCGGCTTCCCACGGAAACAGTTTTCCTGAGGTGCAGACCCTATCCCAAGTGGTTGTGGCAAGGTAAAGCAAATGCCCTCCACTTCTCTGGAAGAAACCACAGTGCCCAGCCATGTTCTAAGCCCTTCCATCCTCCCTGGGCTTCTGGCAGCAGGAGTGAAAAGAGAGGAGCAGAGCACTGGGACCCGTTTGACAAAACCCGGCTTCCCACGGGAAAGTCTTTCTCCACGTGCAGACATGCTCCCAGGTGCCTGGGGCAAGGGGAAGGAAACGCCATACACTGACCTGGAAGAGACCACAGGGCCCAGGCACAGTCTGAACCCTTCCCTCAACCCGGCAGTTTTGCTAGCAGGAGTTCAACCCCAACGAACACAGCCCGGAGACCCCTGGGGCAAAAACGGCTTCCGACGATCAATAGGTGCTTGCTGTGGAACACCTATCCCAAGTGGGGGAAGCCAGCTCAACAAAATGCCACACACCCAGGTGTGAGAAACAACATTGCCTTGGCTTGGTCTAAGCCCCTCACCTCGTCCCTGTGTTTTGGGGAGCCGGAGGGACAGCCGAGGCCCACGACCCTGAGACCCCTTTGCAAAAAGCCGGCTTCCCACGGAAACAGTTTTCCTGAGGTGCAGACCCTATCCCAAGTGGTTGTGGCAAGGTAAAGCAAATGCCCTCCACTTCTCTGGAAGAAACCACAGTACCCAACCATGTTCTAAGCCCTCCCATCCTCCCTGGGCTTCTGGCAGCAGGAGTGAAAAGAGAGGAGCAGAGCACTGGGACCCGTTTGACAAAACCCGGCTTTCCACGGGAAAGTCTTTCTCCACGTGCAGACATGCTCCCAGGTGCCTGGGGCAAGGGGAAGGAAATGCCATACACTGACCTGGAAGAGACCACAGGGCCCAGGCACAGTCTGAACCCTTCCCTCAACCCGGCGATTTTGCTAGCAGGAGATCAACCCCAACGAACACAGCCCGGAGACCCCTGGGGCAAAAACGGCTTCCGACGATCAATAGGTGCTTGCTGTGGAACACCTATCCCAAGTGGGGGAAGCCAGCTCAACAAAATGCCACACACCCAGGTGTAAGAAACAACATTGCCCAGGCTTGGTCTAAGCCCCTCACCTAGTCCCTGTGCTTTGGGGAGCCGGAGGGACAGCCGAGGCCCACGGCCCTGAGACCCCTTTGCAAAAAGCCGGCTTCCCACCGAAAGAGTTTTCCTGAGGTGCAGACCCTATCCCAAGTGGTTGTGGCAAGGTAAAGCAAATGCCCTCCACTTCTCTGTAAGAAACCACAGTGCCCAGCCATGTTCTAAGCCCTCCCATCCTCCCTGGGCTTCTGGCAGCAGGAGTGAAAAGAGAGGAGCAGAGCACGGGGACCCGTTTGACAAAACCCGGCTTCCCACGGGAAAGTCTTTCTCCACGTGCAGACATGCTCCCAGGTGCCTGTGGCAAGGGGAAGGGAATGCCATACACTGACCTGAAAGAGACCACAGGGCCCAGGCACAGTCTGAACCCTTCCCTCAACCCGGCGGTTTTGCTAGCAGGAGTTCAACCCCAAGGAACATAGCCCGGAGACCCCTGGGGCAAAAACGGCTTCCGACGAACAATAGGTGCTTGCTGTGGAACACCTATCCCAAGTGGGGGAAGCCAGCTCAACAAAATGCCACACACCCAGGTGTAAGAAACAACATTGCCCTGGCTTGGTCTAAGCCCCTCACCTCGTCCCTGAGCTTTGGGGAGCCGGAGGGACACCCGAGGCCCACGGCCCTGAGACCCCTTTGCAAAAAGCCGGCTTCCCACCGAAACAGTTTTCCTGAGGTGCAGACCCTATCCCAAGTGGTTTTGGCAAGGTAAAGCAAATGCCCTCCACTTCTCAGGAAGAAACCACAGTGCCCAGCCATGTTCTAAGCCCTCCCATCCTCCCTGGGCTTCTGGCAGCAGGAGTGAAAAGAGAGGAGCAGAGCACTGGGACCCGTTTGACAAAACCCGGCTTCCCACGGGAAAGTCTTTCTCCACGTGCAGACATGCTCCCAGGTGCCTGGGGCAAGGGGAAGGAAACGCCATACACTGACCTGGAAGAGACCACAGGGCCCAAGCACAGTCTGAACCCTTCCCTCAACCCGGCGGTTTTGCTAGCAGGAGTTCAACCCCAACGAACACAGCCCGGAGACCCCTGAGGCAAAAACGGCTTCCGACGATCAATAGGTGCTTGCTGTGGAACACCTATCCCAAGTGGGGGAAGCCAGCTCAACAAAATGCCACACACCCAGGTGTGAGAAACAACATTGCCTTGGCTTGGTCTAAGCCCCTCACCTCCTCCCTGTGCTTTGGGGAGCCGGAGGGACAGCCGAGGCCCACGACCCTGCGACCCCTTTGCAAAAAGCCGGCTTCCCACGGAAACAGTTTTCCTGAGGTGCAGACCCTATCCCAAGTGGTTGTGGCAAGGTAAAGCAAATGCCCTCCACTTCTCTGGAAGAAACCACAGTGCCCAACCATGTTCTAAGCCCTCCCATCCATCCTGGGCTTCTGGCAACAGGAGTGAAAAGAGAGGAGCAGAGCACTGGGACCCGTTTGACAAAACCCGGCTTCCCACGGGAAAGTCTTTCTCCACGTGCAGACATGCTCCCAGGTGCCTGTGGCAAGGGGAAAGAAATGCCATACACTGACCTGGAAGAGACCACAGGGCCTAGGCACAGTCTGAACCCTTCCCTCAACCCGGCGGTTTTGCTAGCAGGAGTTCAACCCCAACGAACACAGCCCGGAGACACCTGAGGCAAAAACGGCTTCCGACGATCAATAACTGCTTGCTGTGGAACACCTATCCCAAGTGGGGGAAGCCAGCTCAACAAAATGCCACACACCCAGGTGTAAGAAACAACATTGCCCAGCCATGGTCTAAGCCCCTCACCACGTCCCTGTGCTTTGGGGAGCCGGAGGGACAGCCGAGGCCCACGACCCTGAGACCCCTTTGCAAAAAGCCGGCTTCCCACGGAAACAGTTTTCCTGAGGTGCAGACCCTATCCCAAGTGGTGGTGGCAAGGGAAAGCAAATGCCCTCCACTTCTCTGGAAGAAACCACAGTGCCCAACCATGTTCTAAGCCCTCCCATCCTCCCTGGGCTTCTGGCAGCAGGAGTGAAAAGAGAGGAGCAGAGCACTGGGACCCGTTTGACAAAACCCGGCTTCCCACGGGAAAGTCTTTCTCCACGTGCAGACATGCTCCCAGGTGCCTGGGCAAGGGGAAGGAAACGGCATACACTGACCTGGAAGAGACCACAGGGCCCAAGCACAGTATGATCCCTTCCCTCAACCCGGCGGTTTTGCTAGCAGGAGTTCAACCCCAACGAACACAGCCCGGAGACCCCTGAGGCAAAAACGGCTTCCGACGAACAATAGGCGCTTGCTGTGCAAAACCAATCCCAAGTGGGGGTAGCCAGCTCAACAAAATGCCACACACCCAGGTGTAAGAAACAACATTGCCCAGGCATGGTCTAAGCCCCTCACCTCGTCCCTGTGCTTTGGGGAGCTGGAGGGACACCCGAGGCACACGGCCCTGAGACCCCTTTGCAAAAAGCCGGCTTCCCACGGAAACAGTTTTCCTGAGGTGCAGACCCTATCCCAAGTGGTTGTGGCAAGGTAAAGCAAATGCCCTCCACTTCTCTGGAAGAAACCACAGTGCCCAGCCATGTTCTAAGCCCTTCCATCCTCCCTGGGCTTCTGGCAGCAGGAGTGAAAAGAGAGGAGCAGAGCACTGGGACCCGTTTGACAAAACCCGGCTTCCCACGGGAAAGGCTTTCTCCACGTGCAGACATGCTCCCAGGTGCCTGGGGCAAGGGGAAGGAAACGCCATACACTGACCTGGAAGAGACCACAGGGCCCAGGCACAGTCTGAACCCTTCCCTCAACCCGGCAGTTTTGCTAGCAGGAGTTCAACCCCAACGAACACAGCCCGGAGACCCCTGGGGCAAAAACGGCTTCCGACGAACAATAGGTGCTTGATGTGGAACAGCTATCCCAAGTGGGGGAAGCCAGCTCAACAAAATGCCACAAACCCAGGTGTAAGAAACAACATTGCCCAGGCATGGTCTAAGCCCCTCACCTCGTCCCTGTGCTTTGGGGAGCCGGAGGGACAGCCGAGGCCCACGACCCTGAGACCCCTTTGCAAAAAGCCGGCTTCCCACGGAAACAGTTTTCCTGAGGTGCAGACCCTATCCCAAGTGGTTGTGGCAAGGTAAAGCAAATGCCCTCCACTTCTCTGGAAGAAACCACAGTGCCCAACCATGTTCTAAGCCCTCCCATCCTCCCTGGGCTTCTGGCAGCAGGAGTGAAAAGAGAGGAGCAGAGCACTGGGACCCGTTTGACAAAACCCGGCTTTCCACGGGAGAGTCTTTCTCCACGTGCAGACATGCTCCCAGGTGCCTGGGGCAAGGGGAAGGAAATGCCATACACTGACCTGGAAGAGACCACAGGGCCCAGGCACAGTCTGAACCCTTCCCTCAACCCGGCGATTTTGCTAGCAGGAGATCAACCCCAACGAACACAGCCCGGAGACCCCTGGGGCAAAAACGGCTTCCGACGATCAATAGTTGCTTGCTGTGGAACACCTATCCCAAGTGGGGGAAGCCAGCTCAACAAAATGCCACACACCCAGGTGTAAGAAACAACATTGCCCAGGCTTGGTCTAAGCCCCTCACCTCGTCCCTGTGCTTTGGGGAGCCGGAGGGACAGCCGAGGCCCACGACCCTGAGACCCCTTTGCAAAAAGCCGGCTTCCCAAGGATACAGTTTTCCTGAGGTGCAGACCCTATCCCAAGTGGTTGTGGCAAGGTAAGCAAATGCCCTCCACTTCTCTGGAAGAAACCACAGTTCCCAACCATGTTCTAAGCCCTCCCATCCTCCTTGGGCTTCTGGCAGCAGGAGTGAAAAGAGAGGAGCAGAGCACTGGGACCCGTTTGACAAAAACCGGCTTCCCACGGGAAAGTCTTTCTCCACGTGCAGACATGCTCCCAGGTGCCTGTGGCAAGGGGAAAGAAATGCCATACACTGACCTGGAAGAGACCACAAAGCCTAGGCACAGTCTGAACCCTTCCCTCAACCCGGCGGTTTTGCTAGCAGGAGTTCAACCCCAACGAACACAGCCCGGAGACCCCTGAGGCAAAAACGGCTTCCGACGATCAATAACTGCTTGCTGTGGAACACCTATCCCAAGTGGGGGTAGCCAGCTCAACAAAATGCCACACACCCAGGTGTAAGAAACAACATTGCCCAGGCATGGTCTAAGCCCCTCACCTCGTCCCTGTGCTTTGGGGAGCTGGAGGGACACCCGAGGCACACGGCCCTGAGACCCCTTTGCAAAAAGCCGGCTTCCCACGGAAACAGTTTTCCTGAGGTGCAGACCCTATCCCAAGTGGTTGTGGCAAGGTAAAGCAAATGCCCTCCACTTCTCTGGAAGAAACCACAGTGCCCAGCCATGTTCTAAGCCCTTCCATCCTCCCTGGGCTTCTGGCAGCAGGAGTGAAAAGAGAGGAGCAGAGCACTGGGACCCGTTTGACAAAACCCGGCTTCCCACGGGAAAGTCTTTCTCCACGTGCAGACATGCTCCCAGGTGCCTGGGGCAAGGGGAAGGAAACGCCATACACTGACCTGGAAGAGACCACAGGGCCCAGGCACAGTCTGAACCCTTCCCTCAACCCGGCAGTTTTGCTAGCAGGAGTTCAACCCCAACGAACACAGCCCGGAGACCCCTGGGGCAAAAACGGCTTCCGACGATCAATAGGTGCTTGCTGTGGAACACCTATCCCAAGTGGGGGAAGCCAGCTCAACAAAATGCCACACACCCAGGTGTGAGAAACAACATTGCCTTGGCTTGGTCTAAGCCCCTCACCTCGTCCCTGTGTTTTGGGGAGCCGGAGGGACAGCCGAGGCCCACGACCCTGAGACCCCTTTGCAAAAAGCCGGCTTCCCACGGAAACAGTTTTCCTGAGGTGCAGACCCTATCCCAAGTGGTTGTGGCAAGGTAAAGCAAATGCCCTCCACTTCTCTGGAAGAAACCACAGTACCCAACCATGTTCTAAGCCCTCCCATCCTCCCTGGGCTTCTGGCAGCAGGAGTGAAAAGAGAGGAGCAGAGCACTGGGACCCGTTTGACAAAACCCGGCTTTCCACGGGAAAGTCTTTCTCCACGTGCAGACATGCTCCCAGGTGCCTGGGGCAAGGGGAAGGAAATGCCATACACTGACCTGGAAGAGACCACAGGGCCCAGGCACAGTCTGAACCCTTCCCTCAACCCGGCGATTTTGCTAGCAGGAGATCAACCCCAACGAACACAGCCCGGAGACCCCTGGGGCAAAAACGGCTTCCGACGATCAATAGGTGCTTGCTGTGGAACACCTATCCCAAGTGGGGGAAGCCAGCTCAACAAAATGCCACACACCCAGGTGTAAGAAACAACATTGCCCAGGCTTGGTCTAAGCCCCTCACCTAGTCCCTGTGCTTTGGGGAGCCGGAGGGACAGCCGAGGCCCACGGCCCTGAGACCCCTTTGCAAAAAGCCGGCTTCCCACCGAAAGAGTTTTCCTGAGGTGCAGACCCTATCCCAAGTGGTTGTGGCAAGGTAAAGCAAATGCCCTCCACTTCTCTGTAAGAAACCACAGTGCCCAGCCATGTTCTAAGCCCTCCCATCCTCCCTGGGCTTCTGGCAGCAGGAGTGAAAAGAGAGGAGCAGAGCACGGGGACCCGTTTGACAAAACCCGGCTTCCCACGGGAAAGTCTTTCTCCACGTGCAGACATGCTCCCAGGTGCCTGTGGCAAGGGGAAGGGAATGCCATACACTGACCTGAAAGAGACCACAGGGCCCAGGCACAGTCTGAACCCTTCCCTCAACCCGGCGGTTTTGCTAGCAGGAGTTCAACCCCAAGGAACATAGCCCGGAGACCCCTGGGGCAAAAACGGCTTCCGACGAACAATAGGTGCTTGCTGTGGAACACCTATCCCAAGTGGGGGAAGCCAGCTCAACAAAATGCCACACACCCAGGTGTAAGAAACAACATTGCCCTGGCTTGGTCTAAGCCCCTCACCTCGTCCCTGTGCTTTGGGGAGCCGGAGGGACACCCGAGGCCCACGGCCCTGAGACCCCTTTGCAAAAAGCCGGCTTCCCACCGAAACAGTTTTCCTGAGGTGCAGACCCTATCCCAAGTGGTTTTGGCAAGGTAAAGCAAATGCCCTCCACTTCTCAGGAAGAAACCACAGTGCCCAGCCATGTTCTAAGCCCTCCCATCCTCCCTGGGCTTCTGGCAGCAGGAGTGAAAAGAGAGGAGCAGAGCACTGGGACCCGTTTGACAAAACCCGGCTTCCCACGGGAAAGTCTTTCTCCACGTGCAGACATGCTCCCAGGTGCCTGGGGCAAGGGGAAGGAAACGCCATACACTGACCTGGAAGAGACCACAGGGCCCAAGCACAGTCTGAACCCTTCCCTCAACCCGGCGGTTTTGCTAGCAGGAGTTCAACCCCAACGAACACAGCCCGGAGACCCCTGAGGCAAAAACGGCTTCCGACGATCAATAGGTGCTTGCTGTGGAACACCTATCCCAAGTGGGGGAAGCCAGCTCAACAAAATGCCACACACCCAGGTGTGAGAAACAACATTGCCTTGGCTTGGTCTAAGCCCCTCACCTCCTCCCTGTGCTTTGGGGAGCCGGAGGGACAGCCGAGGCCCACGACCCTGCGACCCCTTTGCAAAAAGCCGGCTTCCCACGGAAACAGTTTTCCTGAGGTGCAGACCCTATCCCAAGTGGTTGTGGCAAGGTAAAGCAAATGCCCTCCACTTCTCTGGAAGAAACCACAGTGCCCAACCATGTTCTAAGCCCTCCCATCCATCCTGGGCTTCTGGCAACAGGAGTGAAAAGAGAGGAGCAGAGCACTGGGACCCGTTTGACAAAACCCGGCTTCCCACGGGAAAGTCTTTCTCCACGTGCAGACATGCTCCCAGGTGCCTGTGGCAAGGGGAAAGAAATGCCATACACTGACCTGGAAGAGACCACAGGGCCTAGGCACAGTCTGAACCCTTCCCTCAACCCGGCGGTTTTGCTAGCAGGAGTTCAACCCCAACGAACACAGCCCGGAGACACCTGAGGCAAAAACGGCTTCCGACGATCAATAACTGCTTGCTGTGGAACACCTATCCCAAGTGGGGGAAGCCAGCTCAACAAAATGCCACACACCCAGGTGTAAGAAACGACATTGCCCAGCCATGGTCTAAGCCCCTCACCACGTCCCTGTGCTTTGGGGAGCCGGAGGGACAGCCGAGGCCCACGACCCTGAGACCCCTTTGCAAAAAGCCGGCTTCCCACGGAAACAGTTTTCCTGAGGTGCAGACCCTATCCCAAGTGGTGGTGGCAAGGGAAAGCAAATGCCCTCCACTTCTCTGGAAGAAACCACAGTGCCCAACCATGTTCTAAGCCCTCCCATCCTCCCTGGGCTTCTGGCAGCAGGAGTGAAAAGAGAGGAGCAGAGCACTGGGACCCGTTTGACAAAACCCGGCTTCCCACGGGAAAGTCTTTCTCCACGTGCAGACATGCTCCCAGGTGCCTGGGCAAGGGGAAGGAAACGGCATACACTGACCTGGAAGAGACCACAGGGCCCAAGCACAGTATGATCCCTTCCCTCAACCCGGCGGTTTTGCTAGCAGGAGTTCAACCCCAACGAACACAGCCCGGAGACCCCTGAGGCAAAAACGGCTTCCGACGAACAATAGGCGCTTGCTGTGCAAAACCAATCCCAAGTGGGGGTAGCCAGCTCAACAAAATGCCACACACCCAGGTGTAAGAAACAACATTGCCCAGGCATGGTCTAAGCCCCTCACCTCGTCCCTGTGCTTTGGGGAGCTGGAGGGACACCCGAGGCACACGGCCCTGAGACCCCTTTGCAAAAAGCCGGCTTCCCACGGAAACAGTTTTCCTGAGGTGCAGACCCTATCCCAAGTGGTTGTGGCAAGGTAAAGCAAATGCCCTCCACTTCTCTGGAAGAAACCACAGTGCCCAGCCATGTTCTAAGCCCTTCCATCCTCCCTGGGCTTCTGGCAGCAGGAGTGAAAAGAGAGGAGCAGAGCACTGGGACCCGTTTGACAAAACCCGGCTTCCCACGGGAAAGGCTTTCTCCACGTGCAGACATGCTCCCAGGTGCCTGGGGCAAGGGGAAGGAAACGCCATACACTGACCTGGAAGAGACCACAGGGCCCAGGCACAGTCTGAACCCTTCCCTCAACCCGGCAGTTTTGCTAGCAGGAGTTCAACCCCAACGAACACAGCCCGGAGACCCCTGGGGCAAAAACGGCTTCCGACGAACAATAGGTGCTTGATGTGGAACAGCTATCCCAAGTGGGGGAAGCCAGCTCAACAAAATGCCACAAACCCAGGTGTAAGAAACAACATTGCCCAGGCATGGTCTAAGCCCCTCACCTCGTCCCTGTGCTTTGGGGAGCCGGAGGGACAGCCGAGGCCCACGACCCTGAGACCCCTTTGCAAAAAGCCGGCTTCCCACGGAAACAGTTTTCCTGAGGTGCAGACCCTATCCCAAGTGGTTGTGGCAAGGTAAAGCAAATGCCCTCCACTTCTCTGTAAGAAACCACAGTGCCCAGCCATGTTCTAAGCCCTCCCATCCTCCCTGGGCTTCTGGCAGCAGGAGTGAAAAGAGAGGAGCAGAGCACGGGGACCCGTTTGACAAAACCCGGCTTCCCACGGGAAAGTCTTTCTCCACGTGCAGACATGCTCCCAGGTGCCTGTGGCAAGGGGAAGGGAATGCCATACACTGACCTGAAAGAGACCACAGGGCCCAGGCACAGTCTGAACCCTTCCCTCAACCCGGCGGTTTTGCTAGCAGGAGTTCAACCCCAAGGAACATAGCCCGGAGACCCCTGGGGCAAAAACGGCTTCCGAAGAACAATAGGTGCTTGCTGTGGAACACCTATCCCAAGTGGGGGAAGCCAGCTCAACAAAATGCCACACACCCAGGTGTAAGAAACAACATTGCCCTGGCTTGGTCTAAGCCCCTCACCTCGTCCCTGTGCTTTGGGGAGCCGGAGGGACACCCGAGGCCCACGGCCCTGAGACCCCTTTGCAAAAAGCCGGCTTCCCACCGAAACAGTTTTCCTGAGGTGCAGACCCTATCCCAAGTGGTTTTGGCAAGGTAAAGCAAATGCCCTCCACTTCTCAGGAAGAAACCACAGTGCCCAGCCATGTTCTAAGCCCTCCCATCCTCCCTGGGCTTCTGGCAGCAGGAGTGAAAAGAGAGGAGCAGAGCACTGGGACCCGTTTGACAAAACCCGGCTTCCCACGGGAAAGTCTTTCTCCACGTGCAGACATGCTCCCAGGTGCCTGGGGCAAGGGGAAGGAAACGCCATACACTGACCTGGAAGAGACCACAGGGCCCAAGCACAGTCTGAACCCTTCCCTCAACCCGGCGGTTTTGCTAGCAGGAGTTCAACCCCAACGAACACAGCCCGGAGACCCCTGAGGCAAAAACGGCTTCCGACGATCAATAGGTGCTTGCTGTGGAACACCTATCCCAAGTGGGGGAAGCCAGCTCAACAAAATGCCACACACCCAGGTGTGAGAAACAACATTGCCTTGGCTTGGTCTAAGCCCCTCACCTCCTCCCTGTGCTTTGGGGAGCCGGAGGGACAGCCGAGGCCCACGACCCTGCGACCCCTTTGCAAAAAGCCGGCTTCCCACGGAAACAGTTTTCCTGAGGTGCAGACCCTATCCCAAGTGGTTGTGGCAAGGTAAAGCAAATGCCCTCCACTTCTCTGGAAGAAACCACAGTGCCCAACCATGTTCTAAGCCCTCCCATCCATCCTGGGCTTCTAGCAACAGGAGTGAAAAGAGAGGAGCAGAGCACTGGGACCCGTTTGACAAAACCCGGCTTCCCACGGGAAAGTCTTTCTCCACGTGCAGACATGCTCCCAGGTGCCTGTGGCAAGGGGAAAGAAATGCCATACACTGACCTGGAAGAGACCACAGGGCCTAGGCACAGTCTGAACCCTTCCCTCAACCCGGCGGTTTTGCTAGCAGGAGTTCAACCCCAACGAACACAGCCCGGAGACACCTGAGGCAAAAACGGCTTCCGACGATCAATAACTGCTTGCTGTGGAACACCTATCCCAAGTGGGGGAAGCCAGCTCAACAAAATGCCACACACCCAGGTGTAAGAAACGACATTGCCCAGCCATGGTCTAAGCCCCTCACCACGTCCCTGTGCTTTGGGGAGCCGGAGGGACAGCCGAGGCCCACGACCCTGAGACCCCTTTGCAAAAAGCCGGCTTCCCACGGAAACAGTTTTCCTGAGGTGCAGACCCTATCCCAAGTGGTGGTGGCAAGGGAAAGCAAATGCCCTCCACTTCTCTGGAAGAAACCACAGTGCCCAACCATGTTCTAAGCCCTCCCATCCTCCCTGGGCTTCTGGCAGCAGGAGTGAAAAGAGAGGAGCAGAGCACTGGGACCCGTTTGACAAAACCCGGCTTCCCACGGGAAAGTCTTTCTCCACGTGCAGACATGCTCCCAGGTGCCTGGGCAAGGGGAAGGAAACGGCATACACTGACCTGGAAGAGACCACAGGGCCCAAGCACAGTATGATCCCTTCCCTCAACCCGGCGGTTTTGCTAGCAGGAGTTCAACCCCAACGAACACAGCCCGGAGACCCCTGAGGCAAAAACGGCTTCCGACGAACAATAGGCGCTTGCTGTGCAAAACCAATCCCAAGTGGGGGTAGCCAGCTCAACAAAATGCCACACACCCAGGTGTAAGAAACAACATTGCCCAGGCATGGTCTAAGCCCCTCACCTCGTCCCTGTGCTTTGGGGAGCTGGAGGGACACCCGAGGCACACGGCCCTGAGACCCCTTTGCAAAAAGCCGGCTTCCCACGGAAACAGTTTTCCTGAGGTGCAGACCCTATCCCAAGTGGTTGTGGCAAGGTAAAGCAAATGCCCTCCACTTCTCTGGAAGAAACCACAGTGCCCAGCCATGTTCTAAGCCCTTCCATCCTCCCTGGGCTTCTGGCAGCAGGAGTGAAAAGAGAGGAGCAGAGCACTGGGACCCGTTTGACAAAACCCGGCTTCCCACGGGAAAGGCTTTCTCCACGTGCAGACATGCTCCCAGGTGCCTGGGGCAAGGGGAAGGAAACGCCATACACTGACCTGGAAGAGACCACAGGGCCCAGGCACAGTCTGAACCCTTCCCTCAACCCGGCAGTTTTGCTAGCAGGAGTTCAACCCCAACGAACACAGCCCGGAGACCCCTGGGGCAAAAACGGCTTCCGACGAACAATAGGTGCTTGATGTGGAACAGCTATCCCAAGTGGGGGAAGCCAGCTCAACAAAATGCCACAAACCCAGGTGTAAGAAACAACATTGCCCAGGCATGGTCTAAGCCCCTCACCTCGTCCCTGTGCTTTGGGGAGCCGGAGGGACAGCCGAGGCCCACGACCCTGAGACCCCTTTGCAAAAAGCCGGCTTCCCACGGAAACAGTTTTCCTGAGGTGCAGACCCTATCCCAAGTGGTTGTGGCAAGGTAAAGCAAATGCCCTCCACTTCTCTGGAAGAAACCACAGTGCCCAACCATGTTCTAAGCCCTCCCATCCTCCCTGGGCTTCTGGCAGCAGGAGTGAAAAGAGAGGAGCAGAGCACTGGGACCCGTTTGACAAAACCCGGCTTTCCACGGGAAAGTCTTTCTCCACGTGCAGACATGCTCCCAGGTGCCTGGGGCAAGGGGAAGGAAATGCCATACACTGACCTGGAAGAGACCACAGGGCCCAGGCACAGTCTGAACCCTTCCCTCAACCCGGCGATTTTGCTAGCAGGAGATCAACCCCAACGAACACAGCCCGGAGACCCCTGGGGCAAAAACGGCTTCCGACGATCAATAGTTGCTTGCTGTGGAACACCTATCCCAATTGGGGGAAGCCAGCTCAACAAAATGCCACACACCCAGGTGTAAGAAACAACATTGCCCAGGCTTGGTCTAAGCCCCTCACCTCGTCCCTGTGCTTTGGGGAGCCGGAGGGACAGCCGAGGCCCACGGCCCTGAGACCCCTTTGCAAAAAGCCGGCTTCCCACCGAAAGAGTTTTCCTGAGGTGCAGACCCTATCCCAAGTGGTAGTGGCAAGGTAAAGCAAATGCCCTCCACTTCTCTGTAAGAAACCACAGTGCCCAGCCATGTTCTAAGCCCTCCCATCCTCCCTGGGCTTCTGGCAGCAGGAGTGAAAAGAGAGGAGCAGAGCACGGGGACCCGTTTGACAAAACCCGGCTTCCCACGGGAAAGTCTTTCTCCACGTGCAGACATGCTCCCAGGTGCCTGTGGCAAGGGGAAGGAAATGCCATACACTGACCTGGAAGAGACCACAGGGCCCAGGCACAGTATGAACCTTTCCCTCAACCCGGCGGTTTTGCTAGCAGGAGTTCAACCCCAACAACATAGCCCGGAGATCCCTGGGGCAAAAACGGCTCCGACGAACAATAGGTGCTTGCTGTGGAACACCTATCCCAAGTGGGGGTAGCCAGCTCAACAAAATGCCACAAACCCAGGTGTAAGAAACAACATTGCCCAGGCATGGTCTAAGCCCCTCACCTCGTCCCTGTGCTTTGGGGAGCCGGAGGGACAGCCGAGGCACACGGCCCTGAGACCCCTTTGCAAAAAGCCGGCTTCCCACGGAGACAGTTTTCCTGAGGTGCAGACCCTATCCCAAGTGGTTGTGGCAAGGTAAAGCAAATGCCCTCCACTTCTCTGGAAGAAACCACAGTGCCCAGCCATGTTCTAAGCCCTCCCATCCTCCCTGGGCTTCTGGCAGCAGGAGTGAAAAGAGAGGAGTAGAGCACTGGGACCCGTTTGACAAAAACCGGCTTTCCACGGGAAAGTCTTTCTCCACGTGGAGACATGCTCCCAGGTGCCTGGGGCAAGGGGAAGGAAATGCCATACACTGACCTGGAAGAGACCACAGGGCCCAGGCACAGTCTGAACCCTTCCCTCAACCCGGCGGTTTTGCTAGCAGGAGTTCAACCCCAACGAACACAGCCCGGAGACCCCTGGGGCAAAAACGGCTTCCGACGATCAATAGGTGCTTGCTGTGGAACACCTATCCCAAGTGGGGGAAGCCAGCTCAACAAAATGCCACACACCCAGGTGTAAGAAACAACATTGCCCAGGCTTGGTCTAAGCCCCTCACCTCGTCCCTGTGCTTTGGGGAGCCGGAGGGACAGCCGAGGTCCACGACCCTGAGACCCCTTTGCAAAAAGCCGGCTTCCCAAAGGAAACAGTTTTCCTGAGGTGCAGACCCTATCCCAAGTGGTTGTGGCAAGGTAAGCAAATGCCCTCCACTTCTCTGGAAGAAACCACAGTGCCCAACCATGTTCTAAGCCCTCCCATCCTCCCTGGGCTTCTGGCAGCAGGAGTGAAAAGAGAGGAGCAGAGCACTGGGACCCGTTTGACAAAACCCGGCTTCCCACGGGAAAGTCTTTCTCCGCGTGCAGACATGCTCCCAGGTGCCTGGGGCAAGGGGAAGGAAATGCCATACACTGACCTGGAAGAGACCACAGGGCCCAGGCACAGTCTGAACCCTTCCCTCAACCCGGCGGTTTTGCTAGCAGGAGTTCAACCCCAACGAACACAGCCCGGAGACCCCTGAGGCAAAAACGGCTTCCGACGATCAATAGGTGCTTGCTGTGGAACACCTATCCCAAGTGGGGGAAGCCAGCTCAACAAAATGCCACACACCCAGGTGTAAGAAACAACATTGCCTTGGCTTGGTCTAAGCCCCTCACCTCGTCCCTGTGCTTTGGGGAGCCGGAGGGACAGCCGAGGCCCACGACCCTGAGACCCCTTTGCAAAAAGCCGGCTTCCCACTGAAAGAGATTTCCTGAGGTGCAGACCCTATCCCAAGTGGTTGTGGCAAGGTAAAGCAAATGCCCTCCACTTCTCTGTAAGAAACCACAGTGCCCAGCCATGTTCTAAGCCCTCCCATCCTCCCTGGGCTTCTGGCAGCAGGAGTGAAAAGAGAGGAGCAGAGCACGGGGACCCGTTTGACAAAAACCGGCTTCCCACGGGAAAGTCTTTCTCCACGTGCAGACATGCTCCCAGGTGCCTGTGGCAAGGGGAAGGGAATGCCATACACTGACCTGGAAGAGACCACAGGGCCTAGGCACAGTCTGAACCCTTCCCTCAACGCGGCGGTTTTGCTAGCAGGAGTTCAACCCCAACGAACACAGCCCGGAGACCCCTGAGGCAAAAACGGCTTCCGACGATCAATAGGTGCTTGCTGTGGAACACCTATCCCAAGTGGGGGAAGCCAGCTCAACAAAATGCCACACACCCAGGTGTGAGAAACAACATTGCCTTGGCTTGGTCTAAGCCCCTCACCTCGTCCCTGTGCTTTGGGGAGCCGGAGGGACAGCCGAGGCCCACGACCCTGCGACCCCTTTGCAAAAAGCCAGCTTCCCACGGAAACAGTTTTCCTGAGGTGCAGACCCTATCCCAAGTGGTTGTGGCAAGGTAAAGCAAATGCCCTCCACTTCTCTGGAAGAAACCACAGTGCCCAACCATGTTCTAAGCCCTCCCATCCATCCTGGGCTTCTGGCAACAGGAGTGAAAAGAGAGGAGCAGAGCACTGGGACCCGTTTGACAAAACCCGGCTTCCCACGGGAAAGTCTTTCTCCACGTGCAGACATGCTCCCAGGTGCCTGGGCAAGGGGAAGGAAACGCCATACACTGACCTGGAAGAGACCACAGGGCCCAGGCACAGTCTGAACCCTTCCCTCAACCCGGCGGTTTTGCTAGCAGGAGTTCAACCCCAACGAACACAGCCCGGAGACCCCTGGGGCAAAAACGGCTTCCGATGATCAATAGGTGCTTGCTGTGGAACACCTATCCCAAGTGGGGGAAGCCAGCTCAACAAAATGCCACACACCCAGGTGTGAGAAACAACATTGCCCAGGCACGGTCTAAGCCCCTCACCTCGTCCCTGTGCTTTGGGGAGCGGGAGGGACAGCCGAGGCACACGGCCCTGAGACCCCTTTGCAAAAAGCCGGCTTCCCACGGAGACAGTTTTCCTGAGGTGCACACCCTATCCCAAGTGGTTGTGGCAAGGTAAAGCAAATGCCCTCCACATCGCTGTAAGAAACCACAGTGCCCAGCCATGTTCTAAGCCCTCCCATCCTCCCTGGGCTTCTGGCAGCAGGAGTGAAAAGAGAGGAGCAGAGCACGGGGACCCGTTTGACAAAACCCGGCTTCCCACGGGAAAGTCTTTCTCCACGTGCAGACATGCTCCCAGGTGCCTGTGGCAAGGGGAAGGAAATGCCATACACTGACCTGGAAGAGACCACAGGGCCCAGGCACAGTCTGAACCCTTCCCTCAACCCGGCGGTTTTGCTAGCAGGAGTTCAACCCCAAGGAACATAGCCCGGAGACCCCTGGGGCAAAAACGGCTTCCGACGAACAATAGGTGCTTGCTGTGGAACACCTATCCCAAGTGGGGGAAGCCAGCTCAACAAAATGCCACACACCCAGGTGTAAGAAACAACATTGCCCTGGCTTGGTCTAAGCCCCTCACCTCGTCCCTGTGCTTTGGGGAGCCGGAGGGACACCCGAGGCCCACGGCCCTGAGACCCCTTTGCAAAAAGCCGGCTTCCCACCGAAACAGTTTTCCTGAGGTGCAGACCCTATCCCAAGTGGTTTTGGCAAGGTAAAGCAAATGCCCTCCACTTCTCTGGAAGAAACCACAGTGCCCAGCCATGTTCTAAGCCCTCCCATCCTCCCTGTGCTTCTGGCAGCAGGAGTGAAAAGAGAGGAACAGAGCACTTGGACCCGTTTGACAAAACCCGGCTTCCCACGGGAAAGTCTTTCTCCACGTGCAGACATGCTCCCAGGTGCCTGGGGCAAGGGGAAGGAAACGCCATACACTGACCTGGAAGAGACCACAGGGCCCAAGCACAGTCTGAACCCTTCCCTCAACCCGGCGGTTTTGCTAGCAGGAGTTCAACCCCAACGAACACAGCCCGGAGACCCCTGAGGCAAAAACGGCTTCCGACGATCAATAGGTGCTTACTGTGGAACACCTATCCCAAGTAGGGGAAGCCAGCTCAACAAAATGCCACACACCCAGGTGTGAGAAACAACATTGCCTTGGCTTGGTCTAAGCCCCTCACCTCGTCCCTGTGCTTTGGGGAGCCGGAGGGACAGCCGAGGCCCACGACCCTGCGACCCCTTTGCAAAAAGCCGGCTTCCCACGGAAACAGTTTTCCTGAGGTGCAGACCCTATCCCAAGTGGTTGTGGCAAGGTAAAGCAAATGCCCTCCACTTCTCTGGAAGAAACCACAGTGCCCAACCATGTTCTAAGCCCTCCCATCCTCCCTGGGCTTCTGGCAACAGGAGTGAAAAGAGAGGAGCAGAGCACTGGGACCCGTTTGACAAAACCCGGTTTCCCACGGGAAAGTCTTTCTCCACGTGCAGACATGCTCCCAGGTGCCTGGGCAAGGGGAAGGAAACGCCATACAGTGACCTGGAAGAGACCACAGGGCCCAGGCACAGTCTGAACCCTTCCCTCAACCCGGCGGTTTTGCTAGCAGGAGTTCAACCCCAACGAACACAGCCCGGAGACCCCTGGGGCAAAAACGGCTTCCGATGATCAATAGGTGATTGCTATGGAACACCTATCCCAATTGGGGGAAGCCAGCTCAACAAAATGCCACACACCCAGGTGTAAGAAACAACATTGCCCAGGCACGGTCTAAGCCCCTCACCTCGTCCCTGTGCTTTGGGGAGCGGGAGGGACAGCCGAGGCACACGGCCCTGAGACCCCTTTGCAAAAAGCCGGCTTCCCACGGAGACAGTTTTCCTGAGGTGCACACCCTATCCCAAGTGGTTGTGGCAAGGTAAAGCAAATGCCCTCCACTTCTCTGGAAGAAACCACAGTGCCCAGCCATGTTCTAAGCCCTCCCATCCTCCCTGGGCTTCTGGCAGCAGGAGTGAAAAGAGAGGAGCAGAGCACGGGGACCCGTTTGACAAAAACCGGCTTCCCACGGGAAAGTCTTTCTCCACGTGCAGACATGCTCCCAGGTGCCTGTGGCAAGGGGAAGGGAATGCCATACACTGACCTGGAAGAGACCACAGGGCCTAGGCACAGTCTGAACCCTTCCCTCAACGCGGCGGTTTTGCTAGCAGGAGTTCAACCCCAACGAACACAGCCCGGAGACCCCTGAGGCAAAAACGGCTTCCGACGATCAATAACTGCTTGCTGTGGAACACCTATCCCAAGTGGGGGAAGCCAGCTCAACAAAATGCCACACACCCAGGTGTAAGAAACAACATTGCCTTGGCTTGGTCTAAGCCCATCACCTCGTCCCTGTGCTTTGGGGAGCCGGAGGGACAGCCGAGGCCCACGACCCTGAGACCCCTTTGCAAAAAGCCGGCTTCCCACGGAAACAGTTTTCCTGAGGTGCAGACCCTATGCCAAGTGGTGGTGGCAAGGGAAAGCAAATGCCCTCCACTTCTCTGGAAGAAACCACAGTGCCCAACCATGTTCTAAGCCCTCCCATCCTCCCTGGGCTTCTGGCAGCAGGAGTGAAAAGAGAGGAGCAGAGCACTGGGACCCGTTTGACAAAACCCGGCTTCCCACGGGAAAGTCTTTCTCCACGTGCAGACATGCTCCCAGGTGCCTGGGCAAGGGGAAGGAAACGCCATACACTGACCTGGAAGAGACCACAGGGCCCAAGCACAGTCTGAACCCTTCCCTCAACCCGGCGGTTTTGCTAGCAGGAGTTCAACCCCAACGAACACAGCCCGGAGACCCCTGAGGCAAAAACGGCTTCCGACGATCAATAGGTGCTTGCTGTGGAACACCTATCCCAAGTGGGGGAAGCCAGCTCAACAAAATGCCACACACCCAGGTGTGAGAAACAACATTGCCTTGGCTTGGTCTAAGCCCCTCACCTCGTCCCTGTGCTTTGGGGAGCCGGAGGGACAGCCGAGGCCCACGACCCTGCGACCCCTTTGCAAAAAGCCGGCTTCCCACGGAAACAGTTTTCCTGAGGTGCAGACCCTATCCCAAGTGGTTGTGGCAAGGTAAAGCAAATGCCCTCCACTTCTCTGGAAGAAACCACAGTGCCCAACCATGTTCTAAGCCCTCCCATCCATCCTGGGCTTCTGGCAACAGGAGTGAAAAGAGAGGAGCAGAGCACTGGGACCCGTTTGACAAAACCCGGCTTCCCACGGGAAAGTCTTTCTCCACGTGCAGACATGCTCCCAGGTGCCTGGGCAAGGGGAAGGAAACGCCATACACTGACCTGGAAGAGACCACAGGGCCCAGGCACAGTCTGAACCCTTCCCTCAACCCGGCGGTTTTGCTAGCAGGAGTTCAACCCCAACGAACACAGCCCGGAGACCCCTGGGGCAAAAACGGCTTCCGATGATCAATAGGTGCTTGCTGTGGAACACCTATCCCAAGTGGGGGAAGCCAGCTCAACAAAATGCCACACACCCAGGTGTGAGAAACAACATTGCCCAGGCACGGTCTAAGCCCCTCACCTCGTCCCTGTGCTTTGGGGAGCGGGAGGGACAGCCGAGGCACACGGCCCTGAGACCCCTTTGCAAAAAGCCGGCTTCCCACGGAGACAGTTTTCCTGAGGTGCACACCCTATCCCAAGTGGTTGTGGCAAGGTAAAGCAAATGCCCTCCACATCGCTGTAAGAAACCACAGTGCCCAGCCATGTTCTAAGCCCTCCCATCCTCCCTGGGCTTCTGGCAGCAGGAGTGAAAAGAGAGGAGCAGAGCACGGGGACCCGTTTGACAAAACCCGGCTTCCCACGGGAAAGTCTTTCTCCACGTGCAGACATGCTCCCAGGTGCCTGTGGCAAGGGGAAGGAAATGCCATACACTGACCTGGAAGAGACCACAGGGCCCAGGCACAGTCTGAACCCTTCCCTCAACCCGGCGGTTTTGCTAGCAGGAGTTCAACCCCAAGGAACATAGCCCGGAGACCCCTGGGGCAAAAACGGCTTCCGACGAACAATAGGTGCTTGCTGTGGAACACCTATCCCAAGTGGGGGAAGCCAGCTCAACAAAATGCCACACACCCAGGTGTAAGAAACAACATTGCCCTGGCTTGGTCTAAGCCCCTCACCTCGTCCCTGTGCTTTGGGGAGCCGGAGGGACACCCGAGGCCCACGGCCCTGAGACCCCTTTGCAAAAAGCCGGCTTCCCACCGAAACAGTTTTCCTGAGGTGCAGACCCTATCCCAAGTGGTTTTGGCAAGGTAAAGCAAATGCCCTCCACTTCTCTGGAAGAAACCACAGTGCCCAGCCATGTTCTAAGCCCTCCCATCCTCCCTGTGCTTCTGGCAGCAGGAGTGAAAAGAGAGGAACAGAGCACTTGGACCCGTTTGACAAAACCCGGCTTCCCACGGGAAAGTCTTTCTCCACGTGCAGACATGCTCCCAGGTGCCTGGGGCAAGGGGAAGGAAACGCCATACACTGACCTGGAAGAGACCACAGGGCCCAAGCACAGTCTGAACCCTTCCCTCAACCCGGCGGTTTTGCTAGCAGGAGTTCAACCCCAACGAACACAGCCCGGAGACCCCTGAGGCAAAAACGGCTTCCGACGATCAATAGGTGCTTACTGTGGAACACCTATCCCAAGTAGGGGAAGCCAGCTCAACAAAATGCCACACACCCAGGTGTGAGAAACAACATTGCCTTGGCTTGGTCTAAGCCCCTCACCTCGTCGCTGTGCTTTGGGGAGCCGGAGGGACAGCCGAGGCCCACGACCCTGCGACCCCTTTGCAAAAAGCCGGCTTCCCACGGAAACAGTTTTCCTGAGGTGCAGACCCTATCCCAAGTGGTTGTGGCAAGGTAAAGCAAATGCCCTCCACTTCTCTGGAAGAAACCACAGTGCCCAACCATGTTCTAAGCCCTCCCATCCTCCCTGGGCTTCTGGCAACAGGAGTGAAAAGAGAGGAGCAGAGCACTGGGACCCGTTTGACAAAACCCGGTTTCCCACGGGAAAGTCTTTCTCCACGTGCAGACATGCTCCCAGGTGCCTGGGCAAGGGGAAGGAAACGCCATACAGTGACCTGGAAGAGACCACAGGGCCCAGGCACAGTCTGAACCCTTCCCTCAACCCGGCGGTTTTGCTAGCAGGAGTTCAACCCCAACGAACACAGCCCGGAGACCCCTGGGGCAAAAACGGCTTCCGATGATCAATAGGTGATTGCTATGGAACACCTATCCCAATTGGGGGAAGCCAGCTCAACAAAATGCCACACACCCAGGTGTAAGAAACAACATTGCCCAGGCACGGTCTAAGCCCCTCACCTCGTCCCTGTGCTTTGGGGAGCGGGAGGGACAGCCGAGGCACACGGCCCTGAGACCCCTTTGCAAAAAGCCGGCTTCCCACGGAGACAGTTTTCCTGAGGTGCACACCCTATCCCAAGTGGTTGTGGCAAGGTAAAGCAAATGCCCTCCACTTCTCTGGAAGAAACCACAGTGCCCAGCCATGTTCTAAGCCCTCCCATCCTCCCTGGGCTTCTGGCAGCAGGAGTGAAAAGAGAGGAGCAGAGCACTGGGACCCGTTTGACAAAACCCGGCTTCCCACGGGAAAGTCTTTCTCCACGTGCAGACATGCTCCCAGGTGCCTGGGGCAAGGGGAAGGAAACGCCATACACTGACCTGGAAGAGACCACAGGGCCCAAGCACAGTCTGAACCCTTCCCTCAACCCGGCGGTTTTGCTAGCAGGAGTTCAACCCCAACGAACACAGCCCGGAGACCCCTGAGGCAAAAACGGCTTCCGACGATCAATAGGTGCTTGCTGTGGAACACCTATCCCAAGTGGGGGAAGCCAGCTCAACAAAATGCCACACACCCAGGTGTGAGAAACAACATTGCCTTGCTTGGTCTAAGCCCCTCACCTCGTCCCTGTGCTTTGGGGAGCCGGAGGGACAGCCGAGGCCCACGACCCTGCGACCCCTTTGCAAAAAGCCGGCTTCCCACGGAAACAGTTTTCCTGAGGTGCAGACCCTATCCCAAGTGGTTGTGGCAAGGTAAAGCAAATGCCCTCCACTTCTCTGGAAGAAACCACAGTGCCCAACCATGTTCTAAGCCCTCCCATCCTCCCTGGGCTTCTGGCAACAGGAGTGAAAAGAGAGGAGCAGAGCACTGGGACCCGTTTGACAAAACCCGGCTTCCCACGGGAAAGTCTTTCTCCACGTGCAGACATGCTCCCAGGTGCCTGGGCAAGGGGAAGGAAACGCCATACACTGACCTGGAAGAGACCACAGGGCCCAGGCACAGTCTGAACCCTTCCCTCAACCCGGCGGTTTTGCTAGCAGGAGTTCAACCCCAACGAACACAGCCCGGAGACCCCTGGGGCAAAAACGGCTTCCGATGATCAATAGGTGCTTGCTATGGAACACCTATCCCAATTGGGGGAAGCCAGCTCAACAAAATGCCACACACCCAGGTGTAAGAAACAACATTGCCCAGGCACGGTCTAAGCCCCTCACCTCGTCCCTGTGCTTTGGGGAGCGGGAGGGACAGCCGAGGCACACGGCCCTGAGACCCCTTTGCAAAAAGCCGGCTTCCCACGGAGACAGTTTTCCTGAGGTGCACACCCTATCCCAAGTGGTTGTGGCAAGGTAAAGCAAATGCCCTCCACTTCTCTGTAAGAAACCACAGTGCCCAGCCATGTTCTAAGCCCTCCCATCCTCCCTGGGCTTCTGGCAGCAGGAGTGAAAAGAGAGGAGCAGAGCACGGGGACCCATTTGACAAAACCCGGCTTTCCACGGGAAAGTCTTTCTCCACGTGCAGACATGCTCCCAGGTGCCTGGGGCAAGGGGAAGGAAACGACATACACTGACTGGAAGAGACCACAGGGCCCAGGCACAGTCTGAACCCTTCCCTCAACCCGGCGATTTTGCTAGCAGGAGTTCAAACCCAACGAACACAGCCCGGAGACCCCTGGGGCAAAAACGGCTTCCGACGATCAATAGTTGCTTGCTGTGGAACACCTATCCCAAGTGGGGGAAGCCAGCTCAACAAAATGCCACACACCCAGGTGTAAGAAACAACATTGCCCAGGCTTGGTCTAAGCCCCTCACCTCGTCCCTGTGCTTTGGGGAACCGGAGGGACAGCCGAGGCCCACGACCCTGAGACCCCTTTGCAAAAAGCCGGCTTCCCAAGGATACAGTTTTCCTGAGGTGCAGACCCTATCCCAAGTGGTTGTGGCAAGGTAAGCAAATGCCCTCCACTTCTCTGGAAGAAACCACAGTGCCCAACCATGTTCTAAGCCCTCCCATCCTCCCTGGGCTTCTGGCAGCAGGAGTGAAAAGAGAGGAGCAGAGCACTGGGACCCGTTTGACAAAAACCGGCTTCCCACGGGAAAGTCTTTCTCCACGTGCAGACATGCTCCCAGGTGCCTGTGGCAAGGGGAAAGAAATGCCATACACTGACCTGGAAGAGACCACAGGGCCTAGGCACAGTCTGAACCCTTCCCTCAACGCGGCGGTTTTGCTAGCAGGAGTTCAACCCCAACGAACACAGCCCGGAGACCCCTGAGGCAAAAACAGCTTCCGACGATCAATAACTGCTTGCTGTGGAACACCTATCCCAAGTGGGGGAAGCCAGCTCAACAAAATGCCACACACCCAGGTGTAAGAAACAACATTGCCTTGGCTTGGTCTAAGCCCATCACCTCGTCCCTGTGCTTTGGGGAGCCGGAGGGACAGCCGAGGCCCACGACCCTGAGACCCCTTTGCAAAAAGCCGGCTTCCCACGGAAACAGTTTTCCTGAGGTGCAGACCCTATGCCAAGTGGTGGTGGCAAGGGAAAGCAAATGCCCTCCACTTCTCTGGAAGAAACCACAGTGCCCAACCATGTTCTAAGCCCTCCCATCCTCCCTGGGCTTCTGGCAGCAGGAGTGAAAAGAGAGGAGCAGAGCACTGGGACCCGTTTGACAAAACCCGGCTTCCCACGGGAAAGTCTTTCTCCACGTGCAGACATGCTCCCAGGTGCCTGGGCAAGGGGAAGGAAACGCCATACACTGACCTGGAAGAGACCACAGGGCCCAAGCACAGTCTGAACCCTTCCCTCAACCCGGCGGTTTTGCTAGCAGGAGTTCAACCCCAACGAACACAGCCCGGAGACCCCTGAGGCAAAAACGGCTTCCGACGATCAATAGGTGCTTGCTGTGGAACACCTATCCCAAGTGGGGGAAGCCAGCTCAACAAAATGCCACACACCCAGGTGTGAGAAACAACATTGCCTTGGCTTGGTCTAAGCCCCTCACCTCGTCCCTGTGCTTTGGGGAGCCGGAGGGACAGCCGAGGCCCACGACCCTGCGACCCCTTTGCAAAAAGCCGGCTTCCCACGGAAACAGTTTTCCTGAGGTGCAGACCCTATCCCAAGTGGTTGTGGCAAGGTAAAGCAAATGCCCTCCACTTCTCTGGAAGAAACCACAGTGCCCAACCATGTTCTAAGCCCTCCCATCCATCCTGGGCTTCTGGCAACAGGAGTGAAAAGAGAGGAGCAGAGCACTGGGACCCGTTTGACAAAACCCGGCTTCCCACGGGAAAGTCTTTCTCCACGTGCAGACATGCTCCCAGGTGCCTGGGCAAGGGGAAGGAAACGCCATACACTGACCTGGAAGAGACCACAGGGCCCAGGCACAGTCTGAACCCTTCCCTCAACCCGGCGGTTTTGCTAGCAGGAGTTCAACCCCAACGAACACAGCCCGGAGACCCCTGGGGCAAAAACGGCTTCCGATGATCAATAGGTGCTTGCTGTGGAACACCTATCCCAAGTGGGGGAAGCCAGCTCAACAAAATGCCACACACCCAGGTGTGAGAAACAACATTGCCCAGGCACGGTCTAAGCCCCTCACCTCGTCCCTGTGCTTTGGGGAGCGGGAGGGACAGCCGAGGCACACGGCCCTGAGACCCCTTTGCAAAAAGCCGGCTTCCCACGGAGACAGTTTTCCTGAGGTGCACACCCTATCCCAAGTGGTTGTGGCAAGGTAAAGCAAATGCCCTCCACTTCGCTGTAAGAAACCACAGTGCCCAGCCATGTTCTAAGCCCTCCCATCCTCCCTGGGCTTCTGGCAGCGGGAGTGAAAAGAGAGGAGCAGAGCACGGGGACCCGTTTGACAAAACCCGGCTTCCCACGGGAAAGTCTTTCTCCACGTGCAGACATGCTCCCAGGTGCCTGTGGCAAGGGGAAGGGAATGCCATACACTGACCTGGAAGAGACCACAGGGCCCAGGCACAGTCTGAACCCTTCCCTCAACCCGGCGGTTTTGCTAGCAGGAGTTCAACCCCAAGGAACATAGCCCGGAGACCCCTGGGGCAAAAACGGCTTCCGACGAACAATAGGTGCTTGCTGTGGAACACCTATCCCAAGTGGGGGAAGCCAGCTCAACAAAATGCCACACACCCAGGTGTAAGAAACAACATTGCCCTGGCTTGGTCTAAGCCCCTCACCTCGTCCCTGTGCTTTGGGGAGCCGGAGGGACACCCGAGGCCCACGGCCCTGAGACCCCTTTGCAAAAAGCTGGCTTCCCACCGAAACAGTTTTCCTGAGGTGCAGACCCTATCCCAAGTGGTTTTGGCAAGGTAAAGCAAATGCCCTCCACTTCTCAGGAAGAAACCACAGTGCCCAGCCATGTTCTAAGCCCTCCCATCCTCCCTGTGCTTCTGGCAGCAGGAGTGAAAAGAGAGGAGCAGAGCACTGGGACCCGTTTGACAAAACCCGGCTTCCCACGGGAAAGTCTTTCTCCACGTGCAGACATGCTCCCAGGTGCCTGGGGCAAGGGGAAGGAAACGCCATACACTGACCTGGAAGAGACCACAGGGCCCAAGCACAGTCTGAACCCTTCCCTCAACCCGGCGGTTTTGCTAGCAGGAGTTCAACCCCAACGAACACAGCCCGGAGACCCCTGAGGCAAAAACGGCTTCCGACGATCAATAGGTGCTTTCTGTGGAACACCTATCCCAAGTGGGGGAAGCCAGCTCAACAAAATGCCACACACCCAGGTGTGAGAAACAACATTGCCTTGGCTTGGTCTAAGCCCCTCACCTCGTCCCTGTGCTTTGGGGAGCCGGAGGGACAGCCGAGGCCCACGACCCTGCGACCCCTTTGCAAAAAGCCGGCTTCCCACGGAAACAGTTTTCCTGAGGTGCAGACCCTATCCCAAGTGGTTGTGGCAAGGTAAAGCAAATGCCCTCCACTTCTCTGGAAGAAACCACAGTGCCCAACCATGTTCTAAGCCCTCCCATCCTCCCTGGGCTTCTGGCAACAGGAGTGAAAAGAGAGGAGCAGAGCACTGGGACCCGTTTGACAAAACCCGGCTTCCCACGGGAAAGTCTTTCTCCACGTGCAGACATGCTCCCAGGTGCCTGGGCAAGGGGAAGGAAACGCCATACACTGACCTGGAAGAGACCACAGGGCCCAGGCACAGTCTGAACCCTTCCCTCAACCCGGCGGTTTTGCTAGCAGGAGTTCAACCCCAACGAACACAGCCCGGAGACCCCTGGGGCAAAAACGGCTTCCGATGATCAATAGGTGCTTGCTATGGAACACCTATCCCAATTGGGGGAAGCCAGCTCAACAAAATGCCACACACCCAGGTGTAAGAAAAAACATTGCCCAGGCACGGTCTAAGCCCCTCACCTCGTCCCTGTGCTTTGGGGAGCGGGAGGGACAGCCGAGGCACACGGCCCTGAGACCCCTTTGCAAAAAGCCGGCTTCCCACGGAGACAGTTTTCCTGAGGTGCACACCCTATCCCAAGTGGTTGTGGCAAGGTAAAGCAAATGCCCTCCACTTCTCTGTAAGAAACCACAGTGCCCAGCCATGTTCTAAGCCCTCCCATCCTCCCTGGGCTTCTGGCAGCAGGAGTGAAAAGAGAGGAGCAGAGCACGGGGACCCGTTTGACAAAACCCGGCTTTCCACGGGAAAGTCTTTCTCCACGTGCAGACATGCTCCCAGGTGCCTGGGGCAAGGGGAAGGAAACGCCATACACTGACTGGAAGAGACCACAGGGCCCAGGCACAGTCTGAACCCTTCCCTCAACCCGGCGATTTTGCTAGGAGGAGTTCAAACCCAACGAACACAGCCCGGAGACCCCTGGGGCAAAAACGGCTTCCGACGATCAATAGTTGCTTGCTGTGGAACACCTATCCCAAGTGGGGGAAGCCAGCTCAACAAAATGCCACACACCCAGGTGTAAGAAACAACATTGCCCAGGCTTGGTCTAAGCCCCTCACCTCGTCCCTGTGCTTTGGGGAGCCGGAGGGACAGCCGAGGCCCACGACCCTGAGACCCCTTTGCAAAAAGCCGGCTTCCCAAGGATACAGTTTTCCTGAGGTGCAGACCCTATCCCAAGTGGTTGTGGCAAGGTAAGCAAATGCCCTCCACTTCTCTGGAAGAAACCACAGTGCCCAACCATGTTCTAAGCCCTCCCATCCTCCCTGGGCTTCTGGCAGCAGGAGTGAAAAGAGAGGAGCAGAGCACTGGGACCCGTTTGACAAAAACCGGCTTCCCACGGGAAAGTCTTTCTCCACGTGCAGACATGCTCCCAGGTGCCTGTGGCAAGGGGAAAGAAATGCCATACACTGACCTGGAAGAGACCACAGGGCCTAGGCACAGTCTGAACCCTTCCCTCAACCCGGCGGTTTTGCTAGCAGGAGTTCAACCCCAACGAACACAGCCCGGAGACCCCTGAGGCAAAAACGGCTTCCGACGATCAATAACTGCTTGCTGTGGAACACCTATCCCAAGTGGGGGAAGCCAGCTCAACAAAATGCCACACACCCAGGTGTAAGAAACAACATTGCCTTGGCTTGGTCTAAGCCCCTCACCACGTCCCTGTGCTTTGGGGAGCCGGAGGGACAGCCGAGGCCCACGACCCTGAGACCCCTTTGCAAAAAGCCGGCTTCCCACGGAAACAGTTTTCCTGAGGTGCAGACCCTATGCCAAGTGGTGGTGGCAAGGGAAAGCAAATGCCCTCCACTTCTCTGGAAGAAACCACAGTGCCCAACCATGTTCTAAGCCCTCCCATCCTCCCTGGGCTTCTGGCAGCAGGAGTGAAAAGAGAGGAGCAGAGCACTGGGACCCGTTTGACAAAACCCGGCTTCCCACGGGAAAGTCTTTCTCCACGTGCAGACATGCTCCCAGGTGCCTGGGCAAGGGGAAGGAAACGGCATACACTGACCTGGAAGAGACCACAGGGCCCAAGCACAGTATGATCCCTTCCCTCAACCCGGCGGTTTTGCTAGCAGGGGTTCAACCCCAACGAACACAGCCCGGAGACCCCTGGGGCAAAAACGGCTTCCGACGAACAATAGGCGCTTGCTGTGCAAAACCAATCCCAAGTGGGGGTAGCCAGCTCAACAAAATGCCACACACCCAGGTGTAAGAAACAACATTGCCCAGGCATGGTCTAAGCCCCTCACCTCGTCCCTGTGCTTTGGGGAGCTGGAGGGACACCCGAGGCACACGGCCCTGAGACCCCTTTGCAAAAAGCCGGCTTCCCACGGAAACAGTTTTCCTGAGGTGCAGACCCTATCCCAAGTGGTTGTGGCAAGGTAAAGCAAATGCCCTCCACTTCTCTGGAAGAAACCACAGTGCCCAGCCATGTTCTAAGCCCTTCCATCCTCCCTGGGCTTCTGGCAGCAGGAGTGAAAAGAGAGGAGCAGAGCACTGGGACCCGTTTGACAAAACCCGGCTTCCCACGGGAAAGGCTTTCTCCACGTGCAGACATGCTCCCAGGTGCCTGGGGCAAGGGGAAGGAAACGCCATACACTGACCTGGAAGAGACCACAGGGCCCAGGCACAGTCTGAACCCTTCCCTCAACCCGGCAGTTTTGCTAGCAGGAGTTCAACCCCAACGAACACAGCCCGGAGACCCCTGGGGCAAAAACGGCTTCCGACGAACAATAGGTGCTTGATGTGGAACAGCTATCCCAAGTGGGGGAAGCCAGCTCAACAAAATGCCACAAACCCAGGTGTAAGAAACAACATTGCCCAGGCATGGTCTAAGCCCCTCACCTCGTCCCTGTGCTTTGGGGAGCCGGAGGGACAGCCGAGGCCCACGACCCTGAGACTCCTTTGCAAAAAGCCGGCTTCCCACGGAAACAGTTTTCCTGAGGTGCAGACCCTATCCCAAGTGGTTGTGGCAAGGTAAAGCAAATGCCCTCCACTTCTCTGGAAGAAACCACAGTGCCCAACCATGTTCTAAGCCCTCCCATCCTCCCTGGGCTTCTGGCAGCAGGAGTGAAAAGAGAGGAGCAGAGCACTGGGACCCGTTTGACAAAACCCGGCTTTCCACGGGAAAGTCTTTCTCCACGTGCAGACATGCTCCCAGGTGCCTGGGGCAAGGGGAAGGAAATGCCATACACTGACCTGGAAGAGACCACAGGGCCCAGGCACAGTCTGAACCCTTCCCTCAACCCGGCGGTTTTGCTAGCAGGAGTTCAACCCCAACGAACACAGCCCGGAGACCCCTGGGGCAAAAACGGCTTCCGACGATCAATAGTTGCTTGCTGTGGAACACCTATCCCAAGTGGGGGAAGCCAGCTCAACAAAATGCCACACACCCAGGTGTAAGAAACAACATTGCCCAGGCTTGGTCTAAGCCCCTCACCTCGTCCCTGTGCTTTGGGGAGCCGGAGGGACAGCCGAGGTCCACGACCCTGAGACCCCTTTGCAAAAAGCCGGCTTCCCAAAGGAAACAGTTTTCCTGAGGTGCAGACCCTATCCCAAGTGGTTGTGGCAAGGTAAGCAAATGCCCTCCACTTCTCTGGAAGAAACCACAGTGCCCAACCATGTTCTAAGCCCTCCCATCCTCCCTGGGCTTCTGGCAGCAGGAGTGAAAAGAGAGGAGCAGAGCACTGGGACCCGTTTGACAAAACCCGGCTTCCCACGGGAAAGTCTTTCTCCGCGTGCAGACATGCTCCCAGGTGCCTGGGGCAAGGGGAAGGAAATGCCATACACTGACCTGGAAGAGACCACAGGGCCCAGGCACAGTCTGAACCCTTCCCTCAACCCGGCGGTTTTGCTAGCAGGAGTTCAACCCCAACGAACACAGCCCGGAGACCCCTGGATCCAAAAGGGCTTCCGACGAACAATAGGTGCTTGCTGTGGAACACCTATCCCAAGTGGGGGTAGCCAGCTCAACAAAATGCCACACACCCAGGTGTAAGAAACAACAATGCCCAGGCATGGTCTAAGCCCCTCACCTCGTCCCTGTGCTTTGGGGAGCCGGAGGGACAGCCTAGGCACACGGCCCTGAGACCCCTTTGCAAAAAGCCGGCTTCCCACGGAGACAGTTTTCCTGAGGTTCAGACCCTATCCCAAGTGGTTGTGGCAAGGTAAAGCAAATGCCCTCCACTTCTCTGGAAGAAACCACAGTGCCCAGCCATGTTCTAAGCCCTCCCATCCTCCCTGGGCTTCTGGCAGCAGAAGTGAAAAGAGAGGAGCAGAGCACGGGGACCCGTTTGACAAAAACCGGCTTCCCACGGGAAAGTCTTTGTCCACGTGCAGACATGCTCCCAGGTGCCTGGGGCAAGGGGAAGGAAAGGCCATACACTGACCTGGAAGAGAACACAGGGCCCAGGCACAGTCTGAACCCTTCCCTCAACCCGGCGGTTTTGCTAGCAGGAGTTCAACCCCAACGAACACAGCCCGGAGACCCCTGAGGCAAAAACGGCTTCCGACGATCAATAGGTGCTTGCTGTGGAACACCTATCCCAAGTGGGGGAAGCCAGCTCAACAAAATGCCACACACCCAGGTGTAAGAAACAACATTGCCTTGGCTTGGTCTAAGCCCCTCACCTCGTCCCTGTGCTTTGGGGAGCCGGAGGGACAGCCGAGGCCCACGACCCTGAGACCCCTTTGCAAAAAGCCGGCTTCCCACCGAAAGAGATTTCCTGAGGTGCAGACCCTATCCCAAGTGGTTGTGGCAAGGTAAAGCAAATGCCCTCCACTTCTCTGTAAGAAACCACAGTGCCCAGCCATGTTCTAAGCCCTCCCATCCTCCCTGGGCTTCTGGCAGCAGGAGTGAAAAGAGAGGAGCAGAGCACGGGGACCCGTTTGACAAAAACCGGCTTCCAACGGGAAAGTCTTTCTCCACGTGCAGACATGCTCCCAGGTGCCTGTGGCAAGGGGAAGGGAATGCCATACACTGACCTGGAAGAGACCACAGGGCCCAGGCACAGTCTGAACCCTTCCCTCAACCCGGCGGTTTTGCTAGCAGGAGTTCAACCCCAACGAACATAGCCCGGAGACCCCTGGGGCAAAAACGGCTTCCGACGATCAATAGGTGCTTGCTGTGGAACACCTATCCCAAGTGGGGGAAGCCAGCTCAACAAAATGCCACACACCCAGGTGTGAGAAACAACATTGCCTTGGCTTGGTCTAAGCCCCTCACCTCGTCCCTGTGCTTTGGGGAGCCGGAGGGACAGCCGAGGCCCACGACCCTGCGACCCCTTTGCAAAAAGCCGGCTTCCCACGGAAACAGTTTTCCTGAGGTGCAGACCCTATCCCAAGTGGTTGTGGCAAGGTAAAGCAAATGCCCTCCACTTCTCTGGAAGAAACCACAGTGCCCAACCATGTTTTAAGCCCTTCCATCCTCCCTGGGCTTCTGGCAGCAGGAGTGAAAAGAGAGGAGCAGAGCACTGGGACCCGTTTGACAAAACCCGGCTTCCCACGGGAAAGGCTTTCTCCACGTGCAGACATGCTCCCAGGTGCCTGGGGCAAGGGGAAGGAAACGCCATACACTGACCTGGAAGAGACCACAGGGCCCAGGCACAGTCTGAACCCTTCCCTCAACCCGGCAGTTTTGCTAGCAGGAGTTCAACCCCAACGAACACAGCCCGGAGACCCCTGGGGCAAAAACGGCTTCCGACGAACAATAGGTGCTTGATGTGGAACAGCTATCCCAAGTGGGGGAAGCCAGCTCAACAAAATGCCACAAACCCAGGTGTAAGAAACAACATTGCCCAGGCATGGTCTAAGCCCTCACCTCGTCCCTGTGCTTTGGGGAGCCGGAGGGACAGCCGAGGCCCACGACCCTGAGACCCCTTTGCAAAAAGCCGGCTTCCCACGGAAACAGTTTTCCTGAGGTGCAGACCCTATCCCAAGTGGTTGTGGCAAGGTAAAGCAAATGCCCTCCACTTCTCTGGAAGAAACCACAGTGCCCAACCATGTTCTAAGCCCTCCCATCCTCCCTGGGCTTCTGGCAGCAGGAGTGAAAAGAGAGGAGCAGAGCACTGGGACCCGTTTGACAAAACCCGGCTTTCCACGGGAAAGTCTTTCTCCACGTGCAGACATGCTCCCAGGTGCCTGGGGCAAGGGGAAGGAAATGCCATACACTGACCTGGAAGAGACCACAGGGCCCAGGCACAGTCTGAACCCTTCCCTCAACCCGGCGATTTTGCTAGCAGGAGATCAACCCCAACGAACACAGCCCGGAGACCTCTGGGGCAAAAACGGCTTCCGACGATCAATAGTTGCTTGCTGTGGAACACCTATCCCAAGTGGGGGAAGCCAGCTCAACAAAATGCCACACACCCAGGTGTAAGAAACAACATTGCCCAGGCTTGGTCTAAGCCCCTCACCTCGTCCCTGTGCTTTGGGGAGCCGGAGGGACAGCCGAGGCCCAAGGCCCTGAGACCCCTTTGCAAAAAGCCGGCTTCCCACCGAAAGAGTTTTCCTGAGGTGCAGACCCTATCCCAAGTGGTTGTGGCAAGGTAAAGCAAATGCCCTCCACTTCTCTGTAAGGAACCACAGTGCCCAGCCATGTTCTAAGCCCTCCCATCCTCCCTGGGCTTCTGGCAGCAGGAGTGAAAAGAGAGGAGCAGAGCACGGGGACCCGTTTGACAAAACCCGGCTTCCCACGGGAAAGTCTTTCTCCACGTGCAGACATGCTCCCAGGTGCCTGTGGCAAGGGGAAGGAAATGCCATACACTGACCTGGAAGAGACCACAGGGCCCAGGCACAGTCTGAACCTTTCCCTCAACCCGGCGGTTTTGCTAGCAGGAGTTCAACCCCAACAACATAGCCCGGAGACCCCTGGGGCAAAAACGGCTCCGACGAACAATAGGTGCTTGCTGTGGAACACCTATCCCAAGAGGGGGTAGCCAGCTCAACAAAATGCCACAAACCCAGGTGTAAGAAACAACATTGCCCAGGCATGGTCTAAGCCCCTCACCTCGTCCCTGTGCTTTGGGGAGCCGGAGGGACAGCCGAGGCACACGGCCCTGAGACCCCTTTGCAAAAAGCCGGCTTCCCACGGAGACAGTTTTCCTGAGGTGCAGACCCTATCCCAAGTGGTTGTGGCAAGGTAAAGCAAATGCCCTCCACTTCTCTGGAAGAAACCACAGTGCCCAGCCATGTTCTAAGCCCTCCCATCCTCCCTGGGCTTCTGGCAGCAGGAGTGAAAAGAGAGGAGTAGAGCACTGGGACCCGTTTGACAAAAACCGGCTTTCCACGGGAAAGTCTTTCTCCACGTGGAGACATGCTCCCAGGTGCCTGGGGCAAGGGGAAGGAAATGCCATACACTGACCTGGAAGAGACCACAGGGCCCAGGCACAGTCTGAACCCTTCCCTCAAATCGGCGGTTTTGCTAGCAGGAGTTCAACCCCAACGAACACAGCCCGGAGACCCCTGGGGCAAAAACGGCTTCCGACGATCAATAGGTGCTTGCTGTGGAACACCTATCCCAAGTGGGGGAAGCCCGCTCAACAAAATGCCACACACCCAGGTGTAAGAAACAACATTGCCCAGGCTTGGTCTAAGCCCCTCACCTCGTCCCTGTGCTTTGGGGAGCCGGAGGGACAGCCGAGGTCCACGACCCTGAGACCCCTTTGCAAAAAGCCGGCTTCCCAAAGGAAACAGTTTTCCTGAGGTGCAGACCCTATCCCAAGTGGTTGTGGCAAGGTAAGCAAATGCCCTCCACTTCTCTGGAAGAAACCACAGTGCCCAACCATGTTCTAAGCCCTCCCATCCTCCCTGGGCTTCTGGCAGCAGGAGTGAAAAGAGAGGAGCAGAGCACTGGGACCCGTTTGACAAAACCCGGCTTCCCACGGGAAAGTCTTTCTCCGCGTGCAGACATGCTCCCAGGTGCCTGGGGCAAGGGGAAGGAAATGCCATACACTGACCTGGAAGAGACCACAGGGCCCAGGCACAGTCTGAACCCTTCCCTCAACCCGGCGGTTTTGCTAGCAGGAGTTCAACCCCAACGAACACAGCCCGGAGACCCCTGGATCCAAAAGGGCTTCCGACGAACAATAGGTGCTTGCTGTGGAACACCTATCCCAAGTGGGGGTAGCCAGCTCAACAAAATGCCACACACCCAGGTGTAAGAAACAACAATGCCCAGGCATGGTCTAAGCCCCTCACCTCGTCCCTGTGCTTTGGGGAGCCGGAGGGACAGCCTAGGCACACGGCCCTGAGACCCCTTTGCAAAAAGCCGGCTTCCCACGGAGACAGTTTTCCTGAGGTTCAGACCCTATCCCAAGTGGTTGTGGCAAGGTAAAGCAAATGCCCTCCACTTCTCTGGAAGAAACCACAGTGCCCAGCCATGTTCTAAGCCCTCCCATCCTCCCTGGGCTTCTGGCAGCAGAAGTGAAAAGAGAGGAGCAGAGCACGGGGACCCGTTTGACAAAACCCGGCTTCCCACGGGAAAGTCTTTCTCCACGTGCAGACATGCTCCCAGGTGCCTGTGGCAAGGGGAAGGAAATGCCATACACTGACCTGGAAGAGACCACAGGGCCCAGGCACAGTCTGAACCTTTCCCTCAACCCGGCGGTTTTGCTAGCAGGAGTTCAACCCCAACAACATAGCCCGGAGACCCCTGGGGCAAAAACGGCTCCGACGAACAATAGGTGCTTGCTGTGGAACACCTATCCCAAGTGGGGGTAGCCAGCTCAACAAAATGCCACAAACCCAGGTGTAAGAAACAACATTGCCCAGGCATGGTCTAAGCCCCTCACCTCGTCCCTGTGCTTTGGGGAGCCGGAGGGACAGCCGAGGCACACGGCCCTGAGACCCCTTTGCAAAAAGCCGGCTTCCCACGGAGACAGTTTTCCTGAGGTGCAGACCCTATCCCAAGTGGTTGTGGCAAGGTAAAGCAAATGCCCTCCACTTCTCTGGAAGAAACCACAGTGCCCAGCCATGTTCTAAGCCCTCCCATCCTCCCTGGGCTTCTGGCAGCAGGAGTGAAAAGAGAGGAGTAGAGCACTGGGACCCGTTTGACAAAAACCGGCTTTCCACGGGAAAGTCTTTCTCCACGTGGAGACATGCTCCCAGGTGCCTGGGGCAAGGGGAAGGAAATGCCATACACTGACCTGGAAGAGACCACAGGGCCCAGGCACAGTCTGAACCCTTCCCTCAACCCGGCGGTTTTGCTAGCAGGAGTTCAACCCCAACGAACACAGCCCGGAGACCCCTGGGGCAAAAACGGCTTCCGACGATCAATAGGTGCTTGCTGTGGAACACCTATCCCAAGTGGGGGAAGCCAGCTCAACAAAATGCCACACACCCAGGTGTAAGAAACAACATTGCCCAGGCTTGGTCTAAGCCCCTCACCTCGTCCCTGTGCTTTGGGGAGCCGGAGGGACAGCCGAGGCCCACGGCCCTGAGACCCCTTTGCAAAAAGCCGGCTTCCCACCGAAAGAGTTTTCCTGAGGTGCAGACCCTATCCCAAGTGGTTGTGGCAAGGTAAAGCAAATGCCCTCCACTTCTCTGGAAGAAACCACAGTGCCCAGCCATGTTCTAAGCCCTCCCATCCTCCCTGGGCTTCTGGCAGCAGGAGTGAAAAGAGAGGAGTAGAGCACTGGGACCCGTTTGACAAAAACCGGCTTTCCACGGGAAAGTCTTTCTCCACGTGCAGACATGCTCCCAGGTGCCTGGGGCAAGGGGAAGGAAATGCCATACACTGACCTGGAAGAGACCACAGGGCCCAGGCACAGTCTGAACCCTTCCCTCAACCCGGCGGTTTTGCTAGCAGGAGTTCAACCCCAACGAACACAGCCCGGAGACCCCTGGGGCAAAAACGGCTTCCGACGATCAATAGGTGCTTGCTGTGGAACACCTATCCCAAGTGGGGGAAGCCAGCTCAACAAAATGCCACACACCCAGGTGTAAGAAACAACATTGCCCAGGCTTGGTCTAAGCCCCTCACCTCGTCCCTGTGCTTTGGGGAGCCGGAGGGACAGCCGAGGTCCACGACCCTGAGACCCCTTTGCAAAAAGCCGGCTTCCCAAAGGAAACAGTTTTCCTGAGGTGCAGACCCTATCCCAAGTGGTTGTGGCAAGGTAAGCAAATGCCCTCCACTTCTCTGGAAGAAACCACAGTGCCCAACCATGTTCTAAGCCCTCCCATCCTCCCTGGGCTTCTGGCAGCAGGAGTGAAAAGAGAGGAGCAGAGCATGGGACCCGTTTGACAAAACCCGGCTTCCCACGGGAAAGTCTTTCTCCGCGTGCAGACATGCTCCCAGGTGCCTGGGGCAAGGGGAAGGAAATGCCATACACTGACCTGGAAGAGACCACAGGGCCCAGGCACAGTCTGAACCCTTCCCTCAACCCGGCGGTTTTGCTAGCAGGAGTTCAACCCCAACGAACACAGCCCGGAGACCCCTGGACCCAAAAGGGCTTCCGACGAACAATAGGTGCTTGCTGTGGAACACCTATCCCAAGTGGGGGTAGCCAGCTCAACAAAATGCCACACACCCAGGTGTAAGAAACAACAATGCCCAGGCATGGTCTAAGCCCCTCACCTCGTCCCTGTGCTTTGGGGAGCCGGAGGGACAGCCTAGGCACACGGCCCTGAGACCCCTTTGCAAAAAGCCGGCTTCCCACGGAGACAGTTTTCCTGAGGTTCAGACCCTATCCCAAGTGGTTGTGGCAAGGTAAAGCAAATGCCCTCCACTTCTCTGGAAGAAACCACAGTGCCCAGCCATGTTCTAAGCCCTCCCATCCTCCCTGGGCTTCTGGCAGCAGAAGTGAAAAGAGAGGAGCAGAGCACGGGGACCCGTTTGACAAAAACCGGCTTCCCACGGGAAAGTCTTTGTCCACGTGCAGACATGCTCCCAGGTGCCTGGGGCAAGGGGAAGGAAAGGCCATACACTGACCTGGAAGAGAACACAGGGCCCAGGCACAGTCTGAACCCTTCCCTCAACCCGGCGGTTTTGCTAGCAGGAGTTCAACCCCAACGAACACAGCCCGGAGACCCCTGAGGCAAAAACGGCTTCCGACGATCAATAGGTGCTTGCTGTGGAACACCTATCCCAAGTGGGGGAAGCCAGCTCAACAAAATGCCACACACCCAGGTGTAAGAAACAACATTGCCTTGGCTTGGTCTAAGCCCCTCACCTCGTCCCTGTGCTTTGGGGAGCCGGAGGGACAGCCGAGGCCCACGACCCTGAGACCCCTTTGCAAAAAGCCGGCTTCCCACCGAAAGAGATTTCCTGAGGTGCAGACCCTATCCCAAGTGGTTGTGGCAAGGTAAAGCAAATGCCCTCCACTTCTCTGTAAGAAACCACAGTGCCCAGCCATGTTCTAAGCCCTCCCATCCTCCCTGGGCTTCTGGCAGCAGGAGTGAAAAGAGAGGAGCAGAGCACGGGGACCCGTTTGACAAAAACCGGCTTCCAACGGGAAAGTCTTTCTCCACGTGCAGACATGCTCCCAGGTGCCTGTGGCAAGGGGAAGGTAATGCCATACACTGACCTGGAAGAGACCACAGGGCCCAGGCACAGTCTGAACCCTTCCCTCAACCCGGCGGTTTTGCTAGCAGGAGTTCAACCCCAACGAACAGAGCCCGGAGACCCCTGGGGCAAAAACGGCTTCCGACGATCAATAGGTGCTTGCTGTGGAACACCTATCCCAAGTGGGGGAAGCCAGCTCAACAAAATGCCACACACCCAGGTGTGAGAAACAACATTGCCTTGGCTTGGTCTAAGCCCCTCACCTCGTCCCTGTGCTTTGGGGAGCCGGAGGGACAGCCGAGGCCCACGACCCTGCGACCCCTTTGCAAAAAGCCGGCTTCCCACGGAAACAGTTTTCCTGAGGTGCAGACCCTATCCCAAGTGGTTGTGGCAAGGTAAAGCAAATGCCCTCCACTTCTCTGGAAGAAACCACAGTGCCCAACCATGTTCTAAGCCCTCCCATCCATCCTGGGCTTCTGGCAACAGGAGTGAAAAGAGAGGAGCAGAGCACTGGGACCCGTTTGACAAAACCCGGCTTCCCACGGGAAAGTCTTTCTCCACGTGCAGACATGCTCCCAGGTGCCTGGGGCAAGGGGAAGGAAACGCCATACACTGACTGGAAGAGACCACAGGGCCCAGGCACAGTCTGAACCCTTCCCTCAACCCGGCGATTTTGCTAGCAGGAGTTCAAACCCAACGAACACAGCCCGGAGACCCCTGGGGCAAAACGGCTTCCGACGATCAATAGTTGCTTGCTGTGGAACACCTATCCCAAGTGGGGGAAGCCAGCTCAACAAAATGCCACACACCCAGGTGTAAGAAACAACATTGCCCAGGCTTGGTCTAAGCCCCTCACCTCGTCCCTGTGCTTTGGGGAGCCGGAGGGACAGCCGAGGCCCACGACCCTGAGACCCCTTTGCAAAAAGCCGGCTTCCCAAGGATACAGTTTTCCTGAGGTGCAGACCCTATCCCAAGTGGTTGTGGCAAGGTAAGCAAATGCCCTCCACTTCTCTGGAAGAAACCACAGTGCCCAACCATGTTTTAAGCCCTCCCATCCTCCCTGGGCTTCTGGCAGCAGGAGTGAAAAGAGAGGAGCAGAGCACTGGGACCCGTTTGACAAAAACCGGCTTCCCACGGGAAAGTCTTTCTCCACGTGCAGACATGCTCCCAGGTGCCTGTGGCAAGGGGAAAGAAATGCCATACACTGACCTGGAAGAGACCACAGGGCCTATGCACAGTCTGAACCCTTCCCTCAACCCGGCGGTTTTGCTAGCAGGAGTTCAACCCCAACGAACACAGCCCGGAGACCCCTGGATCCAAAAGGGCTTCCGACGAACAATAGGTGCTTGCTGTGGAACACCTATCCCAAGTGGGGGTAGCCAGCTCAACAAAATGCCACACACCCAGGTGTAAGAAACAACAATGCCCAGGCATGGTCTAAGCCCCTCACCTCGTCCCTGTGCTTTGGGGAGCCGGAGGGACAGCCTAGGCACACGGCCCTGAGACCCCTTTGCAAAAAGCCGGCTTCCCACGGAGACAGTTTTCCTGAGGTTCAGACCCTATCCCAAGTGGTTGTGGCAAGGTAAAGCAAATGCCCTCCACTTCTCTGGAAGAAACCACAGTGCCCAGCCATGTTCTAAGCCCTCCCATCCTCCCTGGGCTTCTGGCAGCAGAAGTGAAAAGAGAGGAGCAGAGCACGGGGACCCGTTTGACAAAAACCGGCTTCCCACGGGAAAGTCTTTGTCCACGTGCAGACATGCTCCCAGGTGCCTGGGGCAAGGGGAAGGAAACGCCATACACTGACTGGAAGAGACCACAGGGCCCAGGCACAGTCTGAACCCTTCCCTCAACCCGGCGATTTTGCTAGCAGGAGTTCAAACCCAACGAACACAGCCCGGAGACCCCTGGGGCAAAACGGCTTCCGACGATCAATAGTTGCTTGCTGTGGAACACCTATCCCAAGTGGGGGAAGCCAGCTCAACAAAATGCCACACACCCAGGTGTAAGAAACAACATTGCCCAGGCTTGGTCTAAGCCCCTCACCTCGTCCCTGTGCTTTGGGGAGCCGGAGGGACAGCCGAGGCCCACGACCCTGAGACCCCTTTGCAAAAAGCCGGCTTCCCAAGGATACAGTTTTCCTGAGGTGCAGACCCTATCCCAAGTGGTTGTGGCAAGGTAAGCAAATGCCCTCCACTTCTCTGGAAGAAACCACAGTGCCCAACCATGTTTTAAGCCCTCCCATCCTCCCTGGGCTTCTGGCAGCAGGAGTGAAAAGAGAGGAGCAGAGCACTGGGACCCGTTTGACAAAAACCGGCTTCCCACGGGAAAGTCTTTCTCCACGTGCAGACATGCTCCCAGGTGCCTGTGGCAAGGGGAAAGAAATGCCATACACTGACCTGGAAGAGACCACAGGGCCTAGGCACAGTCTGAACCCTTCCCTCAACCCGGCGGTTTTGCTAGCAGGAGTTCAACCCCAACGAACACAGCCCGGAGACCCCTGAGGCAAAAACGGCTTCCGACGATCAATAACTGCTTGCTGTGGAACACCTATCCCAAGTGGGGGAAGCCAGCTCAACAAAATGCCACACACCCAGGTGTAAGAAACAACATTGCCTTGGCTTGGTCTAAGCCCATCACCTCGTCCCTGTGCTTTGGGGAGCCGGAGGGACAACCGAGGCCCACGACCCTGAGACCCCTTTGCAAAAAGCCGGCTTCCCACGGAAACAGTTTTCCTAAGGTGCAGACCCTATGCCAAGTGGTGGTGGCAAGGGAAAGCAAATGCCCTCCACTTCTCTGGAAGAAACCACAGTGCCCAACCATGTTCTAAGCCCTCCCATCCTCCCTGGGCTTCTGGCAGCAGGAGTGAAAAGAGAGGAGCAGAGCACTGGGACCCGTTTGACAAAACCCGGCTTCCCACGGGAAAGTCTTTCTCCACGTGCAGACATGCTCCCAGGTGCCTGGGCAAGGGGAAGGAAACGGCATACACTGACCTGGAAGAGACCACAGGGCCCAAGCACAGTATGATCCCTTCCCTCAACCCGGCGGTTTTGCTAGCAGGAGTTCAACCCCAACGAACACAGCCCGGAGACCCCTGAGGCAAAAACGGCTTCCGACGAACAATAGGCGCTTGCTGTGCAAAACCAATCCCAAGTGGGGGAAGCCAGCTCAACAAAATGCCACACACCCAGGTGTAAGAAACAACATTGCCCAGGCATGGTCTAAGCCCCTCACCTCGTCCCTGTGCTTTGGGGAGCTGGAGGGACACCCGAGGCACACGGCCCTGAGACCCCTTTGCAAAAAGCCGGATTCCCACGGAAACAGTTTTCCTGAGGTGCAGACCCTATCCCAAGTGGTTGTGGCAAGGTAAAGCAAATGCCCTCCACTTCTCTGGAAGAAACCACAGTGCCCAGCCATGTTCTAAGCCCTTCCATCCTCCCTGGGCTTCTGGCAGCAGGAGTGAAAAGAGAGGAGCAGAGCACTGGGACCCGTTTGACAAAACCCGGCTTCCCACGGGAAAGGCTTTCTCCACGTGCAGACATGCTCCCAGGTGCCTGGGGCAAGGGGAAGGAAACGCCATACACTGACCTGGAAGAGACCACAGGGCCCAGGCACAGTCTGAACCCTTCCCTCAACCCGGCAGTTTTGCTAGCAGGAGTTCAACCCCAACGAACACAGCCCGGAGACCCCTGGGGCAAAAACGGCTTCCGACGAACAATAGGTGCTTGATGTGGAACAGCTATCCCAAGTGGGGGAAGCCAGCTCAACAAAATGCCACAAACCCAGGTGTAAGAAACAACATTGCCCAGGCATGGTCTAAGCCCCTCACCTCGTCCCTGTGCTTTGGGGAGCCGGAGGGACAGCCGAGGCCCACGACCCTGAGACCCCTTTGCAAAAAGCCGGCTTCCCACGGAAACAGTTTTCCTGAGGTGCAGACCCTATCCCAAGTGGTTGTGGCAAGGTAAAGCAAATGCCCTCCACTTCTCTGGAAGAAACCACAGTGCCCAACCATGTTCTAAGCCCTCCCATCCTCCCTGGGCTTCTGGCAGCAGGAGTGAAAAGAGAGGAGCAGAGCACTGGGACCCGTTTGACAAAACCCGGCTTTCCACGGGAAAGTCTTTCTCCACGTGCAGACATGCTCCCAGGTGCCTGGGGCAAGGGGAAGGAAATGCCATACACTGACCTGGAAGAGACCACAGGGCCCAGGCACAGTCTGAACCCTTCCCTCAACCCGGCGATTTTGCTAGCAGGAGATCAACCCCAACGAACACAGCCCGGAGACCCCTGGGGCAAAAACGGCTTCCGACGATCAATAGTTGCTTGCTGTGGAACACCTATCCCAAGTGGGGGAAGCCAGCTCAACAAAATGCCACACACCCAGGTGTAAGAAACAACATTGCCCAGGCTTGGTCTAAGCCCCTCACCTCGTCCCTGTGCTTTGGGGAGCCGGAGGGACAGCCGAGGCCCACGGCCCTGAGACCCCTTTGCAAAAAGCCGGCTTCCCACCGAAAGAGTTTTCCTGAGGTGCAGACCCTATCCCAAGTGGTTGTGGCAAGGTAAAGCAAATGCCCTCCACTTCTCTGTAAGAAACCACAGTGCCCAGCCATGTTCTAAGCCCTCCCATCCTCCCTGGGCTTCTGGCAGCAGGAGTGAAAAGAGAGGAGCAGAGCACGGGGACCCGTTTGACAAAACCCGGCTTCCCACGGGAAAGTCTTTCTCCACGTGCAGACATGCTCCCAGGTGCCTGTGGCAAGGGGAAGGAAATGCCATACACTGACCTGGAAGAGACCACAGGGCCCAGGCACAGTCTGAACCTTTCCCTCAACCCGGCGGTTTTGCTAGCAGGAGTTCAACCCCAACAACATAGCCCGGAGACCCCTGGGGCAAAAACGGCTTCCGACGAACAATAGGTGCTTGCTGTGGAACACCTATCCCAAGAGGGGGTAGCCAGCTCAACAAAATGCCACAAACCCAGGTGTAAGAAACAACATTGCCCAGGCATGGTCTAAGCCCCTCACCTCGTCCCTGTGCTTTGGGGAGCCGGAGGGACAGCCGAGGCACACGGCCCTGAGACCCCTTTGCAAAAAGCCGGCTTCCCACGGAGACAGTTTTCCTGAGGTGCAGACCCTATCCCAAGTGGTTGTGGCAAGGTAAAGCAAATGCCCTCCACTTCTCTGGAAGAAACCACAGTGCCCAGCCATGTTCTAAGCCCTCCCATCCTCCCTGGGCTTCTGGCAGCAGGAGTGAAAAGAGAGGAGTAGAGCACTGGGACCCGTTTGACAAAAACCGGCTTTCCACGGGAAAGTCTTTCTCCACGTGGAGACATGCTCCCAGGTGCCTGGGGCAAGGGGAAGGAAATGCCATACACTGACCTGGAAGAGACCACAGGGCCCAGGCACAGTCTGAACCCTTCCCTCAACCCGGCGGTTTTGCTAGCAGGAGTTCAACCCCAACGAACACAGCCCGGAGACCCCTGGGGCAAAAAAGGCTTCCGACGATCAATAGGTGCTTGCTGTGGAACACCTATCCCAAGTGGGGGAAGCCAGCTCAACAAAATGCCACACACCCAGGTGTAAGAAACAACATTGCCCAGGCTTGGTCTAAGCCCCTCACCTCGTCCCTGTTCTTTGGGGAGCCGGAGGGACAGCCGAGGTCCACGACCCTGAGACCCCTTTGCAAAAAGCCGGCTTCCCAAAGGAAACAGTTTTCCTGAGGTGCAGACCCTATCCCAAGTGGTTGTGGCAAGGTAAGCAAATGCCCTCCACTTCTCTGGAAGAAACCACAGTGCCCAACCATGTTCTAAGCCCTCCCATCCTCCCTGGGCTTCTGGCAGCAGGAGTGAAAAGAGAGGAGCAGAGCACTGGGACCCGTTTGACAAAACCCGGCTTCCCACGGGAAAGTCTTTCTCCGCGTGCAGACATGCTCCCAGGTGCCTGGGGCAAGGGGAAGGAAATGCCATACACTGACCTGGAAGAGACCACAGGGCCCAGGCACAGTCTGAACCCTTCCCTCAACCCGGCGGTTTTGCTAGCAGGAGTTCAACCCCAACGAACACAGCCCGGAGACCCCTGAGGCAAAAACGGCTTCCGACGATCAATAGGTGCTTGCTGTGGAACACCTATCCCAAGTGGGGGTAGCCAGCTCAACAAAATGCCACACACCCAGGTGTAAGAAACAACAATGCCCAGGCATGGTCTAAGCCCCTCACCTCGTCCCTGTGCTTTGGGGAGCCGGAGGGACAGCCTAGGCACACGGCCCTGAGACCCCTTTGCAAAAAGCCGGCTTCCCACGGAGACAGTTTTCCTGAGGTTCAGACCCTATCCCAAGTGGTTGTGGCAAGGTAAAGCAAATGCCCTCCACTTCTCTGGAAGAAACCACAGTGCCCAGCCATGTTCTAAGCCCTCCCATCCTCCCTGGGCTTCTGGCAGCAGAAGTGAAAAGAGAGGAGCAGAGCACGGGGACCCGTTTGACAAAAACCGGCTTCCCACGGGAAAGTCTTTGTCCACGTGCAGACATGCTCCCAGGTGCCTGGGGCAAGGGGAAGGAAAGGCCATACACTGACCTGGAAGAGAACACAGGGCCCAGGCACAGTCTGAACCCTTCCCTCAACCCGGCGGTTTTGCTAGCAGGAGTTCAACCCCAACGAACACAGCCCGGAGACCCCTGAGGCAAAAACGGCTTCCGACGATCAATAACTGCTTGCTGTGGAACACCTATCCCAAGTGGGGGAAGCCAGCTCAACAAAATGCCACACACCCAGGTGTGAGAAACAACATTGCCCAGGCACGGTCTAAGCCCCTCACCTCGTCCCTTTGCTTTGGGGAGCGGGAGGGACAGCCGAGGCACACGGCCCTGAGACCCCTTTGCAAAAAGCCGGCTTCCCACGGAGACAGTTTTCCTGAGGTGCACACCCTATCCCAAGTGGTTGTGGCAAGGTAAAGCAAATGCCCTCCACTTCTCTGTAAGAAACCACAGTGCCCAGCCATGTTCTAAGCCCTCCCATCCTCCCTGGGCTTCTGGCAGCAGGAGTGAAAAGAGGGGAGCAGAGCACTGGGACCCGTTTGACAAAACCCGGCTTCCCACGGGAAAGTCTTTCTCCACGTGCAGACATGCTCCCAGGTGCCTGGGGCAAGGGGAAGGAAACGCCATACACTGACTGGAAGAGACCACAGGGCCCAGGCACAGTCTGAACCCTTCCCTCAACCCGGCGATTTTGCTAGCAGGAGTTCAAACCCAACGAACACAGCCCGGAGACCCCTGGGGCAAAAACGGCTTCCGACGATCAATAGTTGCTTGCTGTGGAACACCTATCCCAAGTGGGGGAAGCCAGCTCAACAAAATGCCACACACCCAGGTGTAAGAAACAACATTGCCCAGGCTTGGTCTAAGCCCCTCACCTCGTCCCTGTGCTTTGGGGAGCCGGAGGGACAGCCGAGGCCCACGACCCTGAGACCCCTTTGCAAAAAGCCGGCTTCCCAAGGATACAGTTTTCCTGAGGTGCAGACCCTATCCCAAGTGGTTGTGGCAAGGTAAGCAAATGCCCTCCACTTCTCTGGAAGAAACCACAGTGCCCAACCATGTTCTAAGCCCTCCCATCCTCCCTGGGCTTCTGGCAGCAGGAGTGAAAAGAGAGGAGCAGAGCACTGGGACCCGTTTGACAAAAACCGGCTTCCCACGGGAAAGTCTTTCTCCACGTGCAGACATGCTCCCAGGTGCCTGTGGCAAGGGGAAAGAAATGCCATACACTGACCTGGAAGAGACCACAGGGCCTAGGCACAGTCTGAACCCTTCCCTCAACCCGGCGGTTTTGCTAGCAGGAGTTCAACCCCAACGAACACAGCCCGGAGACCCCTGAGGCAAAAACGGCTTCCGACGATCAATAACTGCTTGCTGTGGAACACCTATCCCAAGTGGGGGAAGCCAGCTCAACAAAATGCCACACACCCAGGTGTAAGAAACAACATTGCCTTGGCTTGGTCTAAGCCCATCACCTCGTCCCTGTGCTTTGGGGAGCCGGAGGGACAGCCGAGGCCCACGACCCTGAGACCCCTTTGCAAAAAGCCGGCTTCCCACGGAAACAGTTTTCCTGAGGTGCAGACCCTATGCCAAGTGGTGGTGGCAAGGGAAAGCAAATGCCCTCCACTTCTCTGGAAGAAACCACAGTGCCCAACCATGTTCTAAGCCCTCCCATCCTCCCTGGGCTTCTGGCAGCAGGAGTGAAAAGAGAGGAGCAGAGCACTGGGACCCGTTTGACAAAACCCGGCTTCCCACGGGAAAGTCTTTCTCCACGTGCAGACATGCTCCCAGGTGCCTGGGCAAGGGGAAGGAAACGCCATACACTGACCTGGAAGAGACCACAGGGCCCAAGCACAGTATGATCCCTTCCCTCAACCCGGCGGTTTTGCTAGCAGGAGTTCAACCCCAACGAACACAGCCCGGAGACCCCTGGATCCAAAAGGGCTTCCGACGAACAATAGGTGCTTGCTGTGGAACACCTATCCCAAGTGGGGGTAGCCAGCTCAACAAAATGCCACACACCCAGGTGTAAGAAACAACAATGCCCAGGCATGGTCTAAGCCCCTCACCTCGTCCCTGTGCTTTGGGGAGCCGGAGGGACAGCCTAGGCACACGGCCCTGAGACCCCTTTGCAAAAAGCCGGCTTCCCACGGAGACAGTTTTCCTGAGGTTCAGACCCTATCCCAAGTGGTTGTGGCAAGGTAAAGCAAATGCCCTCCACTTCTCTGGAAGAAACCACAGTGCCCAGCCATGTTCTAAGCCCTCCCATCCTCCCTGGGCTTCTGGCAGCAGAAGTGAAAAGAGAGGAGCAGAGCACGGGGACCCGTTTGACAAAAACCGGCTTCCCACGGGAAAGTCTTTGTCCACGTGCAGACATGCTCCCAGGTGCCTGGGGCAAGGGGAAGGAAAGGCCATACACTGACCTGGAAGAGAACACAGGGCCCAGGCACAGTCTGAACCCTTCCCTCAACCCGGCGGTTTTGCTAGCAGGAGTTCAACCCCAACGAACATAGCCCGGAGACCCCTGAGGCAAAAACGGCTTCCGACGATCAATAGGTGCTTGCTGTGGAACACCTATCCCAAGTGGGGGAAGCCAGCTCAACAAAATGCCACACACCCAGGTGTAAGAAACAACATTGCTCTGGCTTGGTCTAAGCCCCTCACCTCGTCCCTGTGCTTTGGGGAGCCGGAGGGACACCCGAGGCACACGGCCCTGAGACCCCTTTGCAAAAAGCCGGCTTCCCACGGAAACAGTTTTCTGAGGTGCAGACCCTATCCCAAGTGGTTTTGGCAAGGTAAAGCAAATGCCCTCCACTTCTCTGGAAGAAACCACAGTGCCCAGCCATGTTCTAAGCCCTTCCATCCTCCCTGGGCTTCTGGCAGCAGGAGTGAAAAGAGAGGAGCAGAGCACTGGGACCCGTTTGACAAAACCCGGCTTCCCACGGGAAAGTCTTTCTCCACGTGCAGACATGCTCCCAGGTGCCTGGGGCAAGGGGAAAGAAACGCCATACACTGACCTGGAAGAGACCACAGGGCCCAGGCACAGTCTGAACCCTTCCCTCAACCCGGCGGTTTTGCTAGGAGGAGTTCAACCCCAACGAACACAGCCCGGAGACCCCTGGGGCAAAAACGGCTTCCGACGATCAATAGGTGATTGCTGTGGAACACCTATCCCAAGTGGGGGAAGCCAGCTCAACAAAATGCCACACACCCAGGTGTGAGAAACAACATTGCCTTGGCTTGGTCTAAGCCCCTCACCTCGTCCCTGTGCTTTGGGGAGCCGGAGGGACAGCCGAGGCCCACGACCCTGAGACCCCTTTGCAAAAAGCCGGCTTCCCACCGAAAGAGTTTTCCTGAGGTGCAGACCCTATCCCAAGTGGTTGTGGCAAGGTAAAGCAAATGCCCTCCACTTCTCTGGAAGAAACCACAGTGCCCAACCATGTTCTAAGCCCTCCCATCCTCCCTGGGCTTCTGGCAGCAGGAGTGAAAGGAGAGGAGCAGAGCACTGGGACCCGTTTGACAAAACCCGGCTTTCCACGGGAAAGTCTTTCTCCACGTGCAGACATGCTCCCAGGTGCCTGGGGCAAGGGGAAGGAAATGCCATACACTGACCTGGAAGAGACCACAGGGCCCAGGCACAGTCTGAACCCTTCCCTCAACCCGGCGATTTTGCTAGCAGGAGTTCAACCCCAACGAACACAGCCCGGAGACCCCTGGGGCAAAAACGGCTTCCGACGATCAATAGTTGCTTGCTGTGGAACACCTATCCCAAGTGGGGGAAGCCAGCTCAACAAAATGCCACACACCCAGGTGTAAGAAACAACATTGCCCAGGCTTGGTCTAAGCCCCTCACCTCGTCCCTGTGCTTTGGGGAGCCGGAGGGACAGCCGAGGCCCACGGCCCTGAGACACCTTTGCAAAAAGCCGGCTTCCCACCGAAAGTTTTCCTGAGGTGCAGACCCTATCCCAAGTGGTTGTGGCAAGGTAAAGCAAATGCCCTCCACTTCTCTGTAAGAAACCACAGTGCCCAGCCATGTTCTAAGCCCTCCCATCCTCCCTGGGCTTCTGGCAGCAGGAGTGAAAAGAGAGGAGCAGAGCACGGGGACCCGTTTGACAAAACCCGGCTTCCCACGGGAAAGTCTTTCTCCACGTGCAGACATGCTCCCAGGTGCCTGTGGCAAGGGGAAGGAAATGCCATACACTGACCTGGAAGAGACCACAGGGCCCAGGCACAGTCTGAACCCTTCCCTCAACCCGGCGGTTTTGCTAGCAGGAGTTCAACCCCAACAACATAGCCCGGAGACCCCTGGGGCAAAAACGGCTTCCGACGAACAATAGGTGCTTGCTGTGGAACACCTATCCCAAGTGGGGGTAGCCAGCTCAACAAAATGCCACAAAACCAGGTGTAAGAAACAACATTGCCCAGGCATGGTCTAAGCCCCTCACCTCGTCCCTGTGCTTTGGGGAGCCGGAGGGACAGCCGAGGCACACGGCCCTGAGACCCCTTTGCAAAAAGCCGGCTTCCCACGGAAACAGTTTTCCTGAGGTGCAGACCCTATCCCAAGTGGTTGTGGCAAGGTAAAGCAAATGCCCTCCACTTCTCTGGAAGAAACCACAGTGCCCAGCCATGTTCTAAGCCCTCCCATCCTCCCTGGGCTTCTGGCAGCAGGAGTGAAAAGAGAGGAGCAGAGCACTGGGACCCGTTTGACAAAACCCGGCTTTCCACGGGAAAGTCTTTCTCCACGTGCAGACATGCTCCCAGGTGCCTGGGGCAAGGGGAAGGAAATGCCATACACTGACCTGGAAGAGACCACAGGGCCCAGGCACAGTCTGAACCCTTCCCTCAACCCGGCGGTTTTGCTAGCAGGAGTTCAACCCCAACGAACACAGCCCGGAGACCCCTGGGGCAAAAACGACTTCCGACGATCAATAGGTGCTTGCTGTGGAACACCTATCCCAAGTGGGGGAAGCCAGCTCAACAAAATGCCACACACCCAGGTGTAAGAAACAACATTGCCCAGGCTTGGTCTAAGCCCCTCACCTCGTCCCTGTGCTTTGGGGAGCCGGAGGGACAGCCGAGGTCCACGACCCTGAGACCCCTTTGCAAAAAGCCGGCTTCCCAAAGGAAACAGTTTTCCTGAGGTGCAGACCCTATCCCAAGTGGTTGTGGCAAGGTAAGCAAATGCCCTCCACTTCTCTGGAAGAAACCACAGTGCCCAACCATGTTCTAAGCCCTCCCATCCTCCCTGGGCTTCTGGCAGCAGGAGTGAAAAGAGAGGAGCAGAGCACTGGGACCCGTTTGACAAAACCCGGCTTCCCACGGGAAAGTCTTTCTCCGCGTGCAGACATGCTCCCAGGTGCCTGGGGCAAGGGGAAGGAAATGCCATACACTGACCTGGAAGAGACCACAGGGCGCAGGCACAGTCTGAACCCTTCCCTCAACCCGGCGGTTTTGCTAGCAGGAGTTCAACCCCAACGAACACAGCCCGGAGACCCCTGGATCCAAAAGGGCTTCCGACGAACAATAGGTGCTTGCTGTGGAACACCTATCCCAAGTGGGGGTAGCCAGCTCAACAAAATGCCACACACCCAGGTGTAAGAAACAACAATGCCCATGCATGGTCTAAGCCCCTCACCTCGTCCCTGTGCTTTGGGGAGCTGGAGGGACAGCCTAGGCACACGGCCCTGAGACCCCTTTGCAAAAAGCCGGCTTCCCACGGAGACAGTTTTCCTGAGGTTCAGACCCTATCCCAAGTGGTTGTGGCAAGGTAAAGCAAATGCCCTCCACTTCTCTGGAAGAAACCACAGTGCCCAGCCATGTTCTAAGCCCTCCCATCCTCCCTGGGCTTGTGGCAGCAGGAGTGAAAAGAGAGGAGCAGAGCACGGGGACCCGTTTGACAAAACCCGGCTTCCCACGGGAAAGTCTTTCTCCACGTGCAGACATGCTCCCAGGTGCCTGGGCAAGGGGAAGGAAACGCCATACACTGACCTGGAAGAGACCACAGGGCCCAGGCACAGTATGATCCCTTCCCTCAACCCGGCGGTTTTGCTAGCAGGAGTTCAACCCCAACGAACACAGCCCGGAGACACCTGAAGCAAAAACGGCTTCCGAAGAACAATACGCGCTTGATGTGCAAAACCAATCCCAAGTGGGGGTAGCCAGCTCAACAAAATGCCACACACCCAGGTGTAAGAAAGAACATTGCCCAGGCATGGTCTAAGCCCCTCACCTCGTCCCTGTGCTTTGGGGAGCTGGAGGGACACCCGAGGCACACGGCCCTGAGACCCCTTTGCAAAAAGCCGGCTTCCCACGGAAACAGTTTTCCTGAGGTGCAGACCCTATCCCAAGTGGTTGTGGCAAGGTAAAGCAAATGCCCTCCACTTCTCTGGAAGAAACCACAGTGCCCAGCCATGTTCTAAGCCCTCCCATCCTCCCTGGGCTTCTGGCAGCAGGAGTGAAAAGAGAGGAGCAGAGCACTGGGACCCGTTTGACAAAACCCGGCTTCCCACGGGAAAGTCTTTCTCCACGTACAGACATGCTCCCAGGTGCCTGGGGCAAGGGGAAGGAAACGCCATACACTGACCTGGAAGAGACCACAGGGCCCAAGCACAGTCTGAACCCTTCCCTCAACCCGGCGGTTTTGCTAGCAGGAGTTCAACCCCAACGAACACAGCCCGGAAACCCCTGAGGCAAAAACGGCTTCCGACGATCAATAGGTGCTTGCTGTGGAACACCTATCCCAAGTGGGGGAAGCCAGCTCAACAAAATGCCACACACCCAGGTGTGAGAAACAACATTGCCCAGGCACGGTCTAAGCCCCTCACCTCGTCCCTGTGCTTTGGGGAGCGGGAGGGACAGCCGAGGCACACGGCCCTGAGACCCCTTTGCAAAAAGCCGGCTTCCCACGGAGACAGTTTTCCTGAGGTGCACACCCTATCCCAAGTGGTTGTGGCAAGGTAAAGCAAATGCCCTCCACTTCTCTGTAAGAAACCACAGTGCCCAGCCATGTTCTAAGCCCTCCCATCCTCCCTGGGCTTCTGGCAGCAGGAGTGAAAAGAGAGGAGCAGAGCACGGGGACCCGTTTGACAAAACCCGGCTTTCCACGGGAAAGTCTTTCTCCACGTGCAGACATGCTCCCAGGTGCCTGGGGCAAGGGGAAGGAAACGCCATACACTGACTGGAAGAGACCACAGGGCCCAGGCACAGTCTGAACCCTTCCCTCAACCCGGCGATTTTGCTAGCAGGAGTTCAAACCCAACGAACACAGCCCGCAGAGCCCTGGGGCAAAAACGGCTTCCGACGATCAATAGTTGCCTGCTGTGGAACACCTATCCCAAGTGGGGGAAGCCAGCTCAACAAAATGCCACACACCCAGGTGTAAGAAACAACATTGCCTTGGCTTGGTCTAAGCCCCTCACCTCGTCCCTGTGCTTTGGGGAGCCGGAGGGACAGCCGAGGCCCACGACCCTGAGACCCCTTTGCAAAAAGCCGGCTTCCCAAGGATACAGTTTTCCTGAGGTGCAGACCCTATCCCAAGTGGTTGTGGCAAGGTAAGCAAATGCCCTCCACTTCTCTGGAAGTAACCACAGTGCGCAACCATGTTCTAAGCCCTCCCATCCTCCCTGGGCTTCTGGCAGCAGGAGTGAAAAGAGAGGAGCAGAGCACTGGGACCCGTTTGACAAAAACCGGCTTCCCACGGGAAAGTCTTTCTCCACGTGCAGACATGCTCCCAGGTGCCTGTGGCAAGGGGAAAGAAATGCCATACACTGACCTGGAAGAGACCACAGGGCCTAGGCACAGTCTGTACCCTTCCCTCAACCGGGCGGTTTTGCTAGCAGGAGTTCAACCCCAACGAACATAGCCCGGAGACCCCTGGGGCAAAAACGGCTTCCGACGATCAATAGGTGCTTGCTGTGGAACACCTATCCCAAGTGGGGGTAGCCAGCTCAACAAAATGCCACACACTCAGGTGTAAGAAACAACATTGCCCAGGCATGGTCTAAGCCCCTCACCTCGTCCCTGTGCTTTGGGGAGCCGGAGGGACAGCCGAGGCCCACGGCCCTGAGACCCCTTTGCAAAAACCCGGCTTCCCACGGAAACAGTTTTCCTGAGGTGCAGACCCTATCCCAAGTGGTAGTGGCAAGGGAAAGCAAATGCCCTCCACTTCTCTGGAAGAAACCACAGTGCCCAGCCATGTTCTAAGCCCTCCCATCCTCCCTGGGCTTCTGGCAGCAGGAGTGAAAAGAGAGGAGCAGAGCACTGGGACCCGTTTGACAAAACCGGGCTTCCCACGGGAAAGTCTTTCTCCACGTGCAGACATGCTCCCAGGTGCCTGTGGCAAGGGGAAGGAAATGCCATACAGTGACCTGGAAGAGACCACAGGGCCCAGGCACAGTCTGAACCCTTCCCTCAACCCGGCGGTTTTGCTAGCAGGAGTTCAACCCAAACGAAGACAGCCCGGAGACCCCTGGGGCAAAAACGGCTTCCGATGATCAATAGGTGCTTGCTGTGGAACACCTATCCCAAGTGGGGGAAGCCAGCTCAACAAAATGCCACACAGCCAGGTGTAAGAAACAACATTGCCCAGGCACGGTCTAAGCCCCTCACCTCGTCCCTGTGCTTTGGGGAGCCGGAGGGACAGCCGAGGCACACGGCCCTGAGACCCTTTTGCAAAAAGCCGGCTTCCCACGGAGACAGTTTTCCTGAGGTGCACACCCTATCCCAAGTGGTTGTGGCAAGGTAAAGCAAATGCCCTCCACTTCTCTGTAAGAAACCACAGTGCCCAGCCATGTTCTAAGCCCTCCCATCCTCCCTGGGCTTCTGGCAGCAGGAGTGAAAAGAGAGGAGCAGAGCACGGGGACCCGTTTGACAAAAACCGGCTTCCAACGGGAAAGTCTTTCTCCACGTGCAGACATGCTCCCAGATGCCTGGGGCAAGGGGAAGGAAATGCCATACACTGACCTGGAAGAGACCACAGGGCCCAGGCACAGTCTGAACCCTTCCCTCAACCCGGCGGTTTTGCTAGCAGGAGTTCAACCCCAACGAACATAGCCCGGAGACCCCTGGGGCAAAAACGGCTTCCGACGATCAATAGGTGCTTGCTGTGGAACACCTATCCCAAGTGGGGGAAGCCAGCTCAACAAAATGCCACAGACCCAGGTGTAAGAAACAACATTGCCCTGGCTTGGTCTAAGCCCCTCACCTCGTCCCTGTGCTTTGGGGAGCCGGAGGGACACCCGAGGCCCACGGCCCTGAGGCCCCTTTGCAAAAAGCCGGCTTCCCACGGAAACAGTTTTCCTGAGGTGCACACCCTATCCCAAGTGGTTGTGGCAAGGTAAAGCAAATGCCCTCCACTTCTCTGGAAGAAACCACAGTGCCCAGCCATGTTCTAAGCCCTCCCATCCTCCCTGGGCTTCTGGCAGCAGGAGTGAAAAGAGAGGAGCAGAGCACGGGGACCCGTTTGACAAAACCCGGCTTCCCACGGGAAAGTCTTTCTCCGCGTGCAGACATGCTCCCAGGTGCCTGTGGCAAGGGGAAGGAAATGCCATACACTGACCTGGAAGAGACCACAGGGCCCAGGCACAGTCTGAACCCTTCCCTCAACCGGGCGGTTTTGCTAGCAGGAGTTCAACCCCAACGAACATAGCCCGGAGACCCCTGGGGCAAAAACGGCTTCCGACGATCAATAGGTGCTTGCTGTGGAACACCTATCCCAAGTGGGGGTAGCCAGCTCAACAAAATGCCACACACTCAGGTGTAAGAAACAACATTGCCCAGGCATGGTCTAAGCCCCTCACCTCGTCCCTGTGCTTTGGGGAGCCGGAGGGACAGCCGAGGCCCACGGCCCTGAGACCCCTTTGCAAAAACCCGGCTTCCCACGGAAACAGTTTTCCTGAGGTGCAGACCCTATCCCAAGTGGTAGTGGCAAGGTAAAGCAAATGCCCTCCACTTCTCTGGAAGAAACCACAGTGCCCAGCCATGTTCTAAGCCCTCCCATCCTCCCTGGGCTTCTGGCAGCAGGAGTGAAAAGAGAGGAGCAGAGCACTGGGACCCGTTTGACAAAACCGGGCTTCCCACGGGAAAGTCTTTCTCCACGTGCAGACATGCTCCCAGGTGCCTGTGGCAAGGGGAAGGAAATGCCATACAGTGACCTGGAAGAGACCACAGGGCCCAGGCACAGTCTGAACCCTTCCCTCAACCCGGCGGTTTTGCTAGCAGGAGTTCAACCCAAACGAAGACAGCCCGGAGACCCCTGGGGCAAAAACGGCTTCCGATGATCAATAGGTGCTTGCTGTGGAACACCTATCCCAAGGGGGGGAAGCCAGCTCAACAAAATGCCACACAGCCAGGTGTAAGAAACAACATTGCCCAGGCACGGTCTAAGCCCCTCACCTCGTCCCTGTGCTTTGGGGAGCCGGAGGGACAGCCGAGGCACACGGCCCTGAGACCCCTTTGCAAAAAGCCGGCTTCCCACGGAGACAGTTTTCCTGAGGTGCACACCCTATCCCAAGTGGTTGTGGCAAGGTAAAGCAAATGCCCTCCACTTCTCTGTAAGAAACCACAGTGCCCAGCCATGTTCTAAGCCCTCCCATCCTCCCTGGGCTTCTGGCAGCAGGAGTGAAAAGAGAGGAGCAGAGCACGGGGACCCGTTTGACAAAAACCGGCTTCCAACGGGAAAGTCTTTCTCCACGTGCAGACATGCTCCCAGATGCCTGGGGCAAGGGGAAGGAAATGCCATACACTGACCTGGAAGAGACCACAGGGCCCAGGCACAGTCTGAACCCTTCCCTCAACCCGGCGGTTTTGCTAGCAGGAGTTCAACCCCAACGAACATAGCCCGGAGACCCCTGGGGCAAAAACGGCTTCCGACGATCAATAGGTGCTTGCTGTGGAACACCTATCCCAAGTGGGGGAAGCCAGCTCAACAAAATGCCACAGACCCAGGTGTAAGAAACAACATTGCCCTGGCTTGGTCTAAGCCCCTCACCTCGTCCCTGTGCTTTGGGGAGCCGGAGGGACACCCGAGGCCCACGGCCCTGAGGCCCCTTTGCAAAAAGCCGGCTTCCCACGGAAACAGTTTTCCTGAGGTGCACACCCTATCCCAAGTGGTTGTGGCAAGGTAAAGCAAATGCCCTCCACTTCTCTGGAAGAAACCACAGTGCCCAGCCATGTTCTAAGCCCTCCCATCCTCCCTGGGCTTCTGGCAGCAGGAGTGAAAAGAGAGGAGCAGAGCACGGGGACCCGTTTGACAAAACCCGGCTTCCCACGGGAAAGTCTTTCTCCGCGTGCAGACATGCTCCCAGGTGCCTGTGGCAAGGGGAAGGAAATGCCATACACTGACCTGGAAGAGACCACAGGGCCCAGGCACAGTCTGAACCCTTCCCTCAACCCGGCGGTTTTGCTAGCAGGAGTTCAACCCCAACGAACATAGCCCGGAGACCCCTGGGGCAAAAACGGCTTCCGACGAACATTAGGTGCTTGCTGTGGAACACCTATCCCAAGTGGGGGTAGCCAGCTCAACAAAATGCCACAAACCCAGGTGTAAGAAACAACATTGCCCAGGCATGGTCTAAGCCCCTCACCTCGTCCCTGTGCTTTGGGGAGCCGGAGGGACAGCCGAGGCCCACGGCCCTGAGACCCCTTTGCAAAAAGCCGGCTTCCCACGGAAACAGTTTTCCTGAGGTGCAGACCCTATCCCAAGTGGTAGTGGCAAGGTAAAGCAAATGCCCTCCACTTCTCTGGAAGAAACCACAGTGCCCAGCCATGTTCTAAGCCCTCCCATCCTCCCTGGGCTTCTGGCAGCAGGAGTGAAAAGAGAGGAGCAGAGCACTGGGACCCGTTTGACAAAACCGGGCTTCCCACGGGAAAGTCTTTCTCCACGTGCAGACATGCTCCCAGGTGCCTGTGGCAAGGGGAAGGAAATGCCATACAGTGACCTGGAAGAGACCACAGGGCCCAGGCACAGTCTGAACCCTTCCCTCAACCCGGCGGTTTTGCTAGCAGGAGTTCAACCCAAACGTACACAGCCCGGAGACCCCTGGGGCAAAAACGGCTTCCGATGATCAATAGGTGCTTGCTGTGGAACACCTATCCCAAGTGGGGGAAGCCAGCTCAACAAAATGCCACACAGCCAGGTGTAAGAAACAACATTGCCCAGGCACGGTCTAAGCCCCTCACCTCGTCCCTGTGCTTTGGGGAGCCGGAGGGACAGCCGAGGCACACGGCCCTGAGACCCCTTTGCAAAAAGCCGGCTTCCCACGGAGACAGTTTTCCTGAGGTGCACACCCTATCCCAAGTGGTTGTGGCAAGGTAAAGCAAATGCCCTCCACTTCTCTGTAAGAAACCACAGTGCCCAGCCATGTTCTAAGCCCTCCCATCCTCCCTGGGCTTCTGGCAGCAGGAGTGAAAAGAGAGGAGCAGAGCACGGGGACCCGTTTGACAAAACCCGGCTTCCCACGGGAAAGTCTTTCTCCACGTGCAGACATGCTCCCAGATGCCTGGGGCAAGGGGAAGGAAATGCCATACACTGACCTGGAAGAGACCACAGGGCCCAGGCACAGTCTGAAACCTTCCCTCAACCCGGCGGTTTTGCTAGCAGGAGTTCAACCCCAACGAACATAGCCCGGAGACCCCTGGGGCAAAAACGGCTTCCGACGATCAATAGGTGCTTGCTGTGGAACACCTATCCCAAGTGGGGGAAGCCAGCTCAACAAAATGCCACAGACCCAGGTGTAAGAAACAACATTGCCCTGGCTTGGTCTAAGCCCCTCACCTCGTCCCTGTGCTTTGGGGAGCCGGAGGGACACCCGAGGCCCACGGCCCTGAGGCCCCTTTGCAAAAAGCCGGCTTCCCACGGAAACAGTTTTCCTGAGGTGCACACCCTATCCCAAGTGGTTGTGGCAAGGTAAAGCAAATGCCCTCCACTTCTCTGGAAGAAACCACAGTGCCCAGCCATGTTCTAAGCCCTCCCATCCTCCCTGGGCTTCTGGCAGCAGGAGTGAAAAGAGAGGAGCAGAGCACGGGGACCCGTTTGACAAAACCCGGCTTCCCACGGGAAAGTCTTTCTCCGCGTGCAGACATGCTCCCAGGTGCCTGTGGCAAGGGGAAGGAAATGCCATACACTGACCTGGAAGAGACCACAGGGCCCAGGCACAGTCTGAACCCTTCCCTCAACCCGGCGGTTTTGCTAGCAGGAGTTCAACCCCAACGAACATAGCCCGGAGACCCCTGGGGCAAAAACGGCTTCCGACGAACATTAGGTGCTTGCTGTGGAACACCTATCCCAAGTGGGGGTAGCCAGCTCAACAAAATGCCACAAACCCAGGTGTAAGAAACAACATTGCCCAGGCATGGTCTAAGCCCCTCACCTCGTCCCTGTGCTTTGGGGAGCGGGAGGGACAGCCGAGGCACACGGCCCTGAGACCCCTTTGCAAAAAGCCGGCTTCCCACGGAGACAGTTTTCCTGAGGTGCAGACCCTATCCCAAGTGGTTGTGGCAAGGTAAAGCAAATGCCCTCCACTTCTCTGGAAGAAACCACAGTGCCCAGCCATGTTCTAAGCCCTCCCATCCTCCCTGGGCTTCTGGCAGCAGGAGTGAAAAGAGAGGAGCAGAGCACTGGGACCCGTTTGACAAAACCCGGCTTTCCACGGGAAAGTCTTTCTCCACGTGCAGACATGCTCCCAGGTGCCTGGGGCAAGGGGAAGGAAATGCCATACACTGACCTGGAAGAGACCACAGGGCCCAGGCACAGTCTGAACCCTTCCCTCAACCCGGCGATTTTGCTAGCAGGAGTTCAACCCCAACGAACACAGCCCGGAGACCCCTGGGGCAAAAACGGCTTCCGACGATCAATAGTTGCTTGCTGTGGAACACCTATCCCAAGTGGGGGAAGCCAGCTCAACAAAATGCCACACACCCAGGTGTAATAAACAACATTGCCCTGGCTTGTTCTAAGCCCCTCACCTCGTCCCTGTGCTTTGGGGAGCCGGAGGGACAGCCGAGGCCCACGACCCTGAGACCCCTTTGCAAAAAGCCGGCTTCCCAAGGAAACAGTTTTCCTGAGGTGCAGACCCTATCCCAAGAGGTTGTGGCAAGGTAAGCAAATGCCCTCCACTTCTCTGGAAGAAACCACAGTGCCCAACCATGTTCTAAGCCCTCCCATCCTCCCTGGGCTTCTGGCAGCAGGAGTGAAAAGAGAGGAGCAGAGCACTGGGACCCGTTTTACAAAACCCGGCTTCCCACGGGAAAGTCTTTCTCCGCGTGCAGACATGCTCCCAGGTGCCTGTGGCAAGGGGAAGGAAATGCCATACACTGACCTGGAAGAGACCACAGGGCCCAGGCACAGTGTGAACCCTTCCCTCAACCCGTCGGTTTTGCGAGCAGGAGTTCAACCCCAACGAACACAGCCCGGAGACCCCTGGATCCAAAAGGGCTTCCGACGAACAATAGGTGCTTGCTGTGGAACACCTATCCCAAGTGGGGGTAGCCAGCTCAACAAAATGCCACACACCCAGGTGTAAGAAACAACAATGCCCAGGCATGGTCTAAGCCCCTCACCTCGTCCCTGTGCTTTGGGGAGCCGGAGGGACAGCCGAGGCACACGGCCCTGAGACCCCTTTGCAAAAAGCCGGCTTCCCACGGAAACAGTTTTCCTGAGGTGCAGACCCTATCCCAAGTGGTTGTGGCAATGTAAAGCAAATGCCCTCCAGTTCTCTGGAAGAAACCACAGTGCCCAGCCATGTTCTAAGCCCTCCCATCCTCCCTGGGCTTCTGGCAGCAGGAGTGAAAAGAGAGGAGCAGAGCACTGGGACCCGTTTGACAAAACCCGGCTTCCCACGGGAAAGTCTTTCTCCACGTGCAGTCATGCTCCCAGGTGCCTGGGGCAAAGGGAAGGAAATGCCATACACTGACCTGGAAGAGACCACAGGGCCCAGGCACAGTGTGAACCCTTCCCTCAACCCGGCGGTTTTGCTAGCAGGAGTTCAACCCAAACGAACACAGCCCGGAGACCCCTCGGGTAAAAACGTTTTCCGACGATCAATAGGTGCTTGCTGTGGAACACCTATCCCAAGTGGGGGAAGCCAGCTGAACAAAATGCCACACACCCAGGTGTAAGAAACAACATTGCCCAGGCACGGTCTAAGCCCCTCACCTCGTCCCTGTGCTTTGGGGAGCCGGAGGGACAGCCGAGGCACACGGCCCTGAGACCCCTTTGCAAAAAGCCGGCTTCCCACGGAGACAGTTTTCCTGAGGTGCAGACCCTATCCCAAGTGGTTGTGGCAAGGTAAGCAAATGCCCTCCACTTCTCTGGAAGAAACCACAGTGCCCAACCATGTTCTAAGCCCTCCCATCCTCCCTGGTCTTCTGGCAGCAGCAGTGAAAAGAGAGGAGCAGAGAACTGGGACCCGTTTGACAAAACCCGGCTTCCCACGGGAAAGTCTTTCTCCACGTGCAGACATGCTACCAGGTGCCTGTGGCAAGGGGAAAGAAATGCCATACACTGACCTGGAAGAGACCACAGGGCCTAGGCACAGTCTGAACCCTTCCCTCAACCCGGCGGTTTTGCTAGCAGGAGTTCAACCCCAACGAACACAGCCCGGAGACCCCTGGGGCAAAAACGGCTTCCGACGATCAATAGTTGCTTGCTGTGGAACACCTATCCCAAGTGGGGGAAGCCAGCTCAACAAAATGCCACACACCCAGGTGTAATAAACAACATTGCCTAGGCTTGGTCTAAGCCCCTCACCTCGTCCCTGTGCTTTGGGGAGCCGGAAGGACAGCCGAGGCCCACGACCCTGAGACCCCTTTGCAAAAAGCCGGCTTCCCAAGGAAACAGTTTTCCTGAGGTGCAGACCTTATCCCAAGTGGTTGTGGCAAGGTAAGCAAATGCCCTCCACTTCTCAGGAAGAAACCACAGTGCCCAGCCATGTTCTAAGCCCTCCCATCCTCCCTGGGCTTCTGGCAGCAGGAGTGAAAAGAGAGGAGCAGAGCACTGGGACCCGTTTGACAAAACCCGGCTTCCCACGGGAAAGTCTTTCTCCACGTGCAGACATGCTCCCAGGTGCCTGGGGCAAGGGGAAGGAAACGCCATACACTGACCTGGAAGAGACCACAGGGCCCAAGCACAGTCTGAACCCTTCCCTCAACCCGGCGGTTTTGCTAGCAGGAGTTCAACCCCAACGAACACAGCCCGGAGACCCCTGAGGCAAAAACGGCTTCCGACGATAGATAGGTGCTTGCTGTGGAACACCTATCCCAAGTGGGGGAAGCCAGCTCAACAAAATGCCAC